>NC_133507.1:155192011-155495041 GCF_049354715.1 Callithrix jacchus
GTGTTGTGGTGTCTGATCTTCCATGTCACAGGCCTAGACCTAGAGAGAGATGGGAGCAGCTCTTTTGGTCCTAATTTCAAATTCTTGTGAAAGGGAAGCCTATGCCAATCCCGGATTAACTTCCCATCCTTGGGCCTGTCTGTCTTGGACATTTCCATAATTTAGTTATATGAACAGACTCATCCTGATCCTACTGTGTAGACAAGGTTGGAGAGAAGGGACAGCCTCACTGGGGTCGAGGTCAACGCGCCGTATCTAGCAGGCACCTGCCCCGATGCGTGTCCAGCAGCATCCCACCCCCTAGGAGAGCAAGCTGCTCATGAGGTTTGCTGCTGAGAAGCATTTGTTCCTCACTGTAGAATAGCTTTGTCGAGCGGCTTTGGTAGTTACCCTGGGCTTCCAGTACTTCAAAAAGATCGCGATTAGCAGAGCAACTCCAGTTGAAGCCAATTACTTCCAGGCAGCAGAAACTCGGTCACAGTTTGGCTGGGAATTGATCTGCTTCTGGAGTGATCATAAAATTTGCCCATTAAGCAACTCCTTTCTGCTGCTATTGGGGTTTTAGAAACAGTCATAGAAATATGTATCACTATTACCATCTTGTAAATGAAAGTGTGACCTCCTGCCACAGAGCGCTTTGAGAATTAACCCTATCATTTTGCCATATGTTAAATAGGGTGAACAGTGAAGAAGACCCTGAAAGTACAGCTTGTATTCTGGAAGGAAAACAGACCTACTTTACAAAAACTGTTGAGGATGCAAACCATTTAAAAGAAGACCAATCAGTGTATTTATTCACTCACTTGTTCACTCATTCAAAGGACATCTGCTAAATGCCCTGATGTGCCAGAAACATGGGGACAGAGAATATAAGATAAAGAGTCCAGCTGGAAGCAAACCCTAACAGGATTTCCTCAGTTTGTATATCTTTATTTGGCTCAGCCTATGCAGGGTCACCATGTCTTGTTCCATGGTCGCCATGTCTGGTTGCATGGGCTGTGCACTGCACAAGGATGCTGGGGGTGAACGGGGCTGAATCTTGTTATCTGACCCTGCATCCTGGTACTGGCCCACATCTGCCAGAGGGGGGTGCCTTTTCCGGTAGGTTAGTGGTGAATGGGTGATCACAGGCTTTATTGTGGGGTCTAGGACCTGGATAAGAGTGAGGGAGGCACTGATCCTACCAGGACTTGGGCAACAGGTGTAAACTTGGACTGTCCTGGGCAAATCAGGACACTGAGTCACCCACTGGTAAAAGGAGAGCTGTGCCCTTAGGGCCTGTTTTAGTGACCAAACATGTCTCCCATTTTACTACTCCTAGCCTTCTCAGGACAGAACTCTCTGTTCTCCTCCTCCGCTGGCCATGGCCCCCTTGAATTCCTAGCACCTCTGTGTCTTGTCCAAAGACGGATCAGAGAGACAGCAGAGAGAGATGGAGAACCAAGTGAATGGGGCAGGTAGTGAGAAGCTGGGAGGAGGTGAACAGTGCCTCACTTGGGGGGAGTTGTTTTTGGCAAATGGGAATCTTGGTTGTTGTTGTTCATGTCTTTGGAGACCCCTCTCTCAGGGAACCCTGGATAGAGAGGTCAAATAGTCATGGAATGTGTTTTTGGAGGGTTTTTTTTTTAGATGGAGTCTTGCTCTGACACCAGGCTGGAGGGCAGTGGCATGATCTTGGCTCACTGCAACCTTCACCCTCCGGTTCAAGTGATTCTTACGCTTCGGCCTCTCGAGTAGCTGGGACTATAAGTGTGCACCACCACGCCCGGCTAATTTTTGTATTTTTAGTAGAGAAGGGGTTTCACCATGTTGGCCACGATGATCTCGATCTCTTGACCTTGTGGTCCGCCCGCCTTGGCCTTTCAAAGTGCTGGGATTACAGGCGTGAGCTGTTGCACCTGGCCGATTTTTTTTTAAAACTGCATTTGTGCTTCTTTTCTGTTGCCACTGCCTTCCTTAATCCTTGATTTGCATGTATGACGCCACCATAACTTAAGTCACCTTAGTGGAACAGGTACCACATCCCAGCTCCAGCAAAGCACTCTGCATCATTTCCAGCCCTCACAGCAAGCCTGACAGGAGAGCGGCTGTGCAAGAATAAAAGGAGGTGTTTTGTTTGTTCCTCTGCACTTTGCCAGGTGTCGTGTGAAGGTATTCCCAAGAGATCAACTTACGGGCAGGAATGATATCCAGCTCATCTCGAGCTGATGTGATGCTCAGCCCAGGGCTGACTCAGAGTGGCTCAGATTTTCAATAGTCTCTGTTGGGTGACTGTGGTATGTTGGCGAAGGCATAGGGGAAGAGGATTTGCCACTGACTGCGTATCTTTTTATCCTCTTTCAACTTCCTGTTATGTCTCTGTGTCGCCTAATGGATGAATTTAGTTCCACTGCACTTTTAACGGGAAGAATTCATGTTCATTTACCGCACAGTTTGCCCTCATCTACCCCAAATTATTGAAAATCTCTCTAGTAGCTAATGTCTAATAAGGAAAGGATGATCACTCTAGAGTCTGGAACATTTTGGGTCTCTGCCAAGGGAAGGCATCTCCCCAGCGAGTTCAGCCCATGGGAAGGATGTCTGACTTCACTTCAGAAGTGCCTGACTGGATGGGCAAACTGGCAGGGTTGGTGCTGAGGCGCCGAGGCCTACCCAGGGCTCCCGTGTGTTATGAACTGTGTGAGAAGCTGAATAAAGTTTTCAGATTTCTGAAACTCGGTCTCATAACAGCCCCATGGACAGAAGCTAGATTCCGAGGCAGGGCTCATTTCTGTTCTATCAGCATGGACCTAGCTTGTTGGTGAAGGAATAATAAACATCAGGGCTAAAACAGCAGAACTAGCTTCTTTTCTTTTCTCTCTTCATTTCTTTGGTGAGGGAGCCTTGCTCTGTCGCCCAGGTTGGAGTGCAGTGGTGTGATCTCAGCTCACAGCAACCTCCACCTCCTTGGTTCAGGTAATTCTCCTGCCTCAGCCTCCTGAATAGCGGGGACTAACAGGTGCATGCCACCAACCCTGGGTAATTTTTGTATTTTAATAGAGACAAGTTTTCACCATGTTGGCCAGGCTGGTCTTGAACTCCTGACCTCAAGTGATCTGCCCACCTCAGCCTCCCAAAGTGCTAGGATTATAGGCATGAGCCACTGTGACCAGCCACATCAAACTAGTTTCTATGAAACTGACTGAGATTACGAAAACAGTCTGAAAATAAGACTTGAAGGTATCACTTCTTTGTGTGTCTATTTAAGCTAACAATGCCAGTTTCCATAAATAGGCTCAATGAAATCCTTCCTTCCTGTCCACACCATTGCGCTTATCAGGGAAAATGTGTGCAAGTGTGGCTATCCCCAGAGCCAGCACATGGAAGGCACCCAGATCAACCAAAATGAGAAATGGAACTACAAGAAACACACCAAGGAATTTCCCACGGATGCCTTCGGGGATATTCAGTTTGAGACACTGGGGAAGAAAGGGAAGGTAAGCAATGGTTTTTTACTTTGGTAGCTAGTTCAGAGGCCCAAGTGGCTTGGGCTACCTTGATTTACCTGTAACTAACAGGATGGAGGCAGGAGAGATGGGTAGTAAACACCAAAAATGATTGCAGGAAAACATACATCTTGTAAAAGTCAAAGAGCAATGATTAGACTATGCTCACTGGAAAACTTGGCGGGTAAGGACTGGATTATCACCTCGCCCTCTGTGTCCACACACAAGGCAGGCATTCATATGACATCCACCTTGAGACCGCTATTACAGAAGCCCCAGGAATGCTTTCGTGAACCTGATTGCTTAGCTCTGTGTACTCCTGAGTTATATACTGCCCTGAATATGCATTCCCTCCACACTCACTGTGCAAGCTCTCCAGCAAGGTTTTGCAAAGATGTTAAGTGATCATAAACAGCCTCTCCTACATCCTCCGTGCTCTCAGTCTCAATGAGAGCACCGTCCACAGGCTGCTTCTGCAGGAGCCAGGCCTCTCCTCCCCCAGCTCCCCATGGCCGCCCTGGGAGATGACCCAGCCCCATCCACTGCTGACTCCTCCCAGGGCCTCTGCCCCAGCATGGGCCAGCACCCTCTCTTGCTGCCCACAGCTCTGCCCACCTCCCTGTGGCATCAGCAGGGGTGCGGAGGACTCTAAATGCAAAGCCCACCCTATTACTACCCTGCTTCAAACACCTCAGGGTACCCCTGTAAGTCCCAAGTTCTCCACCTGGCCTGCGGGGCTTTCCAGGGCCCCCAGGGCCCTCCGGTCTGCTTTCCTTCTGTGAAGCCTGGAAACGGATATCTGAAACAGGTATCCGTTGATTTAGAAAGTTTATTTTGCCAAAGTTGAGGACTCACACCTGTGACTCAGTCTCAGGAGGATCTGACATGTGCCCAAGGTGGTCAGAGCACAGCTTGGTTTTGTACATTTTAGGGAGACGCGAGGCATCAGTCCACATAGGTAAGATGAACACCAGTTCCATCCGGAAAGGCGGGACAACTGGAAGCGGGGAGGGGGCTTCCAGGTAAAAGGTAGACAGGAGAGGATGGTTGCATTGTTTTGAGTTTTTTGATTAGCCTCGCTCCAAAGAAGAGGCCCATTCTGATGCTTCTCCCTCTTCCCCCACAGTATATCCGTCTATCCTGCGACACGGACGCGGAGATCCTCTACGAACTGCTGACCCAGCACTGGCACCTGAAAACGCCCAACCTGGTCATTTCTGTGACCGGGGGCGCCAAGAACTTCTCCCTGAAGCCGCGCATGCGCAAGATCTTCAGCCGGCTCATCTACATCGCGCAGTCCAAAGGTGCGGGTGGGAGGCTGCCCCACGGCCAAGGCCAGCAGCGACCTGGTTCTTCCATTCCGGGGCACCAAGTTTGGGGAGCAGAGAAGGGAGTTCCTCTGTGCAGTTCCGGAGAATCCGGATGCTGCTGGAACTGATTAATCATTATTTTGCTGAAAGCAATATCCTCTAATGAAGGGACAGGGAGGTCTGGCAGATGGTGGGGGAGCTTCACAAAGTAACTCTTTAAATCAGCGTTAAGGTGCTTCCTTAGGGGAAATATTTTTAATCTTGTAAGATTTTCACTTTCTTATGAACACATGTAAAATTTTACCCAGAATTTCGGTTCTGGGTAAAATTTCCGGGCGGATTGAAAAGGACAGTTGTAATTTGCTTGGCCTGTTATTGTGAGATCGGCGATGTGCTTTTGAAAGTAGTGACTGACAGTGCCTGAGAAATGGTGAGCACCCTGTGTCGGATTGAGGTCAAAGGAACTAAGGCTTTGTCACTTCAAACAGTATTTTCTTTCTTTTTAACTTTATATTTTAACTCAACTTTGTTTTTAACTTTATATTTTTAACTTTTCAACTTTAAATTTGTAGATTTAAAGTTGCAAGAATAATGCAATGAACATCTGTACATTCTTCACCTAGATTCACCAATTTTTAACATTTTCCCACATTTGCCTTATCTTGTTCCGTAAATATCTACATATGATTTTTGGGGGGGAACCATTGAAAGCAGGTTGCAGGAATCATGATCCTTAATCCCTAACTACATGAACGTGCCCTGCCCCCAAGAACAGGGGGTTTTCTCCCGTAGCCCAACACACTTTTCAAACCCGAATGGTTACCATGGACCAATACTGCTATCCAACAGTTTATACTAGAATTTTGCTAATTATCTCAACAAGGTCCTTTAGAGCAAACATTCTTTTTTCTCAATTTGTATTCCAAATCGATTCAGCTTTTGTCTTTTTAAAAAATTTTATTTTAGTTTTCTCACATCTGAAGACTGTAGGCCAGTTGCTTTGTAGATGTGGATTTGGTTGAGGTTTTCACATGATTAGATTCAGTTTATCTAATCTTAACATTTAAAAACTTATTTTATGAATACTAAATATTGACTGAAAGAGTTAATCTAGATGTGATTTTTTTCTTGATGTCAGGAAGAAACTGAGATGCTTTGTTTTCTTTTTCCCATTCATTTTTCTCAGTTTCCTGACCAACCAAAGGGGACACTGCAGGTTGTCACTTTGTTATAAAATTGAGAAACTCAGCTTTCTCGCTACTGAATTCCGAACACACCTTATTCATTCATTAAACAAATACTTATTGGATGCCTATGATGTGCCAGAAATTGTTTTATGTGCTAGGAATATAGAACAAAATGGACCCCAAAATCCCTGGGCTGGGGCACATATTTCTATGTAGATGAAGTGAAGCAATTGAGGAAGTTGAATAGTTTCATTGTTGCTGGTTGTCCACTTGGAGTGCTGCCTTCACTCCCCATTGTCTCATTTTGAAAGGGAACCTTAATGGCTGAAATTGATATGAAGCCATACCCCCTCTAGGTGGATGCAGTAAGTCAATCACTGTGAGCATGGGTTTTGCAAAAGAAGAAAGATTTATTCACAGGGTTGCCCAGTGAGGAGATGGGCGAACAGCTGTCAAATCTGCTTCCTCAAAGATAAGGACTAGGAATATTTAAGGAGTAAAGAAGCAGGTGTTCTACTGCGTGGGGAAAGGTGATGGGCAGTGGAGAAGGAATGAGGTAATTGGTGGTTTGTGGAGGTGTAGTCAGGGTTCATGGCTCTTCATAGGATACCTGTTCAGAAAATGGCAGTGTTAGCATGATCTGAGGGAGGAGTTTTGGCCCTCTGACATCAAAAGATCATCTCTTGGGCAATCGTGCATGCTCAGTTGTAGAGTCAATGGTCTCAACTGTTTTGAACTGGCTCAGAGCAGCTCGCTAGCTCCTGAAAAACAACTTTAATCAACCATTATCATAGTGATGTATTTGTCAGTGGTGTTATCTATAAGGAAACTAGTGGAATGTAGTTATGTATTGTTAGGCTACATGACTTTTTGCTATATAGATTTTAAAATCAACTAGAAGGAAGCAGTTAAAAGCAAGCAAGGCAGGTGAAGTTTGGTGGTTAGCTCTCGGTTTCAAAATCTGTCTAGAGGAAGGAAACTGGGTGCTGAGAGGCTGGATTTATGGTCCATGAGAACTGGTTAAAAGAAGTAGATATAAAACTTCTAAGGTGGAGATAAGTAAAATTGTTCCTCATTGCTGAAGACCATAGCAAAATAGAGAATGGAGATAGAAAAGGGGCTTTCTAACGATTGGAGGAGGGGGCTGCCTCTCAACTCCTGATGCTTCTCTTATAAGAGCTAATCCAAAGAGGCCAGTGACCTCTCTGAGGGTAGATTCCTACATGGGCAGCATATTATACTAGGGTCATTTTCAACTTTAGATTCTAGTTTTATGCAAAATAATATTTTTGTAGTTATATTTATTCTACTTTGCCCCCCTCAATAAAACCCTGTATAACCCTTAGCATTGAGAAGATCGTCAGTTCTAAACCTTAAAAAGGCCAGTGTGCAAAATTGTGTTTTACAAGCAAAGTGAAGTTGTTGACACAAAGGCCAGCCGAGGAAACTTGAATCCAACCAATATGGGTGTCCAGGAGAAGAGCGCTTGACTTTCCGTGGTTTCCTCTAAGCATGGCTAACTTGCTTAGAGGCTCTGGTTAGGTATTCATTGTCCATAAGAGCCCTCTAGGGCCTGGTTAAAAGATACAGACAGATTCCCTGGACACACTTCTCAGACAGCCTGATGAGGTAGATTTGAAATAGGATCAAGAATCTGTATTTTTTTAATTGCATTTTAGGTTTTGGGGTACATGTGCAGAACATGCAAGACAGTTGCATAGGTACACACATGGCAGTGTGTTTTGCTGCCTTCCTCCCCTTCACCCACATTTGGCATTTCTCCCCAGGCTATCCCTCCCCATCTCCCCCCTGCTGTCCCTCCTCTATTCCCCCCAATAGACCCCAGTGTGTAGTACCACCTTCCCCGTGTCCATGTGTTCTCATTTTTCCTCACCCGCCTATGAGTGAGAATATGCGGTATTTCATTTTCTGTTCTTGTGTCATTTTGCTGAGAATGATGTTCTCCAGATTCATCCATGTCCCTACAAACGACACGATTTTTAAGAGAACATCTCTCAGGAACACTGTCTGCGGTCCCCTCCTCCTCTCTTGCCATGTGACATAGCTGCCAGTGCTCTGTCCTGATGCCTACAGGAATGGGGCCTTCTTTTTAGGGGTCTGTGAGCCCAGCATGGAAACTTTGCCCAGTGCCAGTTGACCATTTACTCTTTCCATTTGCTGACAGGCGCTTGGATTCTCACAGGAGGCACCCATTATGGCCTGATGAAGTACATCGGGGAGGTGGTGAGAGATAACACCATCAGCAGGAGTTCAGAGGAGAATATTGTGGCCATTGGCATAGCAGCCTGGGGCATGGTCTCCAACCGGGACACCCTCATCAGGAATTGCGATGCTGAGGTACGGGTGGGACAGGAGGAGATCTCCTAGGTCACATGGAAGAAAGGCCATGGCGTGGGCCTGTGGCCTGCACCCTGAGGCTTTGTGATGGAGCCAGATCATGGGGAAGTCTGCCTTTCAAGGGGTGCCTTTGGGACTGTAAAGGAATTAAAAACAAGGATGACGTACCTAATTAACTGCTGGGAAGAAGTCAACAATGAATGTGTTTTGTTCATTAAAATGTGTACTCAGCAATTTCATGTCACAGTCTTTACTCTTTATAACCGTGGTTTAGATCCATCTCAGGAGGGCTCAAGCCCAGCGGCAGTATCTTGATTGCTTGGCTGCACTCACAGGGATTCAAATCAATGGCTACTGTCCTTGGTTAGTTTGGCATTAAGAAGGCTGTGAGACACCCCCCTCCACCAAAATGTTTCCTGTGAACATATTTAGAGAGTAATGAGCATTTCATATTAAAATTACAAGGTAGACATATGGGGACTTGTATCAAGTGTGGAATTTTTAAAACAACATTTCTAGTAGTTGAGGACCTTCTTAAGCAACAGGTGTTCTTTGCCCAGAAGCTTTGGACCGAATGTTCAGAAATCCACATTTAAGCTACACCTTCTCCCATCTGGGCTCCTTAGAAGTTTAGGCAGCAAATGTTAAGGATTTTTGGAATTGCTGTGATTCTTCTTTTAGAATTATTTTATTTTTGCATCTTGGTTACCATTTTTGAGACATATAAGGGGCAGAGGAGAGTGGGAGGTTTTTTTTTTTGCACATCTTCAAGGAGGAAGCATGGTAGATGGGGGGGAGGAGGATGTGTTTTGAAGACAGAGAAGTCTGGGTTGGAGTAATCATTCTTTTTCTAGCTGCATACACTGGAGCCAGTTCCCTTCTTCAAGTTTTTACAATAATAACCTGTATTGTTATGGGATTGATTTATCTATCGTGCAGAGTGAATGGTAACTTCTGTTATTATTATTAGGTGCTCAACAAGAGATGGCAAAATGGTTTCACATCAAATGCCAACTTCAGGATGAGAGTGGCCCAGAGCAGGCTTTTGAGGGCAGTGGCAGGCTCAGTGGGAAAGAATACCATTGTCGATTAGCAATATTTGTAATGGGCATGGGAGTCAACGTAGTGTTGTATAATTATCCCCATGGTAGATGCAGGGCATATGTTAATTCACAGACTCACACAAAAACCTTGAAAATGAGTATTTTTATCCCTTAATGGGAATGAGAAAAGACTTCAAAATCTCCCTGGAGGCTGTCTATAGGGCCCGTTTTCTAGCAACAAGTAAAACTTGAAATGAATATGTAAAGATGAAAGGAAGTGCCAATCATTTGGAAACTAAGAAACAACCAACCACTCAACCATCTGGGTAATAAATGTTGGATCTAGAATGACCTTTCAAAAATGTAATATCAGATAACTTAGAAAGCAGTGCAAATGAACACATTACATATTAAGAATGACATGTGTCAATATGTCAGTATGGCCAAAGCTGCATTCAAAGTGAAATGCATAGCCATATGCCTTTATTAGTAAAAAAAAAGTTAATAAATAATCCGTTAATCGTAATAACAAAACCTGACATTTATATAATAGCACTTGTTATGTGCTAGGTTCTATTCTAAGTGTTTTACATATGTTAATTCATTTGATCTTCATAACAAAACTATGAGCTAAGTACTACTAGACCCCTCTCATTATAGATGAGAAAAGTGAGGAACACAGAAAGTAAGAAACTTTCTTAACGCACATCTCTAGTTAGTGGCAGATCCATGGTGCACAATCTTTTAAACATTACGGTATTCAAGTTAATAAATTTGAAAAATAATATCACCAGCAAAACTCTAAATTTTGTCTGAATACTAGTTTTTCTTTCTGTTCTCTTTGAGTTTTGCTGGGGATATTATTTTCAAACTTATTAAATTCTATTCTTGGAGTTAAGAATGAAACCCTTTTTAATGCAACCCTGATACTTTAAAACCTAAATGTCTTTGGATGAAGCTTGAGAGTGAAGAAACTTTTCGGTGAGGGTTCCCTTCTTTATGTTCCTGTAGCAGCTTTTTATTCTCTGGTATTTTGGGGATGAAGCATTCATTTAGTTGTTTCTTTTTGTGGTCCTGTTACTACACACTTCTCAAGTGCAAATACTGTATTTCATTAATTTTCTTTCTTTCTTTTTTTTTTTTTTGAGACGGAGTTTTGCTCTTGTTACCCAGGCTGGAGTGCAATGGCTCGATCTCGGCTCACCGCAACCTTCGCCTCCTGGGTTCAGGCAATTCTCCTGCCTCAGCCTCCTGAGTAGCTGGGATTACAGGCACGCACCACCATGCCCAGCTAATTTTTTGTATTTTTAGTAGAGACGGGGTTTCACCATGTTGACCAGGATGGTCTCGATCTTTAATCCCTAGATCTGGCATGGGTCCCAGCATATGATAGATACCAGACAACTATGTATGTGTGCATTTCAATGTCTGCTTCTACCTGTATCCAGACACACACAAATATGTACACACACACACACACACACACACACACACACACACACACACTTTCCTGAATGCTGAATTTCAATTTCATCTAGTTTATGCAAAAGAGCACAGGGCAATGAACCAAGAATTGGACTGAGAATCTGATTCTTACACTGTTACTGACCATTTATGAGAAAATGAGCAAGTGGCACAACCATTTTGAACTTCCATTTCCTCATATATAAAAGGAAGTCTGTACTATAAGATTGCTAAGATTTTTTTGAATTTAGGAATTTGGGAGGAAGCATAATATAATTGAACCCAAAGCATTAGCTTTCATATGAATATATAAAAATATCATCATGTATCTTGACTGTTAGGTACAATCTCAAAGACAAGTTTCCCTGTACTTTGCAGGGCTATTTTTCAGCCCAATACCCTATGGATGACTTCACGAGAGACCCTCTGTATATCCTGGACAACAACCACACCCATCTGCTGCTCGTGGACAACGGTTGCCATGGACATCCTACCGTGGAAGCAAAGCTGCGGAATCAGCTAGAGAAGTACATCTCTGAGCGCACTATTCAAGGTCAGTAGTTAGGAAGTAGGACACTAGGCATGTACAGTAACAACAGCAGCCACAGCACCAACAACTATTGAGTGACACATGATATACATACCTGATTGGGTATTTTTATTGCCAAAGAACTGTTATTTCTCTTCTTTTTTCAACACACCAGGATTGCTTCTGCCAGGGTCACTGTGATATGAACCCTTCAACATGCTAAAGGCAATGATAGATGCGGCCTTCTTCCATTGTGGTTTGTCAGCATAGAATGCTGGCTGTCTTCTGCTAGATACCATTTAAGAACAAATTCGATCTGCCATGACGAATATAAGTTTATGAAACAATGCAATTGGCTAGAATAGTAAAGATGAAACCAATCTACTAGTTTAACAATGGCTTCCTTTTTTTGAGTCTTGGCTACTTCTGAGTAACAGAAACTGGTTTCAAGAGAAGAGTGTAACAGTCGAGTGAAAGCCATCATTTGCCACGGTTAAGTGACATGCAGTTTCTCTCTTCTTGTGGACAGGGTATTGAGATGTGTCCCGCTGTGGAACAAGATTACCTTGTGGTTTGGTGATATACATAATGACAGGAACTTGTTGGAGATGTTCTCAATTCTTTTCCTTTCACAATCAGACATACATGAAAAAAGGCACTGTAAATGCAGTAAACTCTGTTGGGAGACCACTAGTTATACAAAATTCTCACTCACTCAAGAAAACATAGGATTATGCAAATGAGTGAGAGAATCATAAGAATAAATTTAAACCTAGTTTAATTTATAGGTGCAAAGATAAATCATGCATAGACTTTAAGTATTTAAATATGTATTTTAAATATCAATGACAGATTGCAGCATGACCCATGTCATGCTATTACTAGTGTGGGGCAAAAAGACCCATCCATCTTTAATGAGTAAAGTTCAAGTCCATGGGATGTGACGCTATCTCCCTACACCCTAGGCTCACAGGGCAGAAGCTCACAATCCACCTTTTCACAGAGGTAGGTGAGTATTTCCAGTGAGCTCAAAATTCGCTTTACTTTTTATGTTTTGCAGATTCTAACTATGGTGGCAAGATCCCTATTGTGTGCTTTGCCCAAGGAGGTGGAAGAGAAACATTGAAAGTGAGTCCTGATTTAGTTTTCTAGAAGGTTGGCTAATAAGCCTCTCCAACAAATTTGTATTTTCAGGGATTTGTGCTCATCTGATCTAACCTGACTAATGAATTTTGTTGCAGCAAGTAGGTAGTGTTTTCCCTCCACATACTGTTCCCCTAACAAACTCCAGTTGTTCCTTAGTCAAGAAGATTTGAGAGGAGAACTTGCAGTAACAGGAATAATCTGTGTACTTAGTGTTGGCCTTGACAGTCAACCTGCCAAAGAGATGAGTTGACATCAACTTGGGAGACTTAAAGATTGTAACCAGCACATATATTAGAAAGCTATGATCACCCCATCTGCACTGAGATGAGATGTGATCATACACACACAGATGACCCCCAAATCAGGTGTTTCCAGACCACCTAAGGCCCATTTATATGCTACCTGGGAATGCAGGTATGTTGCATGATGGAATCCCAAACCCTAAGTGATTCTGAGACCATGGAGACTTCTTGAATGTCTCTGCACCTGCAACACTGAGTGACTGAGCAAGAACTTGACTTCCCAGCCAGGATGTGTAGATTCATTGCCGAGTTCATCACGCCTGCGGCCAGGCTTCTGTTTGACTTCTTAAAAAATGAGTCAGCGTGACTGCATTTGAGGATGTAGTGTAAACCATTTTCAGGAGCTCATTTTCCTAGGAATAGCACATTACAAGAAAGTCATTTTTAACTCATCTTTTTCATGAATTTCCACAATGATTTGCATAGTCATCCTTTTACCCCTTCTATTTTGCCTCTAAGACAGGGAATAGATTAAAAATACCCTTGACCCTTGATCTTCTCCCCTCTCTTCATCAGAGTAAATCCCTAGAGCTAAAAGTAAGTGCTGACAAAATTATCCGGAATTATCATCTAGTACTTCTCTTTTTTTTTTATTTTTATGTAACAGTGATCTTTTTCTTCATTCATTCAGCAGATATTTATTGAGTGCCCACTGTGAGATTTATTATTCAGACCATGGTTAAATAAAAATCTTCAGGGAAACATCAAAATAGAGATTTTTTTCAGTGTGTGTCAGTATATTAAAACCCTTTTATGCCTAGAGTTTTATTATTGGAACGTGTGGGAACTATATCCTACTGCTCAAGGTCATCGCCAAGGTGATCACCAAAAATTTAAAAAATTGCGATATGTCACTAATACAACGTCCTAATATGTGTCACTCAAATCTATTACGTCAGCACTTGGAATGATTGATTTTGTATACAGGGATATTTTAAAGCACTTATCTTATCTATGGAAGACTCAAGCTAGTCATATGTGTTCTTATTATGGAATTAGTTATGGGCACAAGATTTCATACAATAGATTACATTTCTCATTCATAAAGCAGTTGCCAACATTCGATTTGCTTCTGATTAAAAATAAAAGCCCCAGTGGACAAAGTGTAAGGATGTGTCCCTGTGTTTTCACCAGCTCCTTAGTCAAGAGCTGGGTTCTGTGGACCAAAGTCTCTTTGATCTGCCTACCTCTGTCTCCTTCCCCCAGGCCATCAACACCTCCATCAAAAGTAAAATTCCTTGTGTGGTGGTGGAAGGCTCAGGCCAGATCGCTGATGTGATCGCCAGCCTGGTGGAGGTGGAGGATGCCGTGACGTCTTCTGCCATCAAGGAGAAGCTGGTACGCTTTTTACCCCGCACGGTGTCCCGGCTGCCTGAGGAGGAGACCGAGAGTTGGATCAAATGGGTGAGTTGTCGGGACCATGTCTGAGGGCTGAGAAAAGAAGCCAAATTTGTGAGAAGGGAGAATGCCTTAAACGCCCAACTTCCATCAGCAGCTGCAGGTTTTCCACGCTTTCTCCATGACTTTGAGACTCAACAGGTGTCTTGCTGGAAACTGAAGTTCAATAAGTTATGTGACTCAACAAGTGTATGATACTCCTACTTGAGATATTGCGTTTTTTAGTTTACTGAAAAAGGGAAAACTGATGGTTTTATATGAACGTTCTTACTAGGACGTCATAATAGCTTGTTCAAGTCCAGGAGAGAGAGAGAGAGACACGAGAATCTGGCAAAAGAAGATAAACATATCAGCCTTACTGATGATGAGGGCAAAGTCAAAAGTGGTGGCTTGAGGTGCAGAACATCGGGTCTGCGTATGCTAAGTCTCAGAATAAGACAGATGGGCCCATCCTGACACAGGCAGCCCCGACACCTGCTGACCTCCCTGCTGGGCTAGGCGTGGCAGCTGGAGACCGGGGCACTAGTGCTTTGCAAGGAGCAAAGCCCAGTGAGAGAAGAAGGAGAGGCTGGCTGGGCAAGGCCAATATGGCTCTTCAGCCCTGAGTAGGGGTAAGTGAAAGAGTGGAGATTGACCAGGCTGCTAATTCTGGTGTAGCTCCTCCCATGGAAATTCATTGGTTGGAAAAAGAAGCACTCCCTTTCCAAAGTGCTTATACATTGTTGATTATCTAAGCATTCATACCTAACTACTTTGAGTTAATTCTGAACATATAAACAGGTCTGGGTGCAGTGACTCATGTCTGTAATCCCAACCCTTTGGGAGGCTAAGGTGGGAAGATCGCTTGAGACCAGGAGTTCAAGGCCCACCTGGGTAATGTAGTGAGACCCTGTCCCTACAAACAAACAAACAAACATTAGCCAGGCATGCTGACACATGACTGTAGTCCCAGCTACTTGGTAGGCTGAGGTGGGAGAATCACTTGAGCCAAGGTGTTTGAGGCAGCAGTGAGCTGTGATGGGGCCATTGCACTCTACTCTAGGTGATGTAGTGAGATCACATCTCAAGAAAAAAACAAAAACAAAAACAATCAAAAAAAGTATATAAACAGGCCAGTCCCAAAGTATACATATCAAAGTAAGACACTGCATATTGATTACCACTCTCAGTGTAATTTCCTGTGATAGATCAAAGAAATTCAATGGCCAGTTCACGGATCTGCACAGAGGAAGGAAGAGATGACTCTGTTTTTTTTTTTTGTTTTTTTGAGACAGAGTCTTGCTCTGTTACCCAAGCTGGAGTGCAGTGGTGTGATCTTGGCTCACTGCAACCTCTGCCTCCCGGCTTCAAGTGATTCTCCTGCCTCAGCCTCGTACACGCCATCATGCCTAATTTTTTTTTTTTTTGTATTTTTAGTAGAGACGTGGTTTCACCATGTTGGTCAGGCTAGTGTCGAACTCCTGACCTCGTGATCCGCCTGCTTCTGCCTCCCAAAGTGCTGGGGTTACAGGCGTGAGCCACCGTGCCCTGCCAACAACTCTTACTTCATCCACCAGAGATGGCCCTAGGTCCACTTCAGTGACTTTCCTCTTACTCCCTGTACAAGTTGGCTTGCTGGGCCTTGACCCGGCCATGTCCAAAGAATAAAGGCCACCTGAAGGGTTCCATACCCTTTGTAAGGGATTTTGATTTCTGCTTCATGAAAACTGTTACGGGCAACTCAGCTGATATAGGCTAAAAGGCACATTCTACCTTATTTGATTATATTATCCTTTCTGCAATTCATAGATAATTCATATTCATACTGAATATGCTAATGGTATATCATAATCACAATCACATCAATCAGAAGGCATACATCAATAGTAAAAATCAGTCTGGAATTTTAATTAAGCACTCATATAGGGTTTTGCACTTGGTACAGATTTCCCAAAAGACCAAGCTCAAGAGTGGGATTATTAATTAATGAATATATACATTCAGTCAAATATTAATTAGGCAACCTTCCAGGGCAGTCCTGGGTGACCTCACGGACTCTGTGGATAACCAGCCCCAAAACCTGGACTCACAGTTTCTTGACCACTCTGAGCAACACCTGCTTCTGCCTCCCAAAGTGCTCCCACTGGGCTCACACCTTCCTCTCCTAAAAGCCATCATGGTTGTTCCCCCACGCCTATTCCCCAACATATGGAGAACTTGACCCTCCATGGTCTCCCAATCTAACAACCAATGTAGATCTCACTCGTTCATTTATTCATCTTTAACTTTCGTTTATTAACTTATTCAGTAGATATTTGTTGAGCACATACTGCATGCCAGGTCCTGAAACAGGCATTTCCGAAAGAATTATGTTGCTTAGTGATGACAGTACAGTTCATTGTGTCATTGGAAGCGCAATGGGTGTTTGAAACAAAGGTGACATGGATATAGAAGGGCGGGTGCTGAGGGAGCCTGGTCTGGTGTGGGGCTTTCTGGAAGGCTTCCTGGAGGAAGTGATAAGGGAGCCAAGATCTGAAAGATGGAGAGAGTTAATGAGATGGGGGCTGGGGTTGTGGTGGTGGGAACAGCATGTGCAAAGATCCTGGGACGGGAGGCATGCCTGAGGAGTGAAAGACAGCAGTGATGGTGGATGTGGTGTGTGGGAGCTCAAGAACTTGTGAGGTGCCAGCCCAGGAGGCTCCCTGAACCCCGTGTGGTCTTGTTCAAGTTCAATGGGATATTGTTAAAAGGTTTGAAGCAGGGAGAAAACGTGATAAGAGTTGTGTTCAGGAGAGCTTACTCGGGCAGCAGTGGGGCAGAGGATGGAAGAGGCAGGAGTGTGTGGGATGGAGTCCCAGCTAGGAGGCCCCTGTGGCCTTCTGTGGGGCCCATCAGTTTACTTGGTAGCCATATTCATTTTCTTCTTCCTTTTTATTTCAAGGGAAAATAAAAATAACCCCTGGTACTGCCCACTTCCACTTGTGCTCTAGGATTTTGGGAACTTTGCCTCTCCTCCCCGTGTGTCGGTCCTAGCTGGACCCCTATTCTTCAGCCTGAACAAAGGCTGCAGACAGAGGAAGAGGGCCTTTTCTTCGTGCTGTCATCCTCACCCACCCTCTGCTTCAAAGTCCCCATGGTTTGTCTTTTCCTGCAGTTTCCATTCATTTCCTCATCACCTACCTGGGTGCTTTGAACTAAGACCTCCATCACCACCTTTCCCAGGCAACCGCAGCCTCCCTCAAAAGCTCATCTTCTAATTTCCAAATCCAAGGGCTCTTGTTTCCACCTTCAAACAGCCGGACCCTGAGACTTTGTCTCCCACCCGGCGGAGCCTCTGCCATTCCAGATCCTCATTTCCAAATGTTGTCAGGGAAACCTGCCATCGCCTTGAACTCAATCTGATGGAAACCAGACTTGCTTCCTGGGCTAGAAGGGGCCCTTCCTCACCAAGCTCCTGCTGGGCTCGCCCGTGCTCGTAACCTTGGAATTAGGGATTTCTTTTTCTTTTTAAAATGTCTTAAAATTAAACATTACAGAAAGGACAATATAGAACATTCTAATCTCTTTCTGCAGTTTCCAAGTCTTCTTGTTTGCATTTGAGTGCTTATTTCCTATTGTTTAAGTCTTTATGGCCACATTTGGATGATGTCTATGGTCTTCTATTGTCCCTTATTTACTTTGTCATTGAATAGCTGAGCATCTGCCATGTGTCAGGCTTTGTCACACACACGCACACGCACACACACGCGCGCGCACACACATGCACGCGCACACACGCACGTGCACACATGCACACACACACGCACGCACAGATTTCTAGTCAAACGAGGCTCTCAGCTTTTTGATAGGTGCTTTTTGATCCGTGTGCCCTTGTATAACTGGTACTTCATTCTCACTGTAGTCAAGGACTCATTATTACAATTCAGAAATTAGAAGCTATGATCTGGAACTCCACTCTAGGTGGTCTTTTTAAAAAAGATCCCTCACAAAATGAAAGAAGTTTGTGCTCCTCGTGTAAAATCTGTTGGCTGACAACTCTGTTCTTTAACTTTTGCCAGCTCAAAGAAATTCTTGAAAGTTCTCACCTATTAACAGTTATTAAAATGGAAGAAGCTGGGGATGAAATTGTGAGCAATGCCATCTCCTACGCTCTATACAAAGGTGAGTAAAAATAGCTCCTTTTGAAGTGTCAGCTTTGTGTTGCCTTCTGTGGCTTTTCATGACATACATTTCTTTTATAAAACAGCTTTACTGAAATACAAGCTTGTGCTTAATTTTGATGATCCTAGATTGGACGTGAGAATAACTGCTCTTGCCCCGGTGAGGTGACTCTCCTTGGTCACATCTATTTGACAGAATAAGATTTTTTTTATGTCATTAAAATTTTGGTTAAACACAATCATAGTGGTCTCCAAAGAGCTATTTCTAATAGTGGTTTAAATATTTTTTTCTAATTGGGCCTCAGATTCCTTTGAGAATGTGGCAAAACTATGGATCTTTGTCATAGCATTCTACACGTGTACACACATGCACACATATTTCACACATGTAAGTAATTTTGCATTTAATTTCAGGAATTTAAAAATTCCCTGAAGTTTATGAATGAACCTCAGGTTAAAAAATTCTCATTCATGATCTTTGCTGCTTTAAAATTCCATGAAGTAATTGCTACCCGGAGTAAATAGATCCTTGGCTGTCTAGACTTGAATTGTGTGGCTGATAAATGTAAATTAGCTAGAGCAGAGCGAGGCACATTGGAAGTGCAACTTTAGCATTAGCAATCTATTAGAATCATTCTTATTGTACTTGCCAGAAATTTGGTTATAAAAGTATTTATTGAAATGGAATTGTGTCTGCACAGATACATAGATGCAGTAAATATTAGCTCTGGAAAAGACGAGAATAACATTGTTGTAATGTGGCTTATTCTTTCATAGATTTAGATACAGCATAAATCAGATATGGCATGAAATATAATGCTATGGAATCTGAATTTATGGAAAAATCCTTAAGATACCATTATTGCATTGTTAGGCTATGCAATGGAAAGACATTATTGTAGCTTGAGTCCATCCCCATTATAAACTTTGGGACATACATACAGGATGTGGGGCCGGGCGCGGTGTCTTATGGCAGGGTGTGATGGCTCACGTCTGTAATCCCAGCACTTTGGGAGGCCAAGGCGGGTGGATCATGAGGTCAAGAGATGGAGACCATCCTGGCCAACATGGTGAAACCCCGACTCTACTAAAAATAGAAAAATTAGCCAGGTGTGTTGGCGGATGCCTGTAGTCCCAGCTACTTGGCAGCTGAGGTAGGAGAATCGCTTCAACCTGGGAGGCGGAGGTTGCAGTGAGCTGAAATCATGCCACTGCACTCCAGCCTGGCAACAGAGTGAGACTCCTCAAAAAAAAAAATGAGTGAAGACTGAGTGAATGACAGCTGGAGTGTCTGAATTTATGAGAACATGCTCAGCACCACCTTTGATAAATAGCTCTGATAATTGGCCACACTGAGTGGTTCTGACTCTTATTTATGGGCCTTTGGTGAGTTGATTCTTGCCCTGCCCTGTTACAGCTTTTAGCACCAATGAGCAAGATAAGGATAACTGGAATGGGCAGCTGAAGCTTCTGCTGGAGTGGAACCAGCTAGATTTAGCCAATGATGAGATTTTCACCAATGACCGCCGATGGGAGGTAAGCAAGAAGCTCCTGGGTTATTCCAGTGTTGGGTCTGGACATTGGTCTGGGCAATGGCTGGTCCATTTCCATCGAGGTCTACAATACTGAATCTCTTAAAGGATTGTTCTGTTCTGGAATATCAGGATCGCTGAGCCTTCATTTTCTCGTCTGCAGCATGGGTTCATAACGTTGACTTAGTAGGTTTGTTGTGAAGAGTTAATACAAATAAATGGTGTAAAATAATAACTCTACAAGGCCTTCAGCCACAACATGAGGGTGATTCCACATCTGGGTGCAGAGATGCAGGGCTCCTCTTGGATGTGCGTGGGCAGAAGTATGGGAAAAATATATGGTGGATGATTGAAAGTGGCTCAACTACAAATCGCGACAGCGGCACTGTTTGCTTCCTGCCCCCGCTAAATTCTGATTAGAGAACTGTCTGTAGTGAGATGTATAAGACACAAATAGAACAACTTTACTGACACTACCCAGTGAATGTCTTAGAGCAGGGGTCCATGGCCTGTTAGGAACTGGGCTGTGCAGCAGGAAGTGAGCCGTGGGCGAGCGAGCGAAGCTTCATCTGTATTTACACCAGCTCTCCATCACTCCACCTTCAGACTGATTAGCAGTGGCATTAGAGTCTCACAGGAGCACAAACCCTATTGTGAACTGCGCATGCAAGGGATCTAGGTTGTGTGCTCCTTATGAGAATCTAATGCCTGATGATTTGTCACTGTCTCCCATCACCCCAGATGGGACTGTCCAGTTGCAGGAAAACGAGCTCAGGGTTTCCACTAATCCTACCTCATGGTGAGTAGTATAATTATTTAATTATATATCACAATGTAATAAAGATAGAGATAAAGTGCCCAATAAACGTAACGCTCTTGAATCATCTCAAAACCATCCCCCAACGTGGTCCACGGAAAAAATGTCTTCCAGAAAACTGGCCCCTGGTGCCAAAAAGATTGGTGACTGCTCTCTTGGAGCTAGAAACTCAGGACTCTCTTAACCAAATTAGCGTCTTTCGTATGGAAGTTGCACACACAATACAAATTGTTCTTTTTTTTCTTTCCAGCAGGCTGCATTTTCTCACTTTTCAATGTGATTAGTGTTCTAGGGTTGCATTTCCCAGCAGTATCCTCCTGTGCACAACGAAAGTGCAGTCAGTCCTAGGAGCTTGTTCAGTGAAAACAATGATGAACCATCACACTCAGTTTTGTAAGGCTGCTTCTTTGTTGTTAGCTTTTCCAAATTAATTTAAGTCATTAGGGGGCTGTGAGAATATATGTAATTTTATACATGTACGTATAGATTTGAAGGGGCATGTATTTCATAACTTGTGTTCTTGGCTGACAGGGTCAGAAAATACTTTTAGGCCTGCTGTTGTATAATCAAAGACTAAGACTTGATTTCTATTAACACATGATCAATTTTAATGACAGCAGCAAAAATAAAGTACTGGCTTATGAGTGTTTAAATTATTCATTTCTTTAGCAAACGCTACGTGGTGTATAGTGTTTGCAGTACAATGACCCCCACTGCACGTTGCAAGGCTTTGATTCGTGGGGGGAAGTGGAACTCTAAGTAGCTCTAGTCAATTGATTCATAAATGAATTACTGTGTGTGAAATGTTCTACTTAAGTGAGGTCAGACGGTACAAGCAAACTTAGGCACATCGTGAATGGTACATTTAATTTTATTAACTCAGCGAAAGATGGTTAAGGGTGAAGGGCACAATGGCTAAGAGAATGGACTCTGGAGCCAGCCCATTTCCCTGACTTTGGGCAAATTCCTTACCCTCCCTATGCCTCCAAAAGTGCTGGGATTATAGGTGAGAGCCGCCGTGCCTCACAGTTTTTACTTTAACTCTTTGGGATTTTAATGGTGGAAATGTAGATTTTGATGAACTTTCTAATTTTCAAATGTTGGCAATAAACATTTGGAATAAAATTGTAAGAAATTCTATGGAGGACACACAGAACGCATCTGAGAGCTGGAGTGGCCTGTAGTCCATTAGATTGTGTTTGAAGTAAACATTGATGATCTTTTTTTTTTCCTTGAGATAAGTCTTGTTCTGTCACCCAGGCTGGAGTGCAGTGGCGTGATCTTGGCTCACTGCAACCTCTGCCTCCTGGGTTCAAGCCATTCTCGTGCCTCAGCCTCCGGAGTAGCTGGCACTACAGTTGTGTGCCACCACGCCTGGCTAATTTTTTATTTTAAGTTTTTAGTGGAGACAGAGTTTCACCCTGTTGGCCAGGCTGGTCTTGAACTCCTCACCTCAAGCGGTTTGCCCTCCTTGGCCTCCCAAAATGCTTATGGTCTTTCTTAAGAGTCTCATCAAGTTTCTATGGGCTAAGTTTTGTCAGAAGCCCAGAAATTAGAGCTAGAGATAGATAATAATGAAGTATAACTTTCAAGTGTTCCAGTGACTTACTGGCATGTAACATGACCAGACATTGGCTTGGTGGCGTGTGGTTTGCATATAGTTTGATGCGTTGCATTTTAACATCTGTATATGAGAATGCAGTCACCATAATAGAAGGTTCCTGGGCATCTCTGAAGGGGAGCAGATCCCACATTGCAGCATACAGACAAGACTGGTGGCTGGGTCCTAAATGGTGTCTACTATCAACTTCCAATGGTACTACTATCCCTGCACCCCCACCCCTGATTGTTTCTTCCATGTCTGATACTGGTGAAAATTTTTCACCAAAGTCATCTCTACGTGGGTGTATTTATCTCCAGTTTAGCAAGGGGCTAAGTCACATTCAAGTTCACATCTAGCTGATGATAAAGATTTGACCATGCCATCCCTGTTTAGAAGTTTGAACTGTAGACACTGATTTAAATGTGTCCCAGAGATTCTGGTACACTGTGTCTTTGTTCTTTTTCGTTTCAAAGAACACCTTTGTTTCTGCCTTCATTTCCTTATTTATCCAGTAGTCATTCAGGGGCGAGTTGTTTAGTTTCCATGCAGTTGTGCGGTTTTTGAGTGAATTTCTTAATCCTGAGTTCTAATTTGATTGCACTGTGGTCTGAGAGACTGTTTGTTATGATTTCCGTTTTTTTTCCATTTGCTGAGGAGTGTTTTACTTCCAATTATGTGGTCAATGTTAGAATAAGTACAATGTGGTGCTGAGAAGAATGTATATTCTGTGGTTTTATGGTGGAGATTTCTGTAGGCATCTATTAGGTCAGTTTGGTCCAGATCTGAGTTCAGGTCCTGGATATCTTTGTTAATTTTCTGTCTCATTGATCTGTCTAATATCGACAGTGGAGTGTTAAAGTCTCCCACTACTATTGTGTGGGAGTCTAAGTCTCTTTGCAGGTCATTAAGAACTTGCTTTATGTATCTGGGTGCTCTTATATTGGGTGCATATATATTTAGGATAGTTAGCTCTTCTTGTTGCATTAATCCCTTTACCATTATTTAATGTCCTTCTTTGTCTCTTGATCTTCGTTGGTTTAAAGCCTGTTTTATCAGAGACTAGGAATGCAAACCCTGCTTCTTTTTGCTCCCCATTTGCTTGGTGAATCTTCCTCCATCCCTTTATTTTGAGCCTGTGTGTGTCTTTGCACATGACATGTGTTTCCTGAATACAGCATATCGATGGGGCTTGACTTTTTATCCAGTTTGCCAGTCTGTGTCTTTTGATTGGGGCATTTAGCCCATTTACATTTAAGGCTAATATTGTTATGTGCGAATTTGATCCTGCCATTTTGATGCTAGCTGGTTGTTTTGCCCTTTAGTTGATTTAGTTTCTTCACAGTGTCGATGGTCTTTACAGTTTGGTATGTTTTTGCAGTGGCTGGTACTGGTTGTTTCTTTCCATGTTTAGTGCTTCCTTCAGGAGCTCTTGTAGGGCAGGCCTGGTGGTGATGAAATCTCTCAGCAATTGCTTGTCCATAAAGGATTTTATTTCTTCTTTGCCTATGAAGCTTAGCTTGGCTGGATATGAAATTCTGGGTTGAAAGTTCTTTTCTTTAAGGATGTTGAACATTGGCCCCCACTCTCCTCTGGCTTGTAGGGTTTCTGCTGAGAGATCTGCTGTGAGTCTGAAGGGCTTTCCTTTGTGGGTGACTCGACCTTTCTCTCTGGCTGTCCTTAGCATTTTTTCCTTCATTTCAACCCTGGTGAATCTGACGATTATGTGCCTTGGGGTTGCCCTTCTTGAAGAATATCTTTGTGGTGTTCTCTGTGTTTCCTGGATTTGAATGTTGGCCTGACTTGCTAGTTTGGGGAAGTTCTTCTGGATTATGTCCTGAAGAGTATTTTCCAACCTGGTTTCGTTCTCCTTGTCACTTTCAGGTACACCCATCAAACGTAGATTTGGTCTTTTCACATAATCCCATATTTCTTGGAGGCTTTGTTCATTTTGTTTCGCTCTCTAATCTTGCGTTCTCGTTTTATTTCATTGAGTTGATCTTCAATCTCTGATATCCTTTCTTCTGCTTGATTGGTTCGGCTATTGAAACTTGTGTTTGCTTCACGGAATTCTCGTGCTGTTTTTCTCAGCTCCATCATGTCATAATCCTCTGTTGTGTTAAAATGGGAAAAAAGGTAAGCTTTATTCTGAAACCAGGATTGAAAGAGAAGTTGAAGATATTTCTCTGTGGCTGGAAATATGGCACAGCTGAGGAAGAAAAATGCCTAGTGTTTCCCTTACCATATTTTTGTAGTATTGTCAGTACTTTCACTGTTCTTTCTCCTTAGTCAGCTGACCTTCAAGAAGTCATGTTTACGGCTCTCATAAAGGACAGACCCAAGTTCGTCCGCCTCTTTCTGGAGAACGGCTTGAACCTGCGGAAGTTTCTCACCCACGATGTCCTCACTGAGCTCTTCTCCAACCACTTCAGCACGCTTGTGTACCGGAATCTGCAGATCGCCAAGAATTCCTATAATGATGCCCTCCTCACGTTTGTCTGGAAACTAGTTGCAAACTTCCGAAGAGGTTTCCGGAAGGAAGACAGAAATGGTCGGGATGAGATGGACATAGAATTCCATGTAGGTACTGGGAGAGTTGCCTGCTTGAATTCTCAGATATTTTGAGGCTTCTCTCATAAGAGATCTCCATTTTCCCTACTCCCTATCTTATTGCCATAAAGTACTTAACACGTTGACATGGTTCATTTTTTCAACTCCCTTTACTTAAGATAAGGCATCTGTCCATAGGGTGAATCTCTGCTATTTCTGATGTCTTGCTTTATGCTCTATACTATACTATATTTCAGACTAGCTGCAATTTTTCTTTTTGCTTTTTGAGATAGAGTCTCGCTCTGTCACCCAGGCTGGTGTGCAGTGGCCTAATCTCAGCTCACTATCACCCCCGCCTCCTGGGTTCAAGCAATTCTCCTGCCTCAGCCTTCTGAGTAGCAGGGATTACAGGCGTGTGCCACCATGCCTGGCTAATTTTTCTATTTTTAGTAGAGATGCAGTTTCACCATGTTGGCCAGGCTAGTCTCGAACTCTGACCCCAGGTGATTTGCCCACTTCAGTCTCCCAAGTGTTGGGATTACAGGCATGAACCACCATGCCCGGTCTCAGTTTTCCTTAATTGCAGAACTTGGTGTGGTATACTTTCTGAAGATATCTAACAGGGAATAGGGGCAAACATATGGCTGCATGCTCATGTTGTAGACCACTGGCCATGATCTGCTTGCTGCCCATGCGTGTGAAGCAATGAAGAACTCACAAGTCTTCTTTTGCGAGTAAAGGTGGAAGTGCATATTTCCAAAGGGCTAAATCTGCATATTCACTTGAGACAATTTTGTGGCTGTAACACCTATAACCCTTCAGGACTTCTCATTTTAAGTATAGGAAGCCCTGGTTTCCAGTTGGCGGCACCTGCAACTCTTTGCTGAAAGTTTGTCCTGATCAGAGCCCAATGACTGTCAGCAGGTAGTGTATATGCACCCCCACTTGAAGGAGCTGACTAAGATTTGTGCTCTACTCTGGCTACTAGAGTTGGCTAGTGGAGCTAATCTCTAGTTACCCATCAAGATAATTTGCTTGATAATGCACCTTGTTTTGGGTTCCCATTTTTCTGTTATCATTTCCTCACTTCTCTATTGGTTTTCTTGAGGTCATGTCCCACATACACTACTTGTCTCAAATCCTTGTCTCAGATTTCTTCTGGGGAAACCCAAACTAGGTCATTATCTTTTGTCATTATGGGATTTTTGGAGTGTATGTGTGTTGCAAAAATCTAAATGCACTAGATGCTTGCGGTACTTGGAAGTGTTTAAAGAGCCTCTGTTCGACTATATTCATGTTAGATTTCTCTGCAACATGCATATTAGGCCTCATGCATTCTATACCTTGGTAAAACCTGTAAGGAAGTTGAAAGGAATATATTATATAAAAACACTCAGTTGTTTTCTATCTGAAAATTTTCCCTAGAATGCTGAATAGGAGCTGGGATTCTTTTTTTTCCAGACAGAGTCTCGCTCTGTTGCCCAGGCTGGATTGCAGTGGCGCGATCTCCACTCACTGTATTCTCTGCCTCCTCTTGGGTTCAAGTGATTCCCCTGCCTCAGCCTCCCGAGTAGCTGGGACTACAGGCACACACTACCATACCTGGCTAATTTTTTGTATTTTAGTAGAGACAGGGTTTCATCATGTTGGCCAGGATGGTCTCAATCTCTTTACCTGGTGATCCGCCTGCCTCGGCCTCCCAAAGTGCTGGGATTATGGGCGTGAGCCATTGAGCCTGGCCAGGAGCTGGGATTCTAATTGCTATGTTAGGCATTGAAAACAAGCCACGGTTTTATGTTGCGATAATTGAACTTAAGCCATGGGAAAGTTGGAATGTAGTTTGAAGAATTCTTTTCTAGAATAGAAACAGAGTTACCTGATGAGGAGGAATTGCTTTCTCTCAGCCTGTCAGCAGTCATTCAGTTTTCAAATTGCTCTCAACACTTTTTTCACCCTGTATACCTTTTCATCTAGTTGTACTTTGTCTTTTATGACAGATAAAAGATTTGGTGTCAAAATTAGACCACCCAATGGTTGCAGAGATAAAAATCACATCACTGCACTGTGAAAATGGAGTCATGCACAAAGCCACAGAGCCCTCCAGATGCCACTCTCCTAGGGCTTCCTGACCCCAGAACAATTTCCATTTGCACGCGCTGACCACATGCTCTAACCCCCCAGGATGTGTCTCCTATCACTCGGCACCCCCTGCAAGCTCTCTTCATCTGGGCCATTCTCCAGAACAAGAAGGAACTCTCCAAAGTCATTTGGGAGCAGGTAAGGGCCCAAGCCCACAGCAGATTTACATCAAATGTATGCTTTGCTATAACAGTTAGGATCCTCTCAAAATTCACATGCCTAATATAAAATATCACCAGCGAAATGGGATGTCTGAGGTTAGATGAACACGGCCGTGCTTCTGTTCCATGTTGGTGAAGGAGTGCTTGGGAAGGGCAGTCCCTGGATAATACCCAGGCTTGGTGGGGAGTCCAGCAGGCACCTGCTTCTCAGGTGTGTGGGTGTGTGATTGTTTTCCAAGTGGATGAGGTATTCATTTTTGATATTTCTTTTAAATTTTACTTTAGGTTCTGGGGTACATGTGCAGGTCATGCAGGGTTGTTGCATAGGTGCATACATAGCCAGGTGATTTGCTGCCTCTATTCCCTCTTCATCTATATCTGGCATTTCTCCCCATGTTATCCCTCCCCACTCCCCACCCCGCTGTCCCTCCCCTAGCCCCCTGCCACTGCCCCCGGTGTGTGATGCTCCTCTTCCTGAGTCCATGTGTTCTCATTGTTCAACACCCACCTACGAATGAGAACATGGTGTTTGGTTTTCTGTTCTTGTGTCAGTTTGCTGAGAGTGATGGTTTCCAGATTCATCTAAGTCCCTACAAAGGACACGAACTCATCATTTTTTTATGGCTGCGTAGTATTCCATGGTGTATATGTGCCACGTTTTCTTTGTCCAGTCTATCATTGATGGGCATTTGGGTTGGTTCCAGGTCTTTGCTATTGTACACAGGGCCACAATGAACATACCTGTGTATGTGTTTTTATAATAGAACAATTTCTAATCCTTTGGGTATGTACCCAGCAATGGGATTGCTAGGTCAAATGGAATTTCTATTTCTAGATCCTTGAGAAATCACCACACTGTCTTCCACAATGGTTGAACTAATCTACACTCCCACCAACAGTGTAAAAGTGTTCCTATTTCTCCACATCCTCTCCATCATCTGTTGTCTGCAGATTTTTTAATGATTGCCCTTCTAACTGGCACGAGATGGTATCTCAATGTGGTTTTGATTTGCATTTCTCTAATGACCAGTGATGATGAGCATTTTTTCATATGTTTGTTGGCCTCATATATGTCTTCTTTTGAAAAGTGTCTGTTCATATCCTTTGCCCACTTTTGAATGGGTTTGTTTGTTTTTTTCTTGTATATCTGTTTTAGATCTTTGTAGATTCTGGATATTAGCCCTTTGACAGATGGGTAGATTGCAAAAATTTTCTCCCATTCTGTTGGTTGTCTATTGATTGTTTCTTTGGCTGTACAGAAGCTCTGAAGTTTGATTTTAAAAATGAATTTCCAGCTTCATCGCATTATGGACGGGAAGTAGGGCCTGTAAAAATTCTGCTTTGGAAAGTCTATTGAGAATTTTCCTTGTGATTTAGCATGTAAAATCTTCTGTAAATGGTTTATGGACACTCATATTACCTTATTTTTAGAGGAAAGCTTAGATATTGAATACTGAATTCACACACTCAATCTTAAAGTGACACTGTTCAGGTGTTCTGTGTTCTTGTCCAGGACTTCCTCAACCTCTGAGCTGTTCCAGTATGAGAGTGATCAGACTTCCCACTATCATGGTCTTACTGTCAGTTTCTCATGGCATTTATCTTAATATTTTTATGTGCTAATTCTATGTTCAAGACTGTGAACGTATTCAGGTTCCAAGTTATTTCGTGCTCATTAAAAATTTTACTTTGAATTATTATGAATAGTTCCTAGGTTGGGTTTAGGGCTTCCTGACTCCAGAGCAATTTTCATTTGTACATGCCAACCACATGCTCTAACCCCATCCATCAAATAGATTCTATTTCCTGCTTTGCCATGAATACATTTTTGTCGGACATTAACGTTGACTTGACCACTTCAGGGGATTAAGAATAAAACTTAAAATTCTCCATCCCTCCCCTAAAAAAAGACCAGGGGCTGCACTCTGGCAGCTCTGGGAGCCAGCAAGCTTCTGAAGACTCTGGCCAAAGTGAAGAATGACATCAATGCTGCTGGGGAGTCCGAGGAGCTGGCTAATGAGTACGAGACCCGGGCGGTCGGTGAGTCCCCAGTGCTGGGATGCCTCGGTGGGCATGGATCTGCCATATGGCAAAGACATTGCCAGTGGCACTCACAGGCCAGGTGGTGGAGGTCTGTGGCATGCCTGAGCTCCCCTGCCTGATGGAGGGCTGCAGTCCACGGACTACAGTTCTGGGTGCACGGGCCACAAGCTCCTTGGTCCTGGCACATATGGAATTTTCCAAGACGGAACATGGGACATTTTGGGCTCTCTGATCCCATGGCCACCCAGGACCACACCCAGGCCAAGTTCTAAGCAACTCAGGAAGCTTTGGAGTATCTTTTGTTTGTTTGTTTTGGGGTTTTTTGGATGATGTTACAACACTGTGACAGGGCTGAGATTTTACCTGACTTGCACCCTAACCAGTTAGCCTGCCAGTTTCACACACACACACACACACACACACACTGCCAGACGACCCAGCCTCTGGGTCTGCGACACTCATGGTTTGTTATGGGAAAGGCAGCAGCTTGAGTAGCATCTTGGGTTGCTTCCCCTTGCCTCGGTTCCCAAGGGATAGCTGGAATAATGGTTGCCCTGCAGCGCCCTGAAGTTAGGAGACAAGGAGTTTCTATCAGGGCTGCAGCTGAGATTACTTATTGCCTGGAGTGGACAATTCTCCACTAAGCATTACTCTCCTAGCATGTCTCAGGACGCCTGACTGCTATTTGCCATTCAGTCCTCAAACAAAGTTTGTCAATGCCCTTTGTGCAGAGACCCTGATCATTTAGGAAGGTGAGCAATCCGGAGCCCATTGCTTCTAAACAACGGAGAGTTTCAGACCTGCTCAGTTTTTTTTCCATTTTCACTTGATGGTTTTAAGTTTGCAACGTGGTATTTGCATCCAGGTTTGTTCAGTGTCTTACTGAAAGCAAACATGCTGATGAGTTTAGCTTCTCTGTTTTGGAAAAAGGTGTCTAATTATTTCTTTTCATTTATAAAAATTCAAAGCAGTTCATTTCTGGATGACCTCAATTAGGCAAAGGCTCCTAATATTTTTACTTTTAAAAAATTTCCTCTGAGGATCTACATTGCAATTTCTTTGTCATTAGGTCACGAAATGTAAGCACACACTGATGCAATGGGTCAGTGTTTCTTACACTTTCTTTTCCCTCTCGGTGCCTTATCTGCAAAGGAAGCTTGCCAAGATGGCATAGAACTGAATGAGATGGAGGAAGGGCTGCTATGGTTATGGGGGAGTCAGGATGGGGGTGCAGAGGGTCTAGATCTCTTCTCAGTGGCTGAGGCGCTTCTGCCTGAGCCCAGACAGAAGCCCACTAACGAGAGGGTCTCCCTGTGTCCAATGCAGCTCAATTCAATGAGCAGTTACTGTCACCTGCTACCATCAGGAGCTCTGCTGGGTTTGTCGTGCCTTTAGAAAATCCTCTTATTCAGCAAGGCATTGTGTTGTGATGGCATTTTTTATGACTTTTGTAAGAATGGACTCACACCCAGGCTATTCTTAGATTCAGGGGTTGGCTGGGGGTGGAAGCGGGACAGTTTCAGACATGTGCAGCCCTGACGCCAGCTTCTCTCTGTGCTGATGTCGCTGTAGAGCTGTTCACCGAGTGTTACAGCAGCGATGAAGACTTGGCAGAACAGCTGCTGGTCTATTCCTGTGAAGCTTGGGGTGGAAGCAACTGTCTGGAGCTGGCGGTGGAGGCCACAGACCAGCATTTCATCGCCCAGCCCGGGGTCCAGGTAAACCATGCTCAGCCACCAAACCACATGCTCAGAAATGGGCCTCTTATGTCAGGTGCTACTAGCAGCATTAAAAAAATATTAAAAATGAACCTTATTCTCCAATATAAAAGTCATAGAAGGAGTAGTTTGGTGATGATGTGGGAGATGGCAGAGCATAGGCATTGGTTGAAAGCCTTGCTTTAAGAGGTGGTGCAGGACAAAGAATATTCTTTGAGTTTCCACTTAGCAAACATCACAGCTTCATAATTATGAGCTGTGCCTCTGGATCCCACTGCCTGGGTCTCCATCAGTTGTGCCCCTAATGAAGTGTGTGATGATGGGCCATGTTACAGGAGCTCTCTGAGTCTTTGTTTCCTCATCTGTAAAATAGGAAGGTAGCAGATAGAGGGCTATGGTGAGGATTTAAGGAGATAACATGTGAAAGGTATTGGTCCTTTCTTTAGCTTTTACTATTGCAGTTATTATTGTCGGTGACAGCAGTAGGAAAACTCTTGTGAAATGGGTAACACCAGTCTAGAGGTTTCTGCACTGAACTGAATGAATAGTGGTTTGCACCTCGTGTCTCAGGCCACAGAGGGGAGCTTTTCACCCTCGGTTCCAGTTGTAGAAGAGCGAAAGGGAGAGGGATGGGAAGATATGGAGGGACCAGTGCTCGTCAGCCACACCTGTAACACACAAGGCCACGTTTCATCTTCACATCACATGTGGCGATGGGTGTTATCCCATTTCACCAAGGAGGATGCAGGAGCTCAGAGAGGTTCTGGAATGTCCTCTTAGCTTGCATTGCTGGGAAGTAGCAGCACTGGGATTGGATCTCATGTTGATTACCTGCAACTTTCATGTCATGGACTTTCCGTTATGTCATACAGCAAAGTGTTTATCAACAAAATTCATTTGCTACTGCAACTGAGCCAGACTGAATGAGAGCAGTGATCTGTGGCAAGGAGCACACAGAGAGGGTCTTGCTATTGCTCAGTTTTAGCCTCTGCTGCAGTGTAGTGTGGTAAGGCTGGTGCTGGGGCTGCGGTGTGCCTGGGAGGCTGGGCTGGCTGCCCAGCCCAGGTGGGCCCCACCCTGCTCATGCCTTCCTGGGCCCCAAACTCCATCTTGCCTGTGTCCCAGAACTTGGCGCCCTTTGGAGGCTGGCTTTTACTCCTGTCCAGGTTCATAGATCGTTTCAATCAGATGTCAGGTCATTCATCTCACTGAAAATCTCACTACCAGGCCACAGGACCATCCAGGTCCATCCATCACAGGACAGCCAGGGAGTTCCTATAGTCAGGCTGCTGTGTGTGATCAGAATACTGCTGGTAACCATGGAACCCAATCCAATGCTGTTACTTTCTGTGACTGAGGCCTGTCAGTGACACTCAGTGATGGCCTGGCATGTGCATCACCTCAGAAGAATAGGAGGGTGAGGAAGACTAAGCACTACCTGTCTCTTGCCCACGACCCCTGCACCCCCTCCCAAGAAGCAGACCTCAAAGTGAGGATTTTAATGCTAGGAGTTTATTCTGGAGGTGAGCCTGGGAAGCACAGGAGGCAGCAGTGAGACAGGGAAGGGACAGGGACAGACACGATGTGCTGATGAGGAGGTTGCCACTGTGGGCAGCCGAGGCTTGACCCGCCAGGGACCTCTGGGAAACTGTAGAACCTGCTTCAGTGTTACCTGGCCCAGTGCAAGGCAGCCAGCCATTTACCCCCCAAATGCAATTGGTTGTTTGTTGAAAGCTGCTCCTGGGCGCCTTGTTCCAGGATGCTAGTCCTCATGGGCCAAACACGTGCCTGACGGAAGCGGCCCCGGGCAGGGGTCCTCAGAAGCAGCCATCCTCCCCCAAGGGACAGGGCAGGTGCCCAGGGCCGGAGGGGTGCATGCCAGTCCCAGCCCTCTCAGACAGCACTGAGAAGGCCTTGGATTTCCCTTTTCCTCTGCTCCCGAGACACACCAACCTCTGTCTGCCTGATGGGCTATTTTTTTTGAGATATGGGTCCTTTGATGTGGTCGGGTCTATGCTCCCCTGCTGGCTTTCAGAGCAGCTGTGAGTTTTCTAATTTCCACCTTCGTGGAAGTCCCTTCTGTGCCAATGTCAGGGGTTGATACAGTCTGGGGAGAGGTTTTTCATGCATTTCAGCCTGAATTGATGTGAAGACACCAGCAGTCTCCCCCTTCCCATCTTCCTTTTAGTTTCCTGACAAAAGCATCACCTGTCTTTCTCCAGAAATGAATCCTTGGGGACCCTACAGGTAGTATTGATTGGCTGTGCCTGTGAATTTCTGATCCCTGAAGACAAAGGAGCCAGAAAGACACTTGTTTAAACTTCTGTAATAAAAATGCGAGTTGGATAAAAATTACTAGGCTTATTGAAATTGAACGTACACAACTATTACTTTAAAGTGCACATAATCCAACTCAGAAAACAACTTAAAATACAACCAACTTTTGAATTGTTTTAATCACTGCCCCTTAGAATGCAGGCAGTGGGTATAAAAGAATAAGGACCTTAATTCAAAAAGCTGTATATTTTGGGGAAAGTGTGGGGCAGGGGAGAAAGTTTGCATGCTATCCTGCATATAATCATGTTAATAAGGACCTTGTTCTCTGTCTTTGTTTCCCTGTAGAATTTTCTTTCTAAGCAATGGTATGGAGAGATTTCCAGAGACACGAAGAATTGGAAGATTATCCTGTGTCTGTTTATTATACCCTTGGTGGGCTGTGGCTTTGTATCATTTAGGTACAGACCAAGGCACATAACTGTGTGTGAGTGTGTGTGCCAGTGTGTGTATGTGCATCCACATGTGTGTGCTCTTGTGTAAATGATTACAAATCCTGGAACTTATGATGCTCACATTGGTGCCTATGCATTTCTTCTCGTATCTCCCCCGACTTTTCCTGGCTTTCCTCTTAAGTGGGTAGAGGTGGGGTTGTGTCTTTAATATCTAGGGCAGAATTTGGATTTGTTAATTGCAAAATGCTGAGGATTGAATTGGGGTTGGGTCCATCTTAGGACACAGTTTTGATCCCTTGTCTTCCTCCTGGCTATGGGTCTGCATTTACCTATGTCTGGAAGGAGGGGAGAGTGGTGCCCGTCCCATGCTTGCAAGGACACTGACGATGCGCTTACCTCTGGGTCCAGGAAGAAGCCTGTCGATAAGCACAAGAAGCTGCTTTGGTACTATGTGGCGTTCTTCACCTCCCCCTTCGTGGTCTTCTCCTGGAACGTGGTCTTCTACATCGCCTTCCTCCTGCTATTTGCCTATGTGCTGCTCATGGATTTCCATTCGGTGCCGCACCCCCCTGAGCTGGTCCTGTACGCGCTGGTCTTTGTCCTCCTCTGTGATGAAGTGAGACAGGTAGGACGGCCATGACAGCGGGAACCCCCTTGCTTCCTCTGTGGGAGGCATCTTTCTAAAGCCGAGAGGAGTGGAAGTTGCTTCTAATGTTCAAAAGTCAGCATTTTCCCAAAATAAATGTTCTAGTTAGGTGCTAGTCCATGAGGATGAAGGTGCATTTTCACACCTTAGTAATTCAATAAGATCTCCTAGTACCAAGTTTACTCTTTGCTCTCTCATGGACGCTGATGGATAGAGATGAATTAGTCAGGAATGGGTCATGTTTGAAGAGAAGAGAGACCCTGGATGGTGAACCCAGTGCCGTCATCAGGAGTGGTTCGTGTTCCTGCCGTTACCGTGATGAGTGGCGGGGAGCTGGCAGGACTTTTGAGCTAAGAGCATCTTAATGCACAGCATGTCAGAGTGACGATGTTTAAGTCATGTAACTCCCTGCGGGCTTCAGGGAGCTGGTGTGAATTATTCATGGTGCTTTTCTGCGGTTTCTTGGACCTTCATTTTTTGCCATCCTCTCTCTACCGTCGAATCCGTAACTTTACCTCAGGTCTCATGTGCAGCAGGTGCGCGGTTCGTAATTGTTGAAGAAACAAATGTTGATGATGAAGGATGTGTTATCCCAAAACCATTATGAAAAGTCATCCCAGGAAATCCTTTCACACTTAGCAGTTTATAAATGGTTTGAGAACTGCTGTTGCTGTCACTATCGTCCCCTCTAAGCCTCAACGCAAAAATATGTCAGCTCAGCAAATGTGTGCTCGGTACTTACAGTTTCCAAGGTACAACACCACATGCTACAAGGGATCTGGGCGATGAATCTGCTGTTCTTGCCCTTACAGAGTCACTGACTCTTATAAGAATCCTAAGTTCGCTTAAACTTTCATGCCAAGGCTGACAGACATTTTTTTGGTGACTTCTAGCACTCCTGGTTAAGAAGGATTCCAATGGTCTGTCTGTCCTTAGTGGGAGAGTGTTTTGATCAATTAGTGATGTCTGCCGTGGGTGTGACCTGTGGGAAAAGTCCTGGACTGGTGCCCTGTATCTGCCTTTCCTTGCCCAGTAGGTCTGGGGTGCAGATGGGGAATGGAGCTGGGGTGGTGGTGGAGGAAGCATAAGTTAAATGACTCATGTCAGTGTTGAACAGCAGGATTATCGGGCCTTTACCTACCAGCAACTCTTCCCCGAGGACAGGGCCCTGCTATGTGCAGGGGATTTCCCTGACTTTGCATCAGACCCATGAGAGTCCATACACTGCCCTGGGAAGTCACCACCCCGTCCAGGCCATGCCCTCAGTGTTAGTCTGCAGGGCTGCCATGATGAAGCATCGTAGACCACAAGGCTTAAATAACAGAAATTCATTGCCTTATGACTCTAGGGGCCAGATATCTGAGCTCAAGCTGTCGGCAGAGCTGGCTCCCTCTGAAGGCTGTGCAGGAGTCTGTCCTGGCCTCTCCTCTGGCTTCTGACAGCCAGCTGGAGTGCTTCACTGTTCCCTGGCTTGTCAATGTATCACTCTGGTCCCTGTCCTCATGTGTGGCTCCTGCGTGAGTGATTGTGTCCAATTTTCCGCTCTTCCTGAGGACATTGGTTGTCCTGGATCAGGGGCCACTCTGCTTCAGCATTACTTCCTCTTTACTTAATTCATTATGTCTGCAATGACCGTGTTTCCAAACAGTGTCGTAGGTAAGGTACTGAGGTTTAGGGCCCCCATGTTTGAATTTTCAGAGACACAATTTAACCTACGAGTCTCTTTCTTTTAGCTGCTGTGTATGTGTCAGCAGCAGCGAGGGGATGGACATATTCTGTTTGAGGGAAGCAGAGAAAGACCGAAGGAGAGTCAGCATTTAAAACAGGGTGGGCCCAGAGCAGAGTGAGAAAGTGAGAGAAGCAACCCTCATCCAGCTAGGAGCCTTGGAGCCGCGGTCCGGGTGCTCACTCTGGATGAGGTCCCTCGTTTTCCCTTCTCCTGAGCTGGCCTGGTTTCCTTCACTCTCACTTGTAGTTGACCACGGCTGAGACCCTTTTCAAAGGCACTTCATGGAGAAAAAGATGGCATCCTCAGGTTAGCTTTTGCAAGAGGGAGGGGCTGAAAGAGTGAGATTGGGGGCTTTGTGGCACTGGAGAAGGAAGAGCCCCAACACTGCACCTCTTACCCCCTCTGAGGGGCTGGCTGATGTTTTGTCATCTTGACTGGGAAAGACTGGGACAGTGCCTGCCCCAAGACTGGAGTAAGTGCCAACGGGTTTTGACTGGTCTGTGGAAATTGGTAGCCTTGGAGGGTGGCCCGCTGGTTGGCAGGCCTTTTCTGGCACAGCCCACTGGAAAGGCAGCTGGACCACCTGGGAGATCACATAGGCCTCCAACCCTTGGTGACTCACAGGCAGGAATCTGAGCTCTATGGGGGCAGCAGAGTTTGCCAGAAGAGGCACGGGGTCTGTAGGAACTGGGGCAGCACACCGCATGACCCAGGTGACCAGCCTGACATCTCAAAGGCAGCCAATGAACAGAATTGAGTGACGAAGCATTCATAGCCTGGTGGGGAAATGAGTCATGAGCACAAATAAGCAGAGAGACAGAGAGAGAGAGAGAGAGAGAGAGAGAGAGAGAGAGAGAGAGAGAGAGAGAGAGAGAGAGAGAGAGGGGAGAGAGAGAGACAGAGAAAGAGACAGACAGAGGAGAGAAATATGGAGGTGGGGAGGGAGAAAAAAACCAGCTGGAATTGCAAATGGCTGGTACAGTAGTAACTTACTGAATTTTTAAGATCTGCAAGAGGTTATTTAGAGAATAAGAGGATGGAGGCCTGGCATGGTGCCCTAGTGCCTCTCTTCTTGCATCAACTCCACTGAGAGGTTCCTTTGAGCTTTTTCAGCTCCTAACACAGACTCTGTTGTTGCTCAGAATTGCGTGGCATGGGAATGATTTGATTTGGATGTTTATTTCTTATTCATTTGGTCCCTGGGGGCTAGCACAGGAGCTGGCACTGACATGTTTCTGACAAGCCTGTGTGTTTTTAGTAAATGCATTGATAAAGCAAGGTCTTCATAATTCAACCCAAGAGCTGTGTGCCCTGGGGTGGCCATGGTAACACTCAGGAGACCAGCGCTGGGGAGCTGGAGAGGAACCCTGCCCACCACCCCACATGCAGGTGCTCAAGGGTGTTCTCTGGGGCAGAGGACTCTTCTCAGAATGGTTACTGAAAAGTCAAACTTTTTTTCTGCTACTTTTTACCCCTCATGCTCCCAAACATTTCTCTACCTGTCCCTGACCCTGCTTCCCGTGCTGCATTAAGGCACAGAAGCTGCTGCTGTGCAAGTCCAGACATTGTTTGACTCCTTCAGGCATCTAAAGAAACTGGGGGCCTGGTACAGTGGCTCACGCCTGTTATCTCAGCACTTTGGGAGGCTGAGGCAGGTGGATCACATGAGGTCAGGAGTTCGAGACCAGCCTGGTCAACATGGCGAAACCTCATCTCTACTCAAAATACAAAAATTAGTCGGCCATGGTGGTGTGCCCCTGTAATCCCAGCTACTCTGGAGGTTGAGGCAGTAGAATCATTTGAACTCTGGAGAAAGGTTGCAGTGAGCCAAGATCGCACCACTGCACTCCAGCCTGGGTGACAGAGTAAGACTCCTTCTTTAAAAAAAGAAGAAAAAACAAAAGAAATCAGGAAGCCGAGAGAGAGGACTTGTCGTGGGTTGCTTTGGAAGGCAGACGTTGGCCTGGATGGAAGCTGCAGGGAGATTTGTCTTGACTTCATCCAAATATTTCATTCCTGCATTCTTCCTCTTAACAGAGATTTCACCCCGACTTTGGGCCAGACACTGTTCTAGACAGCAGTGGACCAAACAGACAAGATCTCCTCCCCTATGGAGAATTCTACCAGTTTGTGATGATTTCCAGCAGCTTTCAAGGAGAGGAGATGAGCATCAGCAAGCAGCACTAAGTGGGCAAGTCTAACATTTAGTGGGAGGTTGGCCCAGAGGACCTGCAGTAGTAAAATCTGGTCTGTCAATCTCAGACATCTCTGTACCAATTTCCTATGTGCATTTAGCTACTAAGTCACCTGTTCGGGTCATGAAGGAGGGGACTCAGGAGAGGTACATTTTCCTTGGAGAAAGGTCCTAGGCAGGGTTAGCATGAAGTGGTTTTGCTCAGAGAGGGCACAGGGCAGGGACAGGGAGTGGGAGTAGACAGGGGGAGGTGCACAGGAGCACTGGGAAGGACACTGGGCTGTGAGTAATTCCTGGGGCCTGGGGGAGGAAGGGAGGACAATTGGGTCCGGCTGAGCCGCCACCTAATCTGTCTGCCTTCATCATGGGTGACATTGGATATGGGGGGATGCTTACTAAGTATCTCTTTTTGTTCTTTTTAACAACTATCTTGGAATGGGCCACTTTTAATTCAGCAATTCTAGGTATGAAAGCAACAGTATGGGAAGCACCCTGTGCTTAGGGTCAGCACAGGGTGCTTCCCATACTGATAATTGTTAAAAAGCCACCCTGTCCTCCAGGGTGACTTGGTATCCGAGGGCTTTACCAGCCTTACAGTGAGCATTCTGTGACATGAACGGGTCTGTAGAACATAACCATGGAGATTCTCATCGTTAAAAGAATCCGACACTCGGGGTCGCTGTTTCTCTTCTGGTCTTCACACTCATGCATTTGACATCCTAAATGGGATTGTTTTCCTCTAAGAAACAGTTCTGCTGGCCTGGTGCTGTCTTAATTAACCCAGTTCACACTTGCTAGGGAAAAAAACCCAAGCAGGGTGTTACCTGATTTAGACTGTGTCTGGGTGTCAAAAATCCGTGCTCTTTTGTGTGTACCGGTGTCCCTTTGCCTGAATGCAGATGTCGAAATGCTAATTTGGAATTTTGAAACAGGCAGTCAATAAGTGCAAATACAGTTGCTAAATAATCCTTGCGTCCCTTAAATGGACATTGGGGATGTTTATTTAAAATGGGACAAGTGTCATCATGCCTTCACGGAGGGCACCATTCAATCTTGAGGCATGTCAAATCCCCAAATCCTGACAGATATGCTGAAATACGATCCTGGGATTTTATGGTACAGCCTATCACTGGCATTCTGCTCAGAGAAGAGGCTTCTTTTCCTTTAAAAACATGTCTTCTTCCTGCGATGGTACCTTGGAGGCTCAGAATTGACCTATCTCAGATGTCTCTCTTTGCATAGGATAGGCTTCTGAAAGTCTCCTGGGCTGAGGTTGGGCTGAGGGCAGTGCAAGTCTCCCAGTGCCTACCTGCCTCCCAGACCAGGGCATTAAGTGGGGAGCTAGGAGCAGGGAGGGCCTTTCCCAGTCCCCCATATCTTACCAGGCACCAGGAGAGCAAATGGTTGTTGGTGAGTGGTAGTCCGGGCTGCTAGCACCAGCCAAGTGGACAGTTCCTGTGGCTTCCCCCAGGGAGCCTGCCTTGGTTTCTGAGCCTAGGCAGAATGTTTGAACTTAGTAATTATGGTGACAAGAATGTTGACAATACATTAAGAGATAGAAACGAGGTGGACTCCCTAGTCGAATTTTGTCATTGATCGCTGAGGAATTAGCAGATCTCTTGTTCTTTGTTACCGTCCTGAGGTGATAATAATGGTTATTGGCAGAGACCATTGTAATACAAATAAAAATATCCAATGCATTTTAGCCATATGGCAAGATGTATCTGTTTCACCTCAATTTTTGTTCGTTTTTATTTTATTTAGTTTTATAAAATCACAAAGTAATAAAGATTGTCACAAGTGGGACTATCTACAGAATTATCGTGCCCGATCTAGAGTATAATCTTCCACAACCTTCTTCACGCCCAGAAAGATATGAACGTATGCAGGTGTTTCGTTTGTTTTTAACCAAATATAATCATACTGTGTTCATCACCCTACAGTTTGCTTTTTTTTTCAGAATTTCTCATGGGCTTTCCTACAAGTTAATCTTAGACATAAATTTCTTTTTTAGCCTAGTTTCTTGTAAACAAACGTATTTCACAGAAATGGAATATCATATTGTGTGTGTGTGTGCGTGTGTGTGTGTGTGTGTGTGCTTTTTAAGTTCAGCCTTTTTTGTTAGTCTCTGTACAGACTTTCTCATTCTTTACTCTAAAGACAAGGTCTCTCAAGATACATTAATAAACCGCTGTGTCTCTTTCTGCTTTTATCTGGTCCATGTGCTATGCACACACTGTGTTACATCAAATCTGAGATGTCATTTTTTTCACATTTTAACATCTCTGGAACTGCAATTTCTTACAGCCTGAGATTTAATGAAATAAGGTAGGCATATATATGTTCATGAGCTTTTACCTTCATTCTTTGTTTTATAAAAACAAGATTCTGTTTCCCATACTTTTCTGCATTTTGCTTTCTCTTTTACTTTGTGGAAATCTCTCCAAGAAACTGACATCACTCTGTTCCTTTTTAAAAACACGATTGTAATATATTCAATGTTCCTTTAATGATAGACTACATCTTTTTCCTAGATTATGCTTTTCCATGCAACCAAAATGCTGCAATAGATATCTTATGCACTGATTTTAAAAAAAGTGTTTAGTCTTCACACAGTGAGTGGACTGTTGACACACCCCATGGCACTGCTCCCACCTGGGGGATTTTCACATTTCCTGAGTACTTGATTTCATAGTGCCCTCAGCCTCTTGGCCTACTCAACTTACTATTCGAGTTTACAAATGAAGGAAAGGAAATGCATCTTGAGAAATTAATGATGTGTCTTGAATCCCTTCCACATCTGAGATTGTCGGATCTCTGTGGGCTCTGAAGCGGAGTGATGTGGGGGAAGCAACTGACAGGCTCAGAACTGTGAGGTCTGCCACTTGCTGAGCAAGTTCCTTGGCCTCCCTAGGCCGTGGTTTCAGCAGCAAAGTAGGAAATCTAATATCTGAATATCAGACGGGCTCCTGTTGGTGAGTTCATTCAGTAAAATGAAGAAGTACCATGTTGTTTTAGTGACGTTTCTTTGGTGTTGTTTCTTCTGCCTTGCACAAGTAGCGTTTCCTCACTTGAATTCACTTGGGGCCTCGGTCTTATCCTCATGCCAGTTTTCATGCATTTCTTGTAAACCTGTTTGACATCTGTCTTTCCCACGAGACGGTAGATTCCTCGAGAATTAGCATTGCACCTAATCCAGTGTTTCTGCGCTCTGGGAGCCTGGCATAGGTGTTTGGAATTCCATGTGCCCTCAGTAAATATATTTTTAATGGTTGGACAAATAAAAGGATTAGCTGGCTACCCTGAAATTACCAAAATCTAGTTTATGGATTGAAATAGGAGCCATCCAGATGTGGTCTTCTTTCCCTCTTCAGGAAAACGAGAAAAGAGAAAGGATACTCTGTCTGTTTCAGTGTTTTCCTGACATACTTTCTTCTGAAAAATCGTGACTGGTACATACAAATGGGTCCCTGAGGCACGCTGTTCCTGTCAGTCATTTCTGTGACCACATCTGTTCTCGTAGATGTTATATACAGCACCTATGTGCAGTTTTTAAAAAAAAGATTTCTTTTAATCAAGATGTTTTACTGCCATGTGCCAGAAAAGTGTTACCGTAACTACGTAAATCTATGACAACGATATGAATAATACCCTCTAGGATCGTGTAGTGCACAGCCTGTACCATTGTACATGGTGGCCGGAGAGTCTGCATTTGTCTACAGAGGTTGTACTCACCCTCTGCAGGTTCTGCTTTGGAAAACAGTGAGGATACATCAATCATTTTTCTTGACTTTGCCAGTAAGACATGAAGAACAGAACAGCCAGTAGGCAACCTACTTTCCAATCCTCCTGGATTAGCGTGGGGCACGTGGTAGGGCTCATTTGGCATATGAAAGAATAAACAAACACGTCATTGGCTCAAAAAGGACCTGGAAGAAAATGAGTGGACGTTTGAAAACCTGGAAGTGGTGGATGTTTCCGAGCACTGATGTCCCTCTCTGTCCCTTTCTGTACGCAGTGGTACATAAATGGGGTGAATTATTTTACTGACCTGTGGAATGTTATGGACACGCTGGGGCTTTTTTACTTCATAGCAGGAATTGTATTTCGGTAAGTAGTGTCATCACTTTTCTCAATTTTTGGTGTTTTGACTATAAAAGTGGAGAAAAGCTCTGCAGACATTTCAAACCCAAGGGAACCCTATTGTATTTTGTTTTGCTTCCTCACTAGGGATTATACAAGGCCATTGTGTCTGCTTTTTAGAGATACAGCTTGGTTGGCATGAAGTTGAGTCTCCTCTCTTCCCCCTCCCAGTGATATATAATTTAAAGGGGTCCTGCATGATTTTTCTCTTTGTTCTTATGGCTTTGGGGATAATTTTTTTTAAGCAGAGACAAGGTTTCCTCGTGTTGCCCAGGCTGGTCTCAAACGCCTGGGCTCAAGCGATCCACCTGCCTCAACCTCCCAAAGTGTTGGGATTACAGGCATGAGCCATTGCACCTGGTCATGGGGAGAAATAAATAGAAATTGAGAAATGATACAGATTAGTGTATATAGATTTTGTATCCTGAGACTTTACTGAAGTTGTTTATCAGTTCCAGGAGCCTTTGGACAGAGTCTTTAGGGTTTTCTAGGTATAGACTCACATTATTGGTGAAGAGAGGTCATTTGGCTTCTTCTTTTCCTGTTTGGATGCCTTCTCTCCCTTTCTCTTGCCTGATTGCTCTGTCTAGGACTCCAGTACTATGTTGAATAGGAGTGGTGAGAGTGGACATCCTTGTCTGGTTCCCGTTATTAAGGGGAATGCCTCCAGCTTTTGCCCATTCAATATGACTTTGGCTGTGAATTTGTCATAGACGATTTCTATTATTTTGAAGTCTGCTCCTTCAATGCTTAGTTTGTTGAGGTTTTTCTTTAATTATGAAGGGATGTTGGTTTTTATTGAAAGCTTTTTCTGTAGCTATTGAGATGATCATATAGATTTTGTCTTTAATTCTGTTTATGTAGTGAATCACGATTATTGATTTGCATATGTTGAACCAACCCAGTAGTGAGCATAGTACCCAATAGGCAGTAAGCCTACCCAGTAGGTAGCCATGCCTTTCTCTTCCCCCCTTTTGGGGTTCCCAGTGTTTATTATTCCCATCTTTATGTCCATATATACTCAGTGTTTACCTCCCACTTATATGTGGTATTTGGTTTTCTGTTCCTGCATCAATTTGCTTAGCATAATGGCCCTGAGCTGCATCCATGTTCTTTTTTAGGGCTGTGTAGTATTCCACAGAGTGTATGTATCACAGTTTCTTTATCCAGTCTACCACTGATGGGCACCTAGGTTGGTTTCATGTCTTTGCTATTGTGAGTAGTGTAGCAATGTACATATGAATGCATGTGTCTTTTTGGTAGAACAACTTATTTTCTTTAGGTATGTACTCAGTAATGGGATTGCTGGCTTGAATGGTAGTTGAAACTATTTTAAAAAAAGGAAAAAATTGAGGAGAGGAGAGGATGCTGAGAATGTTAAATATCATACAGTATTGTTTCATGTTGGGCCATGTGATCTTCTAATATGCACTTAACTTTGATTTGAATGCTGGCTGTAAAGTCTGCCTTTGCAGTTACAAGAATAGTTCCTCAATGCCACAGCCAGAGTGTGGGATTAGGAAAACCAATCCCAAATAACCACCAAAAAACCAATGTGTATGCACGTCATAGAGACTAGGGTATGCCCCAAACCATGGCTTGCATTGCTTAGCCTGCAACCCAATTGGCCTGTCTTCTCCAGATAGCTTTTAAGATAAAGCTAGCAACTGGGCATGGTGGCTTATATCTGTAATCCCAAAACTTTGGGAGACTGAGGTGGGAGGATCGCTTGAGCCCAGGAGTTCGAGACCAGCCTGAGCAACATAGTGAGACCCTGTCTCAATGTTTAAAAAAGATAAAGCTAGTGATTATATATGAGTAGTACTTTCAGATGGCGTCACTTTGTAAAGAAGCTTAACCATTCATATTTACACTGATGCAAAATGAGATGATTTACAATGAGTGTTCATGCTCCAATTTGAATGGGGTAAAAATGTCAATTTCTTCTTCAGAGAGCCTCCCTTTCTGGTTGGGTTTAAGGTTCCAGCATTTGAGCCACAGTTGGTTGGACACAATTCTAGACCACTCTGGTTAGAAAGCACATATGGCTTTCAATGAGCACATTAGCAGGTGGTTAGCTAGTCAAATGATCTGGTGCAAATGAGGTAAGTTTCATTAGGGGAAAGCTGGCAGGGTGAAGTCCCAAGTGGCCATGGGGGTGGGCTGGGGATTGGCATCATTATAGAAGCCTTGTGAGCCAGGGAAGTTAGCAATAATGTAATTAGGATCCTGCAGCAGTGTGTGAAGGTGGCAAGCTAAAGAGATGGGAACCTCAGAGCTCAGTTTGGTGAGATGTCTTTGCTTTTCATGTCCTTGACTGTCCTTGAGTCCATGAAAGCAGAAGATCATGGCCTTTGCTGGGTGGCATTTCTGGCCCATTTTCACTCACTCAGCCTTCCAGCTCTTGCCTGTTTCTTGAAATTTGGTTATATTTAAAAACCAAACTTTGGAATGTTTGGTCAATATCTCATGAATTCTGTTCCCTCTTTTTCCCTAGGCTCCACTCTTCTAATAAAAGCTCTTTGTATTCTGGACGAGTCATTTTCTGTCTGGACTATATTATTTTCACTCTAAGATTGATCCACATTTTTACTGTAAGCAGGAATTTAGGACCCAAGATTATAATGCTGCAGAGGATGGTAAGAGTCAAGAATATTTGTAGTCATCATTTTTCTTGCTGGGCTCAGATTTCCTTTAGTTGTTGATGGGAGGATTTTGTCCTTAGAATGACTGTTGCATTTCACAATTGGTAACATTTGCTTTCTTTGATGTATTTCATCAGGGGCCTCTCCCAGGTTAAAATTTAATGAAAGGTGGTTGTGAGCAGCAAACATTGTCATTCGGTGCATTGCTAACAAATAACCTCACACTTATTTAGATTTTAGACTTCACAACATACTTTCATTTGAGTCTTGACAGTTTGCTAAGAGTGTAGGCAGGGAATGGATTTTTATAACAATTTTATACATGGGGATAGTTGAGTCCAAGGAGGACTATGCTTGTCTTGAGACAAGCAGTGAGCTAGATGCATGGGGATGATTGGAACCTGAATTATGCAACCATGTAATATAGATACAGGGAAAGGCTATAGCAGGCTTGTTATATACATGTAATAGAAAGAATTACATACAGATGGTGTTGCTTTCCTAAACTTGTTTTCCAGATGACTCAAACCACCACTGTTTCTGCCTTTAAATCAGATGGGCGTTTGGATGAGCTCATCTGGAAGCTCCTTTCCAACACCGAGGTTGAGTTTGTGGTTTTAATTCAAAGCATTTCTGGGACATCCAGTCATCATGAAGTCATGCTATGTGTGCACAAAATTAAAAAAAAAAATTAAACTGTCTTTTCTTGTCTAATAAGGATAGCTTTTATTTACCCAACAAACAAACAATGAAAATAATTTAGGGGTTAAAAGGGCATTAAAATAATGAGATATAGAGACAGAGAGGTCCTCCCAAACTTAGATTCCTCCTTTGCTCTGCTCCCACTCAGAAAGCTGCTGTTGCTGGGCTGGTTTGGAGAACAGAAAGCAAAAATGCATCAAACCGGTTTTAAGTCTGGAAGACAGATGTCTTAAGATCCAGAGATGATGATGACTGCTTTTGTCAATTAGTCAGTGAACTCTGGGTGACTTAGTTGCTCTGAGCCCTGGAACTGCTGCCTTTCTCCATGGTCCACTGAGGATGGCCAGGCCGGGTGGACTCCTGACTGTGGCTGCAGTCCTGACTGTGCTCTCCTGTCCTCCCCCAACAGCTGATCGACGTGTTCTTCTTCCTGTTCCTCTTTGCGGTGTGGATGGTGGCCTTTGGTGTGGCCAGGCAAGGGATCCTCAGGCAGAATGAGCAGCGCTGGAGGTGGATATTCCGCTCGGTCATCTACGAGCCCTACCTGGCCATGTTTGGCCAGGTGCCGAGTGATGTGGATGGTAAGCCTGACCTGGCTCAGGTGGAAACAGTTGGGAGGAGGCAGTTGCTCCCTGGACCAACCTCCAGGGCTGCCCCAGAGGCCACACTTCAGAAGCATGCACGTGAAACTGAGCCCAATGCCACAGAGTAAAAACTAACTCCTGGAAACCTCTTCATTGCCCTTAGGCAAGATTTTACATCAGCCTTGCAGATGGTGCCCAAGATTTCAATTTTTAAACCTTTTTAAAAAGAGTGATTCTGATATTTTCAATAGCAATGTGGCAATTGAAGGCAACAAGACTTACTAGTTTGAAATGAGAATTTTGGGTTGTACTCACTGATATAACAGAGTGACTGAGTTCCCATTTCTTTCCAAAAGAGCAACATTGGAAAATCCACATTGGAACCTGGAATTTAGACTTCCAGCACTAGTTAGCCTACTGCCAACTGGTTTTTGGAGGCAGGCTGATAGTGGCACAGATGGCTTTAATTTGCCCACACCCAATTTGCATAAGGAAAGTGAGGGGCTATGTTAACTGTGTGCATTTCAGGTGGACCAGCTGAAGCATCTTCAGCTTCTCACAATAGTCTTGGCTCGTCATTTCCTAACCCTCCGTGATAAAACCATCCTCATGGTTTCCTTGAGCCAGAGCCTGCTCCTGCTGGTCACATTTCTCTGTTCCTGTTGTTTTCTCTGTTATCTTCCTGGCCTCATAAGTCTCTCTGGCCCCATCTGCTGAAGTGCTTTCCAAGACCTTAGAAACAGCTATTTTCCCCTGCAGCAGTGGAAAGGCACCTTGGCATTATCATGCCCAGTCTACACACTGTGCCTGCCGCTTTACAGAAGCAGATGCATTTCATCTTCATGACAGCCCTCCATGTCCATGGTTTTAGTCTCACAGGGATCTAAAGAGGAATTGGCAGGCGGGGTTTAGAGCCAGGGTAGCCACTCAGGTGCTGTGTGCCCCCAAGGAAGCGACTCCACCTTGCTGTCTCTGTTTCATGGGCAAACCCAGGAAAACATCATCTTCTCTACAGGATCTCTCACTGGCTGGCGTGACCCCACATGTGCTCGGATGAGGATCTCTGGCACAGAGCAGCTCTCTGAGGCCAGACGTTTGTACCCACTGCCCCCTCCTCTGAGATTTCTCAGACGCACCTTGGCACATTGTAATAAAAGAGTCTTGATGCCCCTTCCAGACCCAGACTCCCCCCAGTGTCCCTGTGTGAGGGTTGCCATCATCCACACAGTTGTGTGAACACAGCTGTCAGAAGCCTCAATGTCATCTTTAACACCTTGGATTTCATTCCCTCCTGTTCAATTCATCCACTAGTTTTGTTGATTTTTATCTCCTAACATTTTTTCGAAATCTGTTCTTTTTCAATCACCACTGCCACCCCCAAAGCCATCCTCAGTGCTCGCCTGCCTGAATCTTAGGCATGACCTTCTTACCTTCCTTCCTCTTGGGCCCCTTCTGATCTGTGCTGCAGATTCTTTGGTAAAGGGAATCTGATGTGTCATTCCTCTGCTTAAAACAGCCTCATGGCCTCCTATCACTTCAGTGTAAAGATTTTAAAAGTAGGCTGAGCATGGCAGCTCATGCTTTTAATCCCAGCACTTTGGGAGGTTGAGGCAGGCAGATCACCTGAGATCAGGAGTTCGAGACGAGCCTCACCAACATGGTGAAACTCTGTCTCTACTAAAAATACAAAAATTAGCCGGGCATGGTGACATGTGACTATAGTCTCAGCTACTCAGGAGACTGAGGCAGGAGAATTGCTTGAACCTAGGAGGCAGAAGTTTCAGTGAGCTGAGATCACGCTACTGCACTCCAGCCTGGGTGTCAGAGCAAGACTCTGTTAGAAAAATTAACAGTCTGTTCAGTGCACATCTTATTCTCTCATTTCCACTGATGTTAATAACCCATCCCATCCCTACCACAGGGCCTTTGCACATTGTGTTGCCTCTCTGGGGTGCTCTAGGCTCCCACCCTCCCCATTAGTTCATGCTCCTGGCTGCTGCTCATCCTCTGCTCTCAGCTCTGAGATCCTTCCTTCTTGGGAAGCTGCTCCTGGATGAGCTGCCTCAGTTTATGCCCCTCAGAGCTCTAGGCATGTCCTTCTCCACTTTTCACGGCCTGAGACTTTAAACGTGTGGTTGATTATTTGCCTATCCAAAGAGGCTGGAAGCTTCTTGAGGGCAAGGAATGTGTTCACTTGTCCTTTCCTTTTATCTTGGTCTGAACCAAGCCCCTTGTTTGTAGTAGCTGCTCAGTAAATATGCATTGAGTGGATGAACAGGTGATTCTAAGGACTATGGCTTGTTTGGATAAAATGCCTTACAACAAGGCCTAAGTCATTTCATGGCCATGATGTTCCTGTGGCCCTGGGGATGCCATTGCTCTCACCCCTCTAGGGGGTCCTCGCTTTGCCTCTTGATTTCTTTCTACATCTTCAGGTACCACGTATGACTTTGCCCACTGCACCTTCACTGGGAATGAGTCCAAGCCGCTGTGCGTGGAGCTGGATGAGCACAACCTGCCCCGGTTCCCCGAGTGGATCACCATCCCCCTGGTGTGCATCTACATGCTGTCCACCAACATCCTGCTGGTCAACCTGCTGGTCGCCATGTTTGGGTATGTGCTCAGTCGTGTGTTTACTCATGTCCACCCTGGGCCAGGCCCCGTGCCAGGTTGGGGGTGCTGTGAGCATAGCAGCAATGGTCCTATCCTTGAGGAACACACTTCAGAGGTCTTTTGGGGATCAGTAGACTAGAGGGGGTGGGACTTGTTTTTCTTTTTCTTTTTTTTGCAACAGAGTCTCGCTCTTTTGGCCAGGCTAGAGTGCAGTGGCACAATCTCGGCTCACTGCAACCTCCGCCTCTTGGGTTCAAGTGATTCTCCTGCCTCAGCCTCCTGAGTAGCTGGGACTACAGGCACACGCCACTCCAACCAGCTAATTTTTGTAGTTTTAGTAGAGATGGGGTTTCACCGTGTTGGCCAGGATGGTTTCAATCCCTTGACCTTGTGATCTGCTTGTCTCGGCCTCCCAAAATGCTGGGATTACAGGTGTGAGCACCGCATCCCACCTGGGGTGGGACCTTTTTAAAGGGATCATATTAAAAATACAGGGTGTGCCTATAAGCTGTGCATTGAGTTTTCAACCCTGAAGACAAGCATCTGTGACAATCGCCATCAAATCCAGGCTGCATATTTGGCATCCATTTAGCAAGCTCTTTGGAGTTCCATGACGTTGGTGACAATATCACCCATTGGTGACAGAAACATAGTTCAGCTCATCTCCAAGGTGCCTTATGTGTTATGGGACTCAGTGGTATGGATTCTGGGATTTACAGGACTTTAGTTAGTTACAGTTTTAAAATTTTCAGTTTAAATTAAAATACAAAGAGCAGAGACTGGAGAGTGACTCTCCTTTAGGGCTCGTGCCTGATGAGGTTGGAGGAAATAATATGATGACTTTAAAATATGTTTATTGGCTTTGGTAATTCTCCCTTATGTATTTAGAAAATGAAGTTTTTCATTTCCTCTCCATGTTTCTTAGGAGGGTTTCAAAGAGCCCCAGTGGCAGTTTCGGTCAGAGAGCCTTAGTTTTATATTACCCCTTTAAGGTATATCAGCATTTTGAGTACATGAATCCCATCACAGTCAGAAAGACAATTAACCACCAAATATGCACATTTAAGAGATTATTTGTTAAATCTTGGGGTGGAAGGAAACTCTTTATTTAAAACCAGAAACCTGGAAGCACCGAATGAGAAGATAAACATATTTGATTATATAAAACAATTTTTAAGGTAAGATATACCTCTAATGAAGTCAAATAATAAATCACAAATCAGGAGAAATGTTTGCAATTTTGCATATAATGAACAAAGGCTTTTATTTCCTGACATAGAAAGAGCTCCTGCAAGTTTATAAGAAAAAGAACCACATAGAAACCTTGTCAGAGAACATGAACAAGCGATTTGGAGAAAGGAACATCAAATGGCCAATAATCACATAAAAAGGGCTCTCAATCTTGTAGACAGGAAAGTTCAGATTGAAACAATGAAGTGCTGTTTTGAGCCCAGCAGATGAGCAAAAGTTAAAGGGAGTCTCTGGTGTTGAGATGATGCTGGAAAATGGGCATAGCTACTGGAAGCCTGAATTGCCTCCCATTTTTAGGAAAGTAATTTGAAAATAGTCATGCAAACCTTTGTCGGAACTCTCTCACATCTGGCAATCTACCCTCAAGATGTGTGTATGAAGATGTTTATTGGATCACTGTTTCATGTCTATCACAAGGGAATGGTCAAAAAAGTGTGGTATATCCATAGTATGGAATATTATGCAGCTCCTAAAAAGACAAAGTATGATCTATATGTATTGAATTGAAAGGCTGATATTTGTTAAATATAAAAAGCAAATTGCATGGCCAGGTACGGTGGCTCACACCTGTAATTCCAGCACTTTGGAAGGCCAAAGTGGGTGGATCACCTGAGGTTAGGAGTTTGAGACCAGCCAGCCAACATGGTGAAAGCCTGTGTCTACTAAAAAGAAAAAAAAAAATTAGCCAGGCATGGTGGTGCATACCTGTAATCCCAGCTATTCAGGAGGCTGAGGCAGGAGAATTCAGGAGGCAGAGGTTGTAGTGAACCAAGATTGCATCACTGCACTCTAGCCTGGGAGACAGAGCAAGACTCTGTCTCAAAAAAAAAAAAAAGGAAACTGCACATAATTTTTATGGTATAATATTGTTTTCTAACAATAGAAACAAGAACTTAAAAAAATCAAGTATATATTTCAATGGTTACAATGATCACATATTATATTAATAATTTAGAAAAGAATATAAGGAAAGACAATTGTCAGATAGAGCCCTGAGATTCCGAGATGCCCAAGGTCTACAGATGGGGGTCACCTGCCTTATTTGGTCAGTGGTCTCCCTTTGGGCAGGGCTGTGTGGAAGCACATACCTCAGGGGAATCTCACATGTCAAAGGGACTGAGCAGTGTGTGGCCATCTGGTCTTCCAGTGTCCAGAGACATCCTTCTCCAGTCCACTCCAGTCTTCTCTACACTGTGACCAAAAGTGATGTTTCTAAAACATTACTGACATGGTTTAGTTGTGTCCCCACCCAAATCTCATCTTGAATTGTAGCTCCCATAATTCCCTGTGTTGTGGGAGGGACCTAGTGGGAGATAAATGAATCATGGGGGCAGTTTCCCCTATTTTGTTCTCATGGTAGTGAGTAAGTCTTATGAGATCTGATGGTTTTGGAAACCCCTTTTGCTTGGCCCTCATTCTCTTTGTCTGCTGCCATCCACGTAAGAGGTGATTTGCTCCTCCTTGCCTTCTGTCATGATTGTGAAGCCTCCTCAGTCATGTGGAACTGTGGGTCCATTAAAACCTCTTTCTTTTGTAAATTGCCCAGTTTTTGGGTATGTTTTTATTATCAGCATGAAAACGGACTAATACAGTCATTGTTCTGCTTAAAATTCTGGAAGGATTTCAGTATTTCCACACAGCATTCCAGATAAGTTTCAGGCTTCTCAGCTTCCCACCATCTTCATCCCCTGCTCTCTGTCCCCTGGCAGGACTTCCATATGTTTGTCCTTAAACAGGGTGATGCGTCATGCCTGATGCTTTGCATGTACTTGCCCTCTGTCTGGATTGCCTATTCCATCCCAAACTTCTCCTTCTGCCCAGTTCCTGCTTGCTCTTTACAGATCCAAGGATCATCTTTTGCCGAAGTGGTACCTGATGTCCTCCCCAGTTCACGTAGAGACTCGTTGAGCCCACATGACACTCTTTTTATTTTTTGAGACGGAGTTTCGCTCTTGTTACCCAGGCTGGAGTGCAATGGCGCGATCTCGGCTCACCGCAACCTCCACCTCCTGGGTTCAGGCAATTCTCCTGCCTCAGCCTCCTGAATAGCTGGGATTACAGGCATGCACCACCGTGCCCAGCTAATTTTTTGTATTTTTAGTAGAGACGGGGTTTCACCATGTTGACCAGGATGGTCTCGATCTCTTGACCTTGTGATCCACCCGCCTCGGCCTCCCAAAATGCTGGGATTACAGGCGTGAGCCACAGTGCCCAGCTAATTTTTTGTATTTTTAGGAGAGACGGGGTTTCACCATGTTGACCAGGATGGTCTCGATCTCTTGACCTCATGATCCACCCGCCTCGGCCTCCCAAAGTGCTGGGATTACAGGCTTGAGCCACCGTGCCCGGCCAACACTCTTTAACTCGCATAGTGACAACCTTCTCTCCTTCCGGATGGTGAACTCTGGAGGATGAAGATCAGCACCTGGTACTGTGTGGGTTTATTCAAAGAATGAAAAAAATGGGTTCTTACCCATGTTTAGTTCATTGTTTAGTTAGTAGTTGTGAGCTTAGCTTTCTGGTGTATTATATACTGACATGCATCAATGGCGAGTAACAAATCAGTAAGAGAATCATCAGGTAAATATTTAACATCTGCTCTCTGCCCGGTGCCTGGGCCATGAAGATTATGTGGATGCTAGTTCCACGTGGCCCTAAGGAGGGAAGGTGAAACTATCTCCCTCACCACTGGGTTGGTGGCCAGGACTTGGGGATCCAGAAGCCTGTCAGACTCACAGGCAGCCGGCCAATGTCGTGATGTCCAAATGGTATCCAAACATCAGAGGAGGCCAACGTCTGAGCTGCAGAGAGAAGCAGGAGATGAGGGGTGATCAGGTCTCCGCATGAGAGGGAGAAAAAGCACACCAATCCCCAAACCTGAAGCAAAGGCGAGGGGGAAGTGGGAAGGCTTCAGGCCTTACTGTATGGTGATAAGATATCGTAGCTACGCTGGAAGTTCCTGCACGAACTTACCACCAACTGTATTTACAGACGTTAAACAAAAAGACCAACAGCTCCTAAAGCCTTTGAGTTATGTTGACGTAGTAAATCTCAGCGAGGTACATGGTAGAATACTTAGAGCGCTCTTCAGTCGATGCACTGGGAGCTGTCTGAAGGAGCCATTCACGAGAACCGTGGCACTTTTGTAATCCGTTACCTGAATTTTGATCATGAAATGATTGAATTTGGAGCTGAGCAGGATGGGAGCCTCATCTGTCACTTTCAGATGAAGTTCCAACAGCTCAGCGTCTGTGGTTCTGGCCACGTGTTATCTGGCTTAACTCGGGTCTCTTCCCCATGAGGCCAGAGGCACTGCATCACATCCCACTGTTGCCCCATTCGGTGCTAAAGTGTGACAACTTGTGACATTTCTTCCCCTGGGGAGCCTCCTCGATTAGCCCCAGCTTAAACCAGAGGCCCTTTCCTTGTAACTTCAGAACAGCAAGAGACGCTGCGTTGTGATCCTTGGGTTGAATCCTCGGAACACTCTTTTTGGTCATTGTTAAAGTTGTTCAGGGCTTACTCTGCGAGCAGATGGCCCAGCCTTGACCCTTCCGTGGCACCACATCAAAATATTCATTTAAAAGCTTAACCATACACAGTGGCAACCTTATTAACTGCAATGCAAATGCGCTCTTGGGAATTCTGAAGGAGTACTGGAGTGCTCTCTAGATGGTATTCAACAGAGAAAGGAAATGGATGTGAACATCTGCGATTATTCTACATTAAAATTATCGATCACAGGCCCTTTGTGGCTCATCAGAGACAGGAAGTGAACTTAAAGTCAGAAAACGGCTCCAGGTCTACCTACCAGAGCCAGGGCACATAGCAGCATCGTATCCTTAAGATCAGTTCGCCCCATGCAGTTCCAAAAAGGACTCGGCAAACACGTCTTGATGTAGAATAATTTCTAACAATGTTTTTTAGATCTCAGGAAGAATATAAACATGCAGAAAAGTGGAAAGAAGAAAATAACAGCCCAATACAAACTGAAGGTTTGAGTGCTGCGTGAACAGTCTAAGGGAGGTTATCGAACCGTGGTGAAAAGAGGAGTGCAGATAGTTGTTATAGTAACGATAGCTAATATTTATTGAAGCTTTCCCATGCTGGGCACAGGTTCAAGTGCTTTGCAGGGGTCACCTCATTTAATGATTACTCATTTTTATGTACGTGTGTAGCTGGTGGGCTAGTTCAGGTTCTTGACTTCAGGACAGAAAATAATTTGAAAGTGAGTCAAAAGTAAAAGCAAGCAGAAGAGTTGATTGCAAAGCCAAAACACCCTCTGGCAGCTGGTCAGAAAGGCTACTCAAAGGCCAGACAGCGCTGTCTGATACGAGGGGATCTCCTTTAATGGGAAATTTGCGTGATTATTCATGAACGGGTGGAAGGGACGCTGCTTAAGCATGTTACGAGTGGTTTCTTAGGCCCACATGTGCAGTGGCTATACATGCTTCTGCATTCATCACGTCTCATGAGCATTTTAAATCTCCACCCAGGGCTGTGTTTTTTACTATTACAATGAGCATAGGTCAGCTCAAGGACACTAAGCCGGGGTTTCTGTGCTTGTGCAAACGTGGGAATTTTTCCCTTCTGCTCCTGCCTTTTTGCTATAGGATGTTCTAACCACCAGCTCAGGATGCAATCTGCGCACTGTTAGGCGGTTGGTTCTCTTCATCAATTTGACAAGTTTCTTGTTTCCTGTCAAGGGAAGCTCTGACCACCTTATCTAACCTGCCTCAGGTGCAGCCTTATTGCCGTCTTACACATAAGGAGTTTGAGGCAGAGAAAGGTTAAGCCCCTGCTGTGAAGGGAAGAGATGACATGGACACGTATGAATACAATATATATAATGTAAGCAGCACGGAGAGGCTACTTGCAGAGGAGGAGTAATTAATTGTGAGAGTGTTGGCTGGGGGACACTAGCGTCTGCAGCAGTCGGTAGATGGAGGTGATGTTTGCTTGGAGGATCACGTACCTACAGCCGCGAGTGTTGGTAGGAGAGGGAGAAGGGAGGGAGATAACGTTAGTCTGGGGAGGAATCCACAGCCGGGGAGGGTAGAAAGTTAGGCAGGGGCTAGGGTATGGTCTTTTATGGCATATTAAAGAATTTGGACATTTTCCTGAAGGTGAAGAAAAATGTCATGAGTCTTTGTGCAGGTATATGGCACAGTCTTGGTTACTCTGTTAGCAGTATGCTAACCTGAAAGATCACTTTCAAAATCAGTGTGATCCAGTCGCTGGTCATCTCTTACTGTTGGCTGTTGTTGGCTTTGTGCCTGCTTTTTTGATGTATCAGAATGAGAGGGGAATCAGGATGTGTTACACAGTTTAACAGACACACTGGCGCATCAGAGAGAGCAAGGAGTCAGTGTCACCATGGGCCATGGTGCAGTACTGGTTAGATACTGCCTGTGTGCCAGGGAAGGAGTGATAAAGGAAGAAGTAAGACACCCGTGCAAAGTTTAAAGGTGTCCGTCTGATAGAGAGCTAGCTGACAAGTTTCTCCTACTTCACTGTATTTGAAAATTCTGCCATTGTTTTAGAATCTGCTTTTTCTTTGTGAATTTTTTTAGCAGGCTTTGCATTCTGTTCTGTGGATCTGTCTTTGTATTTTGGTTTTTACTACCAAATGGCTTTGATTACTGAAGTTTTTTAAAAAAAATTGTTTTAACATCTGTTGTACAAGTTTCCCTTGTTATTCTTATTCAAAACTTTCCTGGCTGTTCTTGTATATTTAATCATACAGAGGAGCCTAAGGCTTAACTTGTGAATGTTTTCTCTTTCTCCTTCCCCAAAAATTCTTGTGAATTTTATTGTGATGATGTTAGCTTTGTAGAACCATTTAAGAGAATTTGGCATCTCACTATCGGGAAGAAATGGTATGATTTTCATCTATTCAGACATATATAATTTCCCAGTAAAGTTTTATGGTCTTTTTCATATGGATCTGGAAGATTTCTTGTTAATTTATTTTCAGACACTTATATTGGGGGAAAAAACAGTAAGGTACTTTTTCTATTATGTTTTTTCAGTGACTACTTTTTGGTATATAGGAAGGATATTAAAGTTTTTCTTATTTATTCTGGAACAAGTCTCCTTACTAAATTATCTTTCTCTTTTTTTTCTTCTTTTTATCATGTCGTAGAAGTTTCCTCCTCTTTTTTTGTTTATTAAGCTCCTTTCTCTTTCTCTCTTTTTTTCCTAATCGGAAAAGGTTGTTATATGTTGCCAGAAGACTTTCTAGCAGCTATTGAAATGCTATGTTTCCTTTTGATCTAGTATTTTGATGCATTGTATATGATGAATGATATAACTGTTCTTAGTATTTAGCCAGCCTATCCTGTGGTCACGGTGTATTATTCTTTTGACGTACTTCTGGACTTCATTTATGTACAAAGCTATCTGAATTCTAAATGTCTGTTCCCTCTTAGTACTATTTCCACTCTTGGTGAGTTTCTGAGCTACTGTCCCTCTCTCCCTTCCGCCTCCTCTCCTGCTCAGCTGAAGGTGCTCAGGTTCAGGAGAGGGACCTCAGCTGTCATTGCAAATCTCCAGCCAGCTGGGTGTTTGCCAGGGACAGGACGCCAAGGGCACAAGATAGCACTGGAGATGCACAAAGGGAAAATTGCAGAATTCTCTCAGGGATGACACCAGATGGCCACTGGTTGTCAAGGAGACTTCAAGAACCATCTGAGTTGGGGCGGGTGAGACCCTGGGCACAGGAGATGGTTTCTAAGCCACTCCAATGCTTGCTATGCTGAGGGGGTATGCATGTGCTGACCCAGAAAGCCCTTTACTGCAGAGTTCAGTCTCTCCTTTACAGAGTTCAAAAACAATGACTACAGAATATAAACATTATTTTAGGAAAGCAGGTGGAAGCATTGCTCCATTTAGGAGCTCCCCCCTGGAGAACCCTCATGTCTATTTGGCTGAGGCCCGGACTGACTTGAGAGAAAAAGAACATTTTGGAAGCTGCTGCCGTCCGGGTAAGGTGGACCTCGGTGTATAAATAAACCTCGGCCTAGCTGATCATGAATATGCATTATTTATGCAAAGCAGCGTTTGGGTATTAATGTCCAGTTATCAGCTGGCTCACTCATGCCCCCGCTGGGATGCCCATAAGGGTTCTTGCTGTTTGTCTGGGAAAGCATCGCAGCTCATGGGATCCACCTTTGCCCTTGAGGTACAGAGGAATCTGCCCTTCCAGCGGGAGGGCCCGTGTAGTCAACCTGGCTGTCCTGCGGAACAAATGATCGGTGACATACGAGGCAGAGCTCTTTAAATCAGGGAATAATGTAAACACGAAGCCTTATTCATGGGCACTGGCCTGTGTGCCCTGTGTGTGGCTCAGGGATCGCAGATTTTCTCTGTAAGGGCCAGCCAGGGTCTTTGGTTGGCTGTGTTGAAAGAAGCAGTATTCCCCAATGCTGTACCCACCCACACCACCCTGATTTGTAAAAGCCATTCTTTTTTTTTTTAATTGCATTTTAGGTTTTGGGGTACCTGTGCAGAACATGCAAGATAGTTGCATAGGTACACACGTGGCAGTGTGATTTGCTGCCTTCCTCCCCTTCACCCACATTTGGCATTTCTCCCCATGCTATCCGTCCACAACTCCCCACCCCCTGCTGTCCCTCCCCTATTCCCCCCAATAGACCCTAGTGTGTAGTGCTCCCCTCCCTGTATCCATGTGTTCTCATTGTTCATCACCTGCCTATGAGTGAGAACATGTGGTATTTCATTTTCTGTTCTTGTGTCAGTTTGCTGAGAATGATGTTTTCCAGATTCATCCATGTCCCTACAAAGGACACAAACTCATCGTTTTTGATTGCTGCATAATATTCCATGGTGTATATGTGCCACATTTTCCCAGTCCAGTCTATCATTGATGGGCATTTGGGTTGTTTCCAGGTCTTTGCTATTGTAAACAGTGCTGCAATGAACATTCTTGTGCATGTGTCCTTATAGTAGAACGATTTATGGTCCTTTGGACATTCTTAGCTCTGTACATTCTTAGCTCTGTACGGGCTGTACAAAAACCGGTGGGGGGCTTGGCCCCCAAGTTGCAGTGTTCTAATCCCTACTTTGGATGATCTAGAAGATATGTATTTCCTTGACTCTGAGTGGCTACTTTTTGGTATATAGGAAGGATATTAAAGTTTTCCTTATTTATTCTGGAACAAGTCTCCTCATTAAATTATCTTTCTCTTTTTTTTTGCACTTAAGCCGTGGTGCAATAAATCTCTTCTTACTTGGACTCTTCTGGGCTGCGTTTCCACGCTGAGCTCTCTGAGGAAGAGGAGAGGCCCACTTGCCAGAGAGAGTGGCTTCCTCGCTCTGAGCACCCTGGAAGCTTCTCCTTTCCATAGGACTTATGACTTCCTTCTGAATAATACCTCGGAAAACAGCATCAATGCGTGAAAATGGATGCAGTTGTTGTGATTTTTTTCTTAGCTGTTAGAGTTTTGGGAAGTCAGTATAATCCATTTTTGACTAGATATATAGTCAAAGTTTTCTATTTCTTTTTTTGAAATAGAGCATCTATTTCTTTTTTGAAATACAACATTGCTTAAAACGTTTCATGTTCATCGCTTCTTATTTTTAGGTTAAATTTCCAAAATTCTAAGATTTCAAGTTGCCTCCAAGGACAATATTTTGAACGGTAATAGTTGTTCTGGCCCACGTCATAAACTGTGTTCTCTGGCCACTTCTCAGCCTGGACTTCTTTACTCTGGGGCTGTTGCAGGCACACCTGTCTCGTCACAGCAGCAGAAGCATGCAGCGCATGTTGTAGGCAACAGAACCACCTGGGACTAGGGAGGGTGGATAATGATGCTTGTATTAGCTTCAGAGCAACCTGACCTACATTTGGAAGAAATGCCAGGCTGGCTGCTGGATTCGATCTGTGGCACTACAATACATCCCAGTCATGGATGCTTTTCCCCTAAGCAATTTACCACTCAGGGCTGATGAGAGGATCAGTCGAGTAACCATTTTACATGCCTAGTGTAGGAGCTTATGTATAGGAGGTGTTCAATAAACATGAATCCTTTCCCTTTAAAGATCTCACCCTGTTCAAGAGGCACTTGCTACAAGTCTGCCTTCCACCTTCCACAGGATCCGGGCCCTAGTGTACATTGCAGAGGTGTACCATTCATCATTAAACACCAAAATAAACAAAGGTAAACTTTAAGCAGAGCCATAACCATGGTGTTATGCATAGGCATCTGATATTTTATAGTGTTTGGTGTAGGTGTCTGATTTTTTTTCTTTTTTTTTTTTTTTGAGATGGAGTTTTGCTCTTGTTACCCAGGCTGGAGTGCAATGGCGCGATCTTGGCTCACTGTAACCTCCGCCTCCTGGGTTCAGGCAATTCTCCTGCCTCAGCCTCCTGAGTAGCTGAGGTGTCTGATTTTTTTTTTTTTTAGCTTAAGATATTTAAGTCTAATGTAATAAAATGTAATGTATTAAGGGGCAAGAATGAGGCCTCACAACACATGTAATAGATTTTTCTTCCTGGTCTCCTCACTGAGGATGTTCCCCAGAATTTGGAGAATTTGATGCTCCTCCCATCAGGATTTGCTTATAGCCTTCGCATGGTTCATTGCAGCTTCTTTGGCTCTTGAAGGGATGATTTGATATTAGCAATAAAAATGTCTCGGGTGGTTGAACTTCACAAATTGTAATATACTTTGTAGTTATCTAAAATGCTAAGGTAGAGAGTCACCCAATAAAAACCTTTTGAAATGAAGCACATCTCAAACCCCTTTTTTGAAACTGAGCATTGCTTAAAACATTTCCCGCTCCCTTCTGTGAGGGGGTATCGTGTGGCAGTGAAGCAAGTAGACGTGGGGCTGGATTGCGGAGTCCAAATCCCGGATTCAACACTTCCTAACTGGGGGACTCAGACAATTTACTTACTTTTGTTGTGTCTCCATTTTGTGATCTGTTCATTAGGTGATAATAGACATTTTAGATAATAGACAGACATCAGAGAGTTGTCTGTAGACTAAGGCAATTAATTTGAGCAAACTGCCTAAAACAGTGGTATATAATAAGTGTTAGCTGTTTTATAATTTGGCTTTAATTTATAACAGAAAAATCATTGGTATTATCAGTTTTGGAGTAGGACACAAAATAAACATTTTAATAATTATGGAAGTAATTCATACTCATTGCACCATGCTGGAAAGCAAATGGAAAAGAATGAATAAACAGCACCCAAGATGTGATGCCCGAGGTGACCGCCATACCTGGTTGATCTATTTCTTTGTGAATTGAGATTTGCATAGTGAAGCCATATCGTAAGTACAAGCTTGAGCCTAATTATTTTCATATAACATGTATGATAAGCATTTCTGCAAAGTATAACAATTATTCATAATTTTAATAGCTGCATAATGTAACCATATTGATTAACCGTAACGTGTGACACATTTTCTTAGTGATGAATGTTCAGTTTCTTTCTTTCTCTTTGAGTAGGGGTGGGAAGAGCTGTTACCTATGGTGCTATTGGCCAACAGACATGTATATGTATTCATTTACACATGTGCTTTTTCTTAGTATTTCCTTATTCTTAGGGGAAACTCCCAGGAGTAAAGTCACTGGGTCAAAGGGATGAGCGTTCTTAAGGCTCTTGAGAAACACTAACAAGCTGCTTTCTTGCCAGGCTGTTCACACTTAGACATGGATGACGGCCGCCATGCTAGTCCTAAGAGTGTTGATATTTTGGACCACTTTGTATCTAACATCATAAGAAATAAACAAAAAAAGAATCATTGAAAGATCTTGAAATAAAATAATATTAAAGTTTGTTGAGCACTTTTTTTGTGATTAAAAAAAAAAACCCACCAAAAGCCAGACATACTTTTGGCCCAGCACGAATTGAAGATCACTTTGACTTGCTGCTGAGTTGTTTTGGCTCTTGTATCGGTCTGGATTCTTCTCTCCTGTCTGGACTTCAGCTATTGCAGTAATAGCCACTGTTGCCATACTTGGCCACTTAGCGATGAGGCATGCGGAATGCTAAGTCTTGGCTTTCTCTCTTCCCTCACCAGCTACACGGTGGGCACCGTCCAGGAGAACAATGACCAGGTCTGGAAGTTCCAGAGGTACTTCCTGGTGCAGGAGTACTGCAGCCGCCTCAATATCCCCTTCCCCTTTGTTGTCTTCGCTTACTTCTACATGGTGGTGAAGAAGTGCTTCAAGTGTTGCTGCAAGGAGAAAAACGTGGAGTCTTCTGTCTGCTGTGAGTGGTTTGTCCATGTGTGCTCGGGATCAGAAGCAGTGATTAATTTCAGGGAAGGATGCCTGGTCTGTATCTCAACAGGAAGGAATTATTCACAGTTATTCCACTGTTCACATCTGTACATCTGTAAAGATCAGGCATCAGGCCAACCAGTGAATTGCCCTAGAGGAATTGTAGATAAAGAAAGCCTGTAGATCTGCTGGGATATTCTGATTTGCGGGGAATGAATGACGTTTGGACAAATGATGTAATAATAATGTAAATAGTATGCTGAACAGGCAGAATTCATGGGATAGGGTCCAATCATGACTTTTGCTTTTGCTTTTCCTTGTTCCCATGAAATTCATTCTCTAGGAACCTTTAAACCTGATTCCAGGAGGGTTTGTGATTCTGCTTAGGAACAGAAAATCTTACAATTGTTTTACTTGAGAAAACATTGTCTCAGTTTAGAAATAGGAATGTGCAGTTCAGTGTATTAACCAGCCTATTAATTGCTATTCAGAGGTGAGACTCCCCTCCCCCTTACCTCTCCCAGCTGGTGGAGCTGCCAGGAAGGATGGGCAGTGGGCTGTCCCCTCTCCTGGTGCCTCCCTTCTCTCTGCGGGGACTGACTCTCGCAGCTGGAGCACAGAGAGACAGGATGGGAAGGGGAGCCGAAAGCCCCTTCTTAGCGATGCTGTTCTGGGCTTCTCCGTGTCCCCTGGCCTGGCACATGTTTGAAACTGATCCTGATTGTGTGGGCACAAAAGGGTCCTTCAGAGAGTCCTTGGTTGTCCCTTCTGTCTCCAACTCCTAGGACTTGGCTTTCTCTGATGGCTGTCCCCCACCCCAGCCTCTGGTTTCCAGAGGTCCACCCCACACATTCCACATACCAACCTCTTCAGGAAGGCAGGTGTCAACCCATCCACACATTGGACTATGGATCATTCTCTCTCTTGTGTGGTCACCTACCTTCTTAGCCCTCACAAACTGGGGCACTCAGCTGCTTCTCCCTACCCCAGAAATGGAGCAGCTATCGCCATATGTCCTTCGAAGGAAGGGAACTGGCACCCAGCTGTCTTTCTGGGCCTGTAGGAACCCACACCAGGCTTGCGTTTCTCCCAGAGCCAATAAGCCAGACCGTCTTTCTGGCTCCCAGTTACACCTCAACCAGATTAAGCATGCAGGGAGGAAGGGGCCTGTTTTTATCTTTCTGGATGTTTGGACACAAAAGAGAAGATAGAATGGGTACCCTGGGCCTTTTTCCTCACCCCTTAACCTCAGATCTAACCCAAGAATCCATCTCTGGGGTGGGGAGGCAGCTGTGGGGCCAGCTCCTCCATCAGGCACAGTGCCAGGGCCCACAGGACCTCAAGGGCTCCTGAACATCTTCAAATTTTCTTTAAAAATGAGAAGAAAAAAATGAGCTTTTAGATTAAAGAAAGTGTTCTAATATATATTAATCTATTTGTTTTATGCCAACTAAGTCATAAAATATTTTTAATATATTTTTCTGAAGGAAGGGACTCAGGATGGCAAATGTGCCTAGGGCCTAGGGTGACCATCTCATTGTGGTCTGCCCAGGACTTCCTCATCTTAGTACTGAGAGTCCTGCATCCTGGTATCTAGTTAGGGTGAGCAGCCTGCACCCATCCAGTTAGGGTGCCAGCTTGTGCCCATTCATTTAGAGTGCCAGTTTGTGCCCATCCAGTTAGGGTGAGTGGCCTGTGCCCATCCAGTTAGGGTGAGTGGCCTGTGCCCATCCAGTTAGGGTGAGCAGCCTCTGCCTATGCAGTTAGGGTGAGTAGCCTGCACCCATCCAGTTAGGGTGCCAGCTTGTGCCCATCCAATCAGAGTGAGCAGCCTGTGCCCATCCAGTTAGGGTGAGTGGCCTGTGCCCATCCAGTTAGGGTGAGCAGCCTGTGCCCATCCAGTTAGGGTGAGCAGTTTGTGCCCATTTTCCCAGGACTATCCCAATTGTAACAGAAATGTCTGTCTTCTGGGAACCTCCTTGGTTTCAGGGACTGCTGGTCACCCTTCTAGTCTTAACGAGGCCCTGTGTGCTGGCAAGTGTTGCAGAGTTAATGACTCAGGTTGGACCACGCTTTGGTACCTTCACAATTTTCATTTTCGGTTTCCTTCTAATGAAAAAAAAAAAAAAAAAAAGGAGGGCCATTTTGGGTCTCTAAATGGATCAGTTATATATTATTGTCACTTTGAATCTTGGTGACCTGAAACACCCACCATTTATTTGCCCATGATCCTGTGGGCCCCTCCTGGTGCAGGGTGGGGCAGGGCTGTGCTGTGCTGTGCTGTGCCCAAGCTGGCTGCCCTGGCCCCTTGAGGAGCTAGTTGGGACTGCAGGTGCCTGCCACCATGCCTGCCTAGTTTTGTATTTTTAGTAGAGATGGGGGGTTCACTATGTTGGCCAGGTTGGTCTTGAACTCCTGATCTCAGGTGATCTGCCTGCTTCAACCTCCCAAAGTGCTGGGATTAAAGGCATGAGCCACCACACCTGTACCTACGTGGATGTTTTAATAATACATAAACATGGCTCCAGAAAATAACCTTTGTCAATTTGGAATTGAAATGGGTTCCTTGATATTTATAATTATTCAGTTATCTTGTTACCATAGGGGGGAAAATATATTTTTCTCTACCCATCTTAGGCTCACGGCTAAGATTCCTATAGCAAAAGACAGAGTAACAAGAGGAAAGCATAGAAATTTATTATAAGTTTTATGTGACATAGGAGCCTTCATAAGGAAAGGAAGATCCAAAGAGACACCTTTTTTTTTTTTTTGAAATGGAGTCTTGCTTTGTCCTCCAGGCTAGAGTGCAGTGGTGCAATCTTGGCTCACTGAATCTTCTGCCTCCTGAGTTCAAGCGATTCCCATGCCTCAGCCTTCCGAGTAGCTGGGATGACAGGTGTGTACCAACACGCCAGGCTAATTTTTTTTATTTTTAGTAAAGATAGGGTTTCCCCTTGTTGGCCAGGCTGGTCTCAAACTCTTGACTTCAAGTGATCTGCCCACCTCAGCCTCCTGATATTCTGGGATTACAGGCATTAGTTACTGTTCCCAGCCAAATTTGAGCATTTTTAAATAGTAGGTTTATTGGAGAGTGGAGGGTTGTAGAGAAATAGGATAGGGCAAACAGAGTATGATCCCATGGTAATAAACTGGGAAACTTAGCAAGGCCCATGGATTCACATTTCCTTCTGCATCCCTGTGTCTCTGGAGATGAGGACACTCTTTTCCTCTCGGTATAAGGAGGGTGCCTCTCACATAAGGGTCCTGTGACCTGCTGTAGGGGAAAGTCAGAAAATTTTTCCTAGGTGATATGACCTGCTTCAGGGGAGAGGGTCAGGGAAAAGCCAGATCAGAGAGACCTTCCCAATTCTATGCTTTTCTCCAATTCTTTCAGTTTAAAATATTCAATATGCCATGGTGCCATATGTTGGGGTAGTGTGTCCTAAACCCTATCATCACTTGTATTCTGGATGGCCCCCAGAAACCAGTAAAAAGTTCTCATAAAATGTCTAAGTAGGGGAATAAAAGAGAGGAACATCACTGAGTTCTTGTAAATTTCAAAAGCAAAAGCCTACCAACCTCATTTCCTGCCACAGTCCACTTTGGTAGAGTTTTGTAAAACACACCCCACACTACCCACAGATCTAAATTGGAAAACTGAGTGAGCACAAGGATGGGTGGAAATTGTGCATAGGCAAGAAAAGGACAGCATGAAAAGAGCATCTCCCCCCGCCACCCTTAGCACCTATAAAAATAAATAGTGTAAAAGCAATCCTCTTGCAGGAGGGGGGGTCAGTCCCGCACAAACATGAACTCTCAGTTCTGGGGATGCTGCCATGAACAAAGGCACATGGGCTGGGCTTGCGGGCCATGATTCAGTGGGAGCTGGTCCAGAGGTGAGGTAGATAACTTCACAGAGAGCCTGTGATGCAGGGAGTGAGGGGGCCTGGGAGAGCTGGTTCAACAAATGCGTGCCAAGAGCTTACCACAGGATAGTGGGCCCTGTGGATATGGTGCTAAATAAGATAGAAGCTATCTGTGCCCTTGAACAGGGCTCATCATCTGGGGTAGTGGGGAGCAGAGAATGAAGGTCGAAAAGCCTTAATTAAAAAGTGTGGGAGACAGTAATTTTAGGGAATGTGCAGGGGGTTGTGATGGCCACATAGAGGACATTTAAAGCCTTGACTAGAGTGCATCAGGGAAGATTTATGGAGGAAGGGAATACTCAAGCTGAGACCCAAAAGATGAATTGGAATTAGACAGGAAAAGGGACAGAGGCTGAGACGGTGCCACAGAGCGAGGAGTGGGTGGAGGGAGGAGGGAGTTAAGAGAGGTAGGAGGACAGGAGAGAGGAGTCCTTGGGACTGAGGATTGTAGGAGATGAATGTAAGGCTTGGGCTCTATCCTACAGACACGTTTTGGCTCCATACAGTCCTCCTCCTCCTCCCCCTGCTCCCAGCCCGCCAAGTTGCAATGTGCCATCCTGAATCCCAGAGGAAGGAAAAAACGTAGACAAGTGACGTGACAGTGCAAGAAATGGTGACGTGAATCATGAAACATACTTCATGATATCTCTTTGATGATTGGACTTGTTTCCCTCAAGGCAGAAGTGAGCAAAGAAACTCCCAGGGCCGGTTTGGGGAGACTCACAGATCACCACGTGGAATTAGGCTTCTCAGATTCTGATGCTCACTCCTGTGACTCAGGGGGAAGATGCTGGAGAAGGGGAGGGTGGTGAGATGTGACCCCCCCCAACCTGGAACACTACTGAAAAAAGAAAAGTCACTGTTAGATAGGAAATTTGGAGTCAAGGGCAATTTGGAAAACCTAAGGACAAATTCAGTACACATGACTGAAGGAATAGGTGGTTCTTCTCTCTGCTTTTTGAATCCTCTTTCTACTGTCCACAGGTGTGTCTTCCAATGGCTGCTGGACAGGTGTTGCCCTCTGTTTTTATCTGCAGGGTATTTGATAAAATGGTCACTAACTGCCACCACTGGATTCATGTTCCATAGGGGGCTGATTTTGCCTATAGGCCTTCAGCGTAATCTCAAAAATTTTGAAGATTCAGAAAGTAAAAATATAAATTTTGCTAACCTAGACATGGTAATTGGTGGCAATTAAGAAACATTTAACTTGCCAAGAACCATCTTTTCTTGTGGGGTTCTTTACTTACACATGGAGACTAAGTACTCATAAATACTACTTTAAATATTGATCATAACATATTTCTGTGCTCTCCCTATAGCTATGAGCCCAAAGTCTGGCTTTCAGAATATAAATGTATTCACAACCCCCAACTCCTGCCACACCTTAAAGAATCATCATAGTCAACTCTTTTAACAGCATTATTTTAAGATGTTAAATGTCACTTTGGGGATGTCATTAACGATCACACCTGTGTAATTGCTGTTCTTAATGAAGAAAGTGTTTTGACAATTAGGGTAAGTTGCTGTCTTTCTTCCCATCGCTTTGCCTTCAAAGACAAAGTGAGTTGATTCTAACTAAAAGCACAAAAGTCTTTATATCAGGCATAGGATTTGGAAGTTCAGATCTGGAATTTGACTGTACTCAAAAATGGCACCCAAGTACTAGAAACACTATGACATGCCTCAGGACTCTCTTTGGTTCTGTCTTGAAGCCATGGCTACAGGACCTGGAAGAAGGCTTAGGGGGCCATTCTGTGCCTTCATGTAACAGAAGCCCTACAAGCATCATGCTTCTTTCTGAATGATTCAGGGAAGAAACAAACCATGCCTAAAAGTTGCAGTGAGGAAGATTTTGATTCAGTAGAAAGAACAATGTCGAACAGTGTGGGCTGTCTGGAAATGAGATTAATTGCTCTGTGAAATTAGTTAACTGCCCATCACGAGTGGGATTCAGGTTGGAGGTGTGTGGGAGGAGGGGCTGAGGCTGTGTGGGATAAAGGTCCATTCTCTGAAGATACACCGTACTCGGTCCAGGACCAGGGGAATCAGGAAATTCAGTGTCTAAGGAAGGACAAATCAGCACCCCAGACTAGGGATGGGGTTGAGAAGGCAGGACAAAATCCATTACATTCCCCTAACACTTTTAGTTTTTATTTATTTATTTTTTAATTGCATTTTAGGTTTTGGGGTACATGTGCAGAACATGCAAGATAGTTGCATAGGTACACACATGGCAGTGTGTTTTGCTACCTTCCTCCCCTTCACCCACATTTGGCATTTCTCCCCATGCTATCCCTCCCCTGTTCCCCCCCGCTGTCCCTCCCCTATTCCCCCCAATAGACCCCGGTGTTTAGTACTCCCTTCCCTGTGACCATGTGTCCTCATTTTTCATCACCCGCCTATGAGTGAGAACATGCGGTATTTCATTTTCTGTTCTCGTGTCAGTTTGCGGAGAATGATGTTCTCCAGATTCATCCACGTCCCTACAAAAGACACGAACTCATCATTTTTGATTGCTGCATAATATTCCATGGTGTATATGTGCCACATTTTCCCAGTCTAGTCTATCATCGATGGGCATTTGGGTTGGTTCCAGGTCTTTGCTATTGTAAACAGTGCTGCAATGAACATTCGTGTGCATGTGTCCTTATAGTAGAATGATTTATAGTCCTTTGGATATATACCCAGTAATGGGATTGCTGGGTCAAATGGAATTTCTATTTCTAGGTCCTTGAGGAATCGCCACACTGTCTTCCACAATGGTTGAACTAATTTACACTCCCACCAATAGTGTAAAAGTGTTCCTATTTCTCTACATTCCCCTAAAACTTATTTAATGATTAAGCACAATATGAACATAAAATGGGAGCAAATCCCCCAATTTAGTCAGCAAATGAAAAGGGGCTTCAACCCAAGGAGGCCACCAGATAAATCAGATGTGAATGAATGAATTGGGACCTGTCTCCCAAGTGGGCCCCTGGGGGGTGACAATCTCATAATAATCAGAGAAATGGTGTAACCGTTGACATTATCCCTCTTCGGACAGTTTTTATTCTCAGGAATAAATGAAGAAACAGCGAGATTAGGAGATGGCAGAAGGACAGGATCTGTCTCCACCCTTGGGTGGTGTGGTGGTAATGGGACAGAGAGAGCCAAGAGCCTCACTTACTAACTGCGGACTCTCCAGGGTGCCTGGTCACTGCCTGCTCATTTGCTTCTCCTCCTTGGAGATGACTAATGCCTGAAACCACAGCACTCGGCGGTTGCCAGAGCCTCTAGTTGGCAGTTCATTTCCTAAATGTGCTTTGCTTTGCTTCCAAACGATGGGGACGTCATGGGTTTAATTTTGGCATTGTTCTTCTTTGGAGGAAAAAAATGCAGGATTTTTCAAATGACTTTCAGAAAAATAGAATCCAAAGTTTTACTTTTGATACTTTTTTGGTGACATCTTTAAGTGATAAAAAAGTATACTATCCACTAATTGCTTTTTCATAAAATGTATTATTTTTGTATGATTTGGAAAGCAACCCATATTCATAATAGGACATTTGGAAAATATAGAAAAGCGCAAATAAAGATTAAGAGCATGTAATATACATGTAACCCACCATCCACAGGTAAATATTGTCAACACACTGGTATTCTATCATTCTCGTGTGGGTACATAGTAATTGGATTGCTCTATGCACACACATTCATAATCTAACTTGTTTGCTTAACTAATAATACATTGCAAACTTTTTCCGTATCCACAAGTAACAATCCAATCTATATGACAACCTTCAACTGTGGAGTAGTCTTTCAGCTTATGGATGCACCATGATTAATCAGCTCCTTATTAAACATGTAGATTGCTTTTGTTAGCATATAATGCTATAAGAGTTCTCTGCATTCGTTTTTGAGCACATTAATACTTTTTTCCTTTGACTTATTTCTAAAGGGAAATTTCTCAATAAAGGGTATGCCCTTCTGAAGTCTTTGTATATTGCCTGTTCCCCCTCCTCCACCTTCTGGTCCCCATTATCCTAAGGCAGCAACAACTGCTGGATTTTCCCCGTGGTATGGGAGGCCTGTTCTCTCCGCTCTTGCCAACGCAGGATACAATCTTTATTTTATTGCTAATTTTCCAGTATGGTTAGTGAAAATGCTATGCCATCATTTCAATCAGCATTTCTTTGACTGTTACAGAGGTTGGTCATTTTTTATTTTATTTTTTTGGTCATTTGTCATCCTCGCTCTCTGACTATCTGTGTCCAGGAGTGTCTACCCTTTCCATGCTGATTTTTAAGCACTCCTTTTGAACTCCCTCATTGATTTTGTTTGAAGAAAAGACATTGAAACTTTTTTGTTGGGAAAAATACATTTTAAAAAATTAATTAAGAATTATTTTGTAAAGTGAATAACCACACTTAAAAATAAATCCATATTTGCTATGTAGAATTTGCTTAAATCTAGGCTGGGCATGGTGTCTTAAGCCTGCAATCCCAGAATTTGGGAGGCCAAGGCAGGCAGACCACTTGAGGTCAGGAGTTTGAGACCAGCCTGGCCAGTATGATGAAACCCCATGTCTACTAAAAATACAAAAGTTAGCTGGGTGTGGTGGTATGCACCTGTAGTCCCAGGTACTCAGGAGGCTGAGGCAGGAGAATTGTTTGAACCTAGGAGGCGGAGGTTGCAGTGAACTGAGATTGTGCTACTGCACTCCAGCCTGGGCGACAAGAGCAAAACTCCATTTCCACCAAAAAAAAAAAAAAAAAGAAAGAAGAACAAAAGAAAAAAGAATTTGCTTAAATTCAGCCATGTGGGTATTGGTTCTGTCTTTGACCCCCAATTAATTCTTTTTAAATCCAGAAAAATCTTATAATTATTTCTAAACTCTAACATGTTGATGAATACATTTAAATGGCAACTCAAAAGTTAAAAACTACATACATTTATTCCAAGCGGACACCTGTGTGAGCATATGTACTCTCCTATCCCTGTGAATTTGCATTCGTACCTGAAATATAGGTGACATGTGGATCTGTCCTTTTTTTCCCCCTGTCATCTGAAAGGCTCAGGCACCATGATAAATTGAACTAAGACTCTTAGTGGAATATGCCCCAGACCAGTCTTATGGCATGCCCCATCTTAGGTGAATTCTCTTCGAGGGCCACATCTCATGTTTCAGAAGGACAGCAACTATGTCTTGGGCTTATTTTCCTCTCCACAGAGCTTCTACCCCAGTTTTAGGGTAAGAGTAAGTATACAATTTATCAGCAATTATCCAGCTGAATGGTTTTGCATTTTTATGTCATCAAGACGGAAGAAGAGCACATATCAAATGTGAGAACTAATTTCATTAGTGGAATGATTTTGCTAAGTCGCAAAACACACAGATAGGATTTGGATCGATGTCTATTTAGAATAAAGATTGCATTCCCATTTCACGCAGGCAGCTCCAATTCCTCACTGTTACGGAGAAAGCCATGACTATTCCATCACTCGGATGCTGCCACCAGGAAGCAACATTAGTCAGACCAGCCTGTGCAGGACGAATCACATTCTGAGTTCCAGAGTCTCACAAAATGCCTAGAGGATCCTAATTTAGGAAGCAAGGGGAAAATGAAACAATTTGAATGTTTTCTTTTTCTCATTATTCAAGGTTTCAAAAATGAGGACAACGAGACTCTGGCGTGGGAGGGTGTCATGAAGGAAAATTACCTTGTCAAGATCAACACGAAAGCCAACGACACTTCAGAGGAGTATGTCAGACACCCCTGGCTGCTTTGCAAGGGTCCCTTTGTAGGCATAAGCCCAAGGAACGTAGGCAGCTTATTTGAGCAAACTCAGTAAAGAGCATTTTCAACAAAGAGCAATACCACCACAAAGATATTACCCAGGCAATTAAAAATGACAAACACATTAGTGTGTGCCAGCCTTTGGAGAAGGGAAAAAAGGCCACCCACCTACTATCCCAATTGTCCTTGAAGGCCCTGGGGAGAAAGAGGTATTTGGAGCCTGCGGTGCAGGGCTGTGGAAATAGGTGATGAGAGCGTGGGTGCCCTGCTGCAGCTGCAGAGGTGGGCTCTGGTAAGACTCCCAGGTCATGGGCCATTGGCGTTATCTTGCAAGTGCCACACACCTATTTGCCTTTGTGGTGAAGAAGTACAGAGATCAGAAGATAGATAAAACCATCTTGTTGCTCTGTTACAGGCTGCCCCTAAGAAAATCCTGAACTCATTTACGAATCTCATGAAGCTGTTATAAAAATCCTTGTGACTAATAAATACATTTATTATACATCTTATAGAAATAGATAAGTCATAGCTAAGTCTGTAGGTGGCTCACAAGTAATGTGAAGTCTATAGACGGTGCTCTTGTGTGAAGGTTGACGTTCTTCACTGACAGCTGTCACGCTTCCTGAGAGTTCAAAACACACCTCAGGTTTTCTCTAACAAAATATAAGTATGGAAAAGCACAACTAGTACCTTTGCTGGGTTCAATAGAGTTATTGAAAGAAGCATGGGATGCTCATTCTCTTTTTTTTTTTTTTTGAGACGGAGTTTCGCTCTTGTTACCCAGGCTGGAGTGCAATGGCGCGATCTCGGCTCACTGCAACCTCCGCCTCCTGGGATCAGGCAATTCTCCTGCCTCAGCCTCCTGAGTAGCTGGGATTACAGGCACGCGCCACCATGCCCAGCTAATTTTTTTGTATTTTTAGTAGAGACGGGGTTTCACCATGTTGACCAGGATGGTCTCGATCTCTTGACCTTGATCCACCCGCCTCGGCCTCCCAAAGTGCTGGGATTACAGGTGTGAGCCACCGCGCCCGGCCACTAATTCTCTTTTAACAACAGAGGTGGTGCCTTAAGCTCTCCTCTGTCCCTAGACTCTGAGATCTTGGTTTTGCAAGGGAAAGACAGCCCTTACAAGTCATTTTTCATCACCCCATCAACAGAGATAGCATTTATGTGCTGGGCTTCTAACTGTGATGTGAGAGGGTTCTGCTTTGTTTGGGTCGTAGGAAGAAAATCAGAAAGAAAGGTAAACGCAGCTGAGCTTTGATTTAGCTGAGAGCGAAAATGACTTGCCTTCTGTACTCTAAAAGACTGCAAAATGGAACCTAATAGCCCTCTCTCAATCTCTTTTTCTCTTGTTTTCTTTCTTTTCCTTTAACTTCCTTGCAGAATGAGGCATCGGTTTAGACAACTGGATACAAAGGTATGGTTCTGTTCATAGTTTGGATTTCTTTTTTGGTCACTAATATTTTTGAGCTTTCAGCTAGAGGCCAGTAGTTATGGTCAGAAAATAAAAGAAGTTACATTCAACTTTCTTAATTCACTGTCTAAGAGCTGGGTGCTGGAATGGAATTGCTTCTCATGCTCTAAGCATCTCCCAGGGAATAGTCTTGAAGTCCCACTTCCATGATGTCTAAAATCTTTTCTGTCTTGTCTGAGTCAGACCCTCTTCTCTTTGTTTCAGCTGCGGAGGGAACATAAAGAAGGCTCAAAGGAGCTTGCTGGGAGCCTGTGTGCCTGGATGCTAGTCTTTGCTGCCACTCAGATTTGTTGCCTGTTTTATTCGGAGGGCATTGCAAATGTGTGAGTAGGCATATGAACACCAGGCATAGACAGAGTGTCTGCCCTCACTCTGAGCTGGGTAGCTGAAATTATAATCAGGTTCAAATCACAATCGGAAATCACATTCCATTCACAAATGCTAGATTCCTGCCAGGCTCTGGAGAGGAGATGATATTTGGTATCCTACCACATTATTTTGAGAATGGCATCCTGGATGATGACATTCATAGACCTCCCAGTATCGTGGCTATTTGGTGGGTAGACAAGATCTCATCTGGTTCAGCAAAATCACCCAGTACCTTGTCCACGGTAGAGCCTTAATAAACGTTTATTGAATGAATAAATGAATGAAAGGAGTCCTTAGCTGAGCTCCCATATGAGAATTTGTCTCTTTACAGTTTCTTGTTTATTTATTTATGGGTTATTTACCCCCAACATGTAAAAAAAAATTAGGCAGTAGTGGCAGCTGTGAAGGCTGTAAGTCTAGAGAACCCTGGATTGTTCTAAGCAGCTGAAATGAGGGGCAGCATGAACGCCGAGTGGGAAGAAGAGGGGGGTCTGCCTGGGAACTTGCTTGCCTCTTTATAAAGTTGAGTTTTATTCCCATGCAAAGAAAGGTTTGGGGAGTTTTAAAACCCAAGAGGAACCTATCTGGAATCTTCCTTTCCAAGTGCTCCCTGAGTGACCCGAATGGTCATGGAGGAGAGGCTCCAGCAATCTGGTTGAGAAGTTAGTTGTGCTAAGAACTCTTTGAGGTGGTGTGTTTGTAGAGAAAATAGTCTATTTTAGTGTGTTTTGTTGTTTTGTTTTTTTATTGTGAGTTTATTTGGGGTGACTTTGGAGGGAGCCAATGCAAAGCCATCTCAGGGTTTAGGCCAAAGCCTCCCCAAGCCACACCTTGGTCCTGACCCTGCTGTGGGACAGGCAGAGAGTGGACAGAGGAGGGCAGCAACAGTGGATGCAGGTAGAGATGGACAGAGTGGGAGCCTTGGCTCTAGCCTGGGCCCTAGGTCAGAGGAGAAGCAGTAGAATTGTGGATACGGGACCAGCCAACCTGACTCCCAGGGTCCAGGATGCTCGCCAGCCTCAACCTCCACTGAGCAGCACAGAGCCTCGGCCGTCACGCAGGAGGGCCCATCGCCTCGCTCCCCTTCTCCCATTCTTCCTGCCCTCTGTCTCTCTCTCTCTCTTTAATTCCCTCCTCTGTCCTCTTACCCCCACTCTGAACAACAAAAAAAACCCTCCTTTTTACTCACATAGAATTTTAGGGATCATCGTCTGTTTCTCAAGAAAGCTTCTGGAGTCTTCTACATTTATTTTTTAACAGCTTTATTAAGATATGTCAATGGACATATAAAATTATATATATTTAACATGTATAATTTGATGTTTTGATGCCTGTATACATTGCAAAATGATCACTACAACCCAGCCCAGCTAATTAACATCTTATCGCTTCTTCACATTTCCCATCTGTGAGTGTTGTATGTATGTGTGAGGGAATGAGATGAACTTAAAATGTCTCCTCCTGGCAAATTTCATGGGAACAATACAGTACTGTTACTCTTGTCACCAGGCTGTACAGTCATCTCTAGACTTTATTTATCTTGCATAACAGGAACTTTCTGCCCTTTGACCAACGCCACCTTATGTGCCCCTTCTTAGCCCCTGGCAACCATCATGCTACTTTCCGCCTCGATGGGTGTGACTCTTACATTTCACATGTAAGTGAGATCACGCAGTATTTCTCTTTCTGTGTCTGGTTTATTTTGTTTAGTATAATGTCCTCCAGTTCTACTTATGCTGTGGAAAATGGCAGGATTTCTTTCCTTATTTTAAGTCTGGAGAATATTCCGTTATAGGTGTGGACCACATTTTCTTCATCCATCGATATCCTGATGGACATTAGGTAGTTTCCGTATTTTGGCTAATGTGACTCACGCTGCAGTTAATGTGAGAGTGCAGGTATCTCTTTGTGATCCTGATTTCAATTCCTTTGGATGTAAACCCAGAGGTGGGATTGCTGTATCATATGATAATTGTACTTTTCTTAGGAACTCCTATACTGTTTTCCATATAGCTATGTCAACTTACCTTCCCACCAACAGTGTGCAAAAGTTCTTCTTTTCCTGCCTCCTTGCCAACACTTATCATTTGCCTTTTTGATAATAACTATCATAACAGGTGTGAGGTGCTGTCTCACTGTGGTTTTGATTTGCATTTCCCTGATGATTAAGTGTTAAGTACCTTTTTATATACCTGTCTGACATTTGAATTTCTTCTTTTGAGAAATGTCTATTTAAGTTTTCGTGCACTTTAATCTAAACTGCTTAAATTGAACAAAGATAGCTCTTTGTTAATGTATAGAAATGCCATCGATGTTTGTATTTTGACTTTGTATCCCGCAAGTTTACTGAATTTGTTAGTTTTAACAGTGTGTTTGTCTCTCTCTCTCTGTGTATTTGTGTGTGTGTGGCTTTAGGATTTTCTACGTATAAGATTATGCTATTTGCAAACAGAGATCATTTTACTTTTTTCTTTTTGATTAAATGCCTTTTCTTTTCTTTTTTTCTTGTCTGATTTCTCTGGCTAGAACTTCTCGTGCTATGTAAAATAGCAGTGGGAAGAATGGGCATCCTTGCCTTGTTCTAGATCCTAGAGAAAAAGCTTTCAGCTTTACCCCGTTAAATACGATGTTAGTTGGGGATTTTGTGGTAAGTTCTTTCTATACCTATTTTGTTGAGGGCCTTTTTTTTTTTTTAATTATTAAAAGACCTTGAATTTTGTCAACTGCTTTTCCTGCATCTATTGAGATGATCATGTGTTTTTTTCTTTCATTCTGTTAATGCAATGTATCCCACTGATTAATCTTCATGTGTTGAACCACCCTTGCATCCCAGTGATAAATACCACTGGGTGGTGGTGTCTCCACGGATTCTTTTAATATGCTCTGAAATTGTTTGCTAGAATTTATTGAGATTTGTGTATCTACGTTCCTCAGGAACATTGGCCTATAGTTTTCTTTTTGTGCGTTATCTTTTTCTGGCTTTGGTAAAAGAATAATGCTGGCCTCATACAATGAGTTTGTACGTGTTCCCTTTTCTATTTTCCGGAAGAGTGTAAGGTTTGGTATTTGTTCTTCTTTGGCTGTCTGGTAGAATTTACCAGTAATCCACCTGGTCCTGGGCTTCTCTTTGTTGAAAGCTTTCTGACTGCTGATTTTCTTTTCTTCATTTGTTGTTTGTCTGTTCAGGCTTTGTATTTTATCTTGACTCAGGTTCTTTTAAGTTGTACATTTCTGGGATATTTTCATTTCTTCTAGGTTATCCAATTTCTTTGCATATAATTGTTCATACCAGCCCCTTACTATCCTTTTCATTTCTATGCCCTCTGTTGTAAGGTTGTCTTTCTCGTTTCTGATTGTATTTATTTGTGTTTTCTTCCTTTTCTTAAAAGGTTTGTTGATTTTGTTTCTTTTCAAAACGCCAACTCTTACTTTCAACGATTTCTTCCCCATTGTTTTTCGATTCTCTCTCTTTTTTAAAATGTATTTTGCTTTTGAAGTCTTATGCTCTACTTTAAACAGCTTACTAAAGTCATTTTACTATTAACAAATACAAGGTTCTCTCAAAAACTCCCATGGGGAATAAAAACATTCTCCATCTCACTACCAGAAAACAAAGTTATTCACAATTTACCTTAAGTCTGTAACAATGGATCTTACTGTGCCTTATTTATTTTAGGAAGCCATCAGCAGCTATAGTTTCATTTTGCTCTTTTATTTTAAAAAAGTTAAAAGAAAAAGGTTACTACTGGAGTTAAGCTCAACTTAAATTCAGGTTTTTTTCCTTGAGTGAGTGATGCAGCAAATTAGAAACCAAACTGTACAGAAATTGCTTTTGTCAAATGTACTAATATGACATGCAATTTAAAATGAGCTTCATGTGTCTTACGTAATAAATTTGTGAAATGTGCATGGATCAAGAATAATTTCATTTTATCTTTTACTTAAATTATGTGCTGTTTCTGTGTGTGTAGGGATATCTTTTAATTTCAAAAATTTCATTTATTAATATCACATTATTTTTATTAGTATTATACTTTTACCAAAGCAAAACTTAATTAGTATCTTGTAATTTTATTAACATGTTACACAGAACATTTTTAATTTTACATATTACTTGTTTGTATTATTGCAATCTATTATCTCCATTTGGGAGCCACTAATGGTTTGCATTTGAGTAAAGATAATATTAATTGGGTTACTAATTGCTCGTGATACGATTTCAGAAAGTAAACATTGCTCGGGATCTGGAATATCACATGCCACTCTCATTCTGCCTCATTTCAGATGTGCCACACTTGTTTAGTAGACATGTCTGCTTCTTAGAAAAGGCACAGAGCAATAATTTAAAAATGAAAGTTGGAAAATGTATCTTAAGACCAGTTCTATCTTTTTTCTCTTTCCAAGCTTAATGATCTCAAGAGTCTGCTGAAAGAGATTGCTAATAAAATCAAATAAAACTGTATGAACTCTAATGGAGAAAAATCTAATTATAGCAAGGTGAGTCATTCTAATGGCTTTTTACTTTGCTCTGAAAATGTGCATGTTTTAAGACTAATTTAAAATCATGATTTTTCTCTGGGTTATTTTATTTCCATATATTACCAAATTTGAAAATAATGTATTGTGAAAAAAAAAAGCAATACAGAATTAGAGAAAGAAACAAGTAGAAGTTCCTCCTCACTTTACTCCCGACACCAGGGGTTAGCATTGCTAGAGGCAGGGTATAAGTATCCTGTCCTGTAGGACCTTTTAAAACACTTGCAGTCTATGAAGCTATTTTGACATAAATTGAAACAAGGTCACACTGTTCCAAGATCTGCTATTTTTTAATCTTCCTTAATTCTGTATCATGGATGCATTTATAGATCAGCACCCAAAAACGTCTTATTCTCATAATATTATATTTATTACTACGGATATACAAATATGTTAATCGTCTTTTTACTAACAAAAAATGTTTTGGTGAGGCATTTCAGGTTTTTAACAGCAGCTCTTTTGCACAGTAAAAGTGTAATTCAGTTAACTAGCAAAATGTAACCCAAGGCTTTGTTCCCTGGCCTTACCATTTGCTTTTATTATGTTTTCTCATTACTTGCCCAAATCTTCAAACCAAATGTTAAAAATGTTTTTAGGGACATGCCAAGTTAGGAAAAAGCAGCCATAGGCATCCCATTGGATTCGACTTTTTTTTTTTTTTTTTTTGAGAAAGCAAATTGCAAGGAATGGAAACACAATGAAGAATTCTCTCCTTTCTCTTTTCTCTCTTCCCTTCCTTCCGTCAGTATTTATTGAGTACCTGCTCCGTGCTCAGAACTGTGCTGGCCCTGGCACTGACCTTATCCACTGACCACTGTGTATGCATTAAGTACTTAAGCTGCAGAATTGCTTTTCATGGGGTGATTGTGCTGGAGGGGAAATCATGTTGCATCAGGTTTCTTTCAGTCTTGCTGGTCTCAGAGTTCATTTCCTTGGTTTCTGACAGTTATAGCTCATATTAAAAAGCACTGTACTTTAGAGGGCTCTGTTAAAGACTGATGCACATTCAATGTCATCTGAAAGGGAGGTACAGCTTCCTGCTGTTCTCAAGGAAATAAGCCTTCTATATTAAAGAACTTACTTCAACTCTTTCGTAATAGTGTTTAATGAAAACACTATTAAACCTTATAATAAATTACGATTTAGATTTTGAAACACATGCCATTTTGTTTAATTTATCAGCTGAAATATAGAAAAAAAACTAACCGGGAACAGATAAAACAACTAAAATGGTACAAATCTAAAAGTGATTAAGAGCTGTAATAATCAGAAAAGAGTCAGATTCAAATGTGGACATCCCCCTCTTACATCTCCAGTCTTCTCGCCTTCATTCTTTCTCAGGTGTGCTGACTGTGAATAAAATGGGCAGACAGAGAGATTTTCTATCAACTTGCCCTTTGTTTAACCTTAAACTTTCATTAACATATTGAGAAGTAAGTAATTGATGAATGAAAAGGAACGAAGAGAAGTACGTGTGTGTGTGCGCGCGTGCGCGCACACGCGCACGTTTGGGTATAGATATTTGCATCTACAAAGAAAAAAGAGAAGCAAAAGAGCCCATGAGAAAACAGTTGCCCCCAGAATTCAGAACCACTGGTAGCCTTAGAGACTACAAATTTGGCATTTCCAATTTTTCGTATGCTTTTTACTTCTAGATATAAGATCTTTTTTTGAAAGTTGTGTTTGTTATATCTTTAAGAACGTCACTGAAAAGATAACTTAATAGACAGCCAGCTAGGTATACTCTGTCTGTGCCTTCTTAGGCTTCTTTCTCTAGAGGGGTGAGGATAATCTTTCCCTGGGGTAGTGGCCAGGGAAGAGAGTGTCAGCCTCTTGTGGGAGTGAGCTGGCAACCATTGAGGTCGGCAGGGAGCTGATCCTGGGAGCAAGTCTTCACCGATTCTCCATCTCCATCTCCATCCCTGAATCAACCTTTGATCCAGGAACCTGGGATGAAATAAACAGATAATCATCTATTTTTTTCCTTCTCCTACACCAAAATTGAAAGGTAATAAGAATCCAGGGTAAGAGCAAGCCATATGTTTTCTCCTATCTTTATACTTAAGGATTGGGCATCCTCCCTGAGGACGATGGGAATAGACCTTACCTTAAGGAAGGTCCCTGAAATTTGTTCATTTCCTGCATAATAATCCATTGATTCTGCATTTGCTGCCCTTATGTTCTAGTTCATTAAAAGAACGTAGGTTGTTTTTGGGGAATCATAAACCCACATTTTTATAAGTTACTTTGGTTTTTAATTCTTTTTTTTTAAAATTTATGCGGAAACCACCAAGGAAATAAAATGCTCAGAAACGGTCTGGGTTTTAACCTAGACTAAATGAGTTGAGCCTTGATCATTCAATCTTAGTCATGCATCTCACACTGGCAAACTGGTCAGAACACACATCTTTAAGAGAAAAAACATTCTCAGAGCTGCTTCTGTACCAAAAGAAAAAATACTCTCAACTTTGGTGGTATAGTTGGACTTATTCCCAGTATATTTTGAAGCAAACCATATCCTGCCTGAGAATGGAAGTGGGAAATCTATTCTTAAATAGTGTTCTTTCTTTGTTTTCACAGATCATATTAAAGAATGCTGATGAATAATTTTGCTATCGACTACTAAATGAGAAATTTTCAGGTCCCTGGGTACATGGTGGATGATTTTTAATCACCCTAGTGTGCTGAAACCTTGAGAATAAAGTGTGTGATCTGTTTCACATGTGAAGACGGATATAAAGGAAGAACATTTCCTTCATGCGTTTCTGCAGAATGGTGCCTGTTTCTCTCTGTGTCTCAATGCCTGGGACTGGAGGTTGATAGCTTAAGTCTGTTCTTGCCGCCTCCTTTTTCCTTCAGTCTTATTTTTGATGAACGCATATTATAAGAGAACATCTCCCTGTGAATAAGAACCTGGTCACGCTTCACTCCTGAATTGTTTTGTTTATTTCCATTTGATTCTCTGCTTTTCCCTTTTTTTGTATTATGTGACTAGTTAGTTGGCATATTGTTAAAAGTCTCCAAAATTAGGCCAGATTCTAAAACATGCTGTAGCAAGAGGACACTACTCTCTTCAGGAGAAGTGTTTTCATTTCTCAGGATGCTTCTTACCTGTCAGAGGAGATGACAAGGCAGTCTCCTGCTCTCTTGGACTCACCAGGCTCCTACTGAAGAACCATCTCCATTCCTAAATATGTAAAAAGTCTCCCAAAATGCAACCTTAAAAGACACTACCGACTTAGTTCTCGTTGGATACTCCCCTTTCTCCTCTTGTTTATTATTTTTTCCATTAAAAAAATAGCTGCGATTATAGGAAATTTAGACCACTTAGAGATGTAGAAAGAATATAAATTGTCTCCCACTTCCTGAAGGTAATCACTGCTAACAATTTCTGGATGTTTTTTCAAGTCTATGTTTTTCTATGCATGTGTCAATTCTCTTTTAAAATTTTACAGAATGTCATCATACCACATATATGCTTTTATGTAAGCCTTTTCACTTAATATTTTATCAAAGATGTTTTTAGTATATTCATAGCCTCCTTAAACTTATGTCGATAATTGCATAATATGTAACCTCCAGTGATTTCCATAATTTTGCTCATTGAAGGGCTGTTTCCAACTGATCATTGGGATGAGCATCTTTGTGCATGAATCTTTTTGCTGTATTTGGGAAAATTTTCCCAGGTTAGATTCCAAGAAATATCTATTTATTATTAAACCATTTATAAGGTTTTCTTTCATAAATGTATAGCAAATAGAAATCATTAACGTTAGCATAAGATATGAGATACATGAAGCTAAACTATTAAAATAAAAGATTATATTTAACCCTTAGTTTAAGAAGAAGTCAATATACTTATTCAACTATTATGGATGGTGGGCAGATCACTTGAGGTCAGGAGTTCGAGACCAGCCTGGCCAACATGGCGAAACCACATCTCTACTACAAAAAATAGCTGGGTGGTCATGGTGCACTCCTGCAATCCCAGCTACTCAGAAGGCTGAGGCACAAGAATCGCTTGACCCCGGGAGGCAGAGGTTGCAGTGAACCGAGATTGCACCACTGCACTCCAGCCTGGGGGGCAGAATGAGACTCCGACTAAAAATAAATAAGTAAATAAATATTATGGGTGGTGAAGGCAACAGTATAGAATTGGAGGGATATCTTACTGAACACTCAGTTCCAGCTTTCTCTGGAAGTGGTGGCATTTGAGCAGGATGCATGTATGCAAGGCAATTTAAATGCCCATAATTAGTTTTTAGCTTTGAATATACTATCAGCTCAGTGACTGAAGGAGGAAATTTTAGAGGGAAGCTACTAAAAGATCTAATTAGAAAAACTATAAAAGCATTAACTTAAAAAAATTGATTTTCCTTTTGTCTGTGCAGTAGTGAAAATGGGTACAACATTCACAATGTTTACAGGGCATTAACCCAAATAAAGATGCCTTTTTACCTAAGCTCCAATAATGACCTAAAGGGAACTTTTTCATCAGGCCAAACAATTCATGGTTCCAGATGCTGACAGTGGATGGGCAAAATTTACATGACAAAAATCATCAATGAATGAAATATGCAAAATTTCTCTATTAGTGAGAGAATGCCACTTTCACTTCACCATGGCAACTAAAATGTCTGCCTTTTCTGAAACCAGAAGAGGGTAATGTCATCTCCGTACTGCCTGGAACAAAGAAAGTCTTTGGCTGTACATAAGACTGTGCGGGAACAACAGCTTCAGCCTCTTACTCTCAATTCAAGTAGGAAATTTGAATAAAACCAGTAAATTGAATTTAAAACTTCCCAGAAGACATATTTAGCATAACCTATTTGATGATCCCCTTTGAATGAATTTGTCCTTAAATTCGTATTTCCATTGACTGTTTCTGTTAGCTTGGGAAAGAGGCCTGTGAGCACACTGGCATCAGCTGCAGAAGAAATCCTCCCATTGGCTCTAAAGACAGCAAACCCGCTGTAGAGAGGGAACCGTTAAGAGTTTTCAACCCGGTTCATCCGGTGGCAGTTTTTGCAGGTTTCCCTGAGAATTTTGCTTATGAAAACTCATATTTTTAGTGTCGTTCACAGTAATGTATTGAACATACGTGTAATCAAGGGTGCTGCGTCCATGTGTATGGCGCTGAATGCCTGGGGGACTTGTGCACAACAGAATCCCGCAGCTTGGTTTAGTAAGTGTGCCCATGAAATAAATAATGGAAGAATTGTCGTGTTGCTTTTGTCGTTCTACTGAGAGTGAAAACATAAAATTCCTTAATTCGGTTGGATTCACTTCTGCAGGGATTTGGTTCCCAGGGTTACATGAGCTGACTTCTCTAAGCAGATGACTAGCTCATTCTGATTAATGCAAGCAGATGAATTCCCCCTCTGGTTCTGTGGCCCACTTTTTGGTCTAACCCCAGTCAGGCACCCATCTGCCTTGGGGGCAGATTCATTGACTCAGAGCCACCCCAATGTGTCATGGGTCTTTATTGAGACCTCACGTGGATTCACAAACAGGAGCTCCTGTTCTTTCTTGGGACCAACATGGATGTTGATTATCCACAAACCACTTGACGACGGAGCTTCGGGCCCAGCAAACGACATGATTTCCTTGTCGCAGGCATTGTCTCCAGAGTATTCCTGGGTCCTCCTGCTCCAAACACACATTAGTTCCAGGAAGAATCTGGGAGATGCCTCTTTTCCATGCCGCTGCTTCTTGGTCCACCTGGGGACTGAAGTGTGTTGTTGTCATGGATACAGTAGCTGGCTGCAGCCTCAGTCTCAAAATAAAAGGCTCGGAAGTCAGGGTTGAGCTGGTGCTGGATATGGGAAGCACACATCCCACCGCCTTTCCCAACCCCAACCCTGTATGAGTGAGTGAGCCTTTATTCCCCTGCAGATAGAAATCTTTGTGGGAAAAGTGACAGTGGCTGCTGGTCTGCCTCATTTGTTTATCAGACCCCAACAGACATCTCTGAACCACAATTCATTTAGTAGGAGTCAGTTGGGGTTTGGGGGACGGCATGTATTTTAAAAATCAGTTTTCCCCTGCAGATGTCTTGTCTGACAGAAAGAAATTCCCCTCCTTCCTTTATATGTGTAACATGTTGTCACTAAATGTTGACTTTGGGCCCTTCTTTGGTGATAAGAATGGTTCAAAATAAATGAAAGGGATTGGTGGTCTGTGCCTTCCATCATCTTACAATCTGTTTCAGTAGTTAATTTAAGAAATGAAATGAACACTACATGGCAGAATGCCAAGTGCATGTGTATCTCCTTATTTTGCAGATCCACATGCAGAAAAAGGCGATTCTCCTGTGTGGGGTAGAGGATGAGGGAAATACCTGGGGACACTCATCTTTGCTTATGCAATAAGACGGAGAATGTTGGCTTCTCCCGAATTCCTCCCAAGGAAACCAATCTTGTATTTGTAGAGCAGAAATGCCCCAAGAAACTCCTCAAGGTAGAGGGCAACACACAGGTGGCTGCACGTGATCACTAACTGCTGTGCGTTAGGCAAGGGGGATGCATTGGAAGTTGCTGAGAAAATATTGAGGAGGATTCAGGGAGAATAAGAACAGTGAAAGGGGGCAGGCTAGAAGAATGTGTTAAGGGGAGTGTGTTTTGGGGACCCCTTCCATGGGATGGTACAAGTCTTCAGAAAATAAATACACAAATCCAAGCACTGGAATCATCAGAACACCCGTAACCTTCTAGAACATGGACCATGGTAAGCCCGTGAGCCCTGACAGCCTCCCGTCACGCTAGATTGCAGAAAGATCCTTCAAACACCTTTCCAAGTTCTCACCTCTCCCATTGATTCTCGACACTGCTCTGTGGCTATCTTTCTGAAATGCAGGATGGAGCTGACCATTCCCTGCTCACAAGTCTTCAGAGGCTCTCTAGGTACTAACCCCTGCCAAGCTCCTAATATGGGGCTTGTGGACATCGGCAGCCTGGTCCTTAATGACCTCTGCAGATGCATGGTACAGTCCTCCCTGCCTAGTTCCCAAACTTCAAGGACAGCCATGTGGGCATAGACCTCACGTCAACTGGCCGTGTGGTCCTCCTGTCCTGAACTGAGTGGTGTGTCTCCCTTTGGCCCTTGCCACCACCTACTGCCCAGCACTCTGTGCCAGGGGGAAACCAAACCACTTGTATCGGTCACTCTTCCCCATGGTTTCCCCCTCCTTTGTTTTATTCCTATAGGGATTTTCTAAAAGGAGGCAGTGTAGTTCTCTACTTCAGAACTGTAGGACAAATGTGCGTCATTGTTCAAAAGCTCTGTGACTTTGAAAATGTTACATGAGCTTTCTGTGCCTTGATTTATGCATCTGTAAAATGACCCCCCTTCCTCAGAGGGCTGGAAGGATTCCATGAGATAACTTGAGGAGACCTTAGATCCAGGGTTGGCCCTTTCAAACTTCTCAGTGAATGTTAGCTGTCCCCATCAGCATCATTTTCAGCTGTTCTCTCTGGCTAATGTCTCTTCCACCTGTCTCTCTGGCAAACTCTTATTACCATCAAGGTCCAAATGGGAATCACCTCTTCCTGAAAGCCTGCCTTGATCCTCTGCTCCCAGAGCAACCTCTGGCAGCTTTGTCCTGTGAGGGCTTCCTGACTCTTTCTTCCACTCATGGCATGTGTAGAAAATAGAAGAATCTGTATGACAAGGACTTCTCTTGGTCATAGGCCCCGGCCAGGTCCTACTTAGTGACTCAGTGCCTTGATACCCTTGTAGCCAATTCATGGTCAGACAGTTGTGGTTACCAAATCCCATCATGATCTGTTTACGTGTCTCCCTCCCTTGCTGGACTGGGAAGTTCTTGAGGGAAGAGACTTTGCAATAATTTTGTGTGGCTATAACTGAAATTTCATGTGCTCATTTTGCCTTATTGCTTCTAATGAGTACAAAGGGACAGATAGACAGATAATGCTTCCAAGTGCATGCTGTCTCTGTTATGACTATGGTAACTTCCAATCACTTGACCTTAAATAGCGTAGGCTTTCTGTCCCTGTTTCCCATGCCTTTCACGCTACCTTCAAGCTTCCTACTTTGTCTTTTCCTCTTTGTCTCTTGCTTTTATTTCTGCACTGGCAAACGGCTATAATGTCTGGTTCCTTTCTTTGGAGATTAGTGAAGAATACAAAAGAAACTGCCCTCTGGGTTGACGGCGAGGGCTTTTGCCTTCAACTTCACCTCTCATGTCCTCTGGATAAACCTCCCAAAGGAGGCAAAACTACTGCAAAATGAAAACCCCCCTCTTCCCCATCGAATCTGCTCTGCTGAAGCTGCAGCACTCTCGGACTATTCCAGAAATGGATGTCCTTTCGAGCCCCGCTGTCAGTTTCTTTCAGATGCATAAGGCGATTTATGGATGCTTTATTCTAAGCCATGTGCCTTCAGTGACCCAGAACTGACAAAACTGGAGTTCCTGGACCCCTGCAGGTTTCTCCACAGTCCATTCCCTAACAGCCCCCTCCCCAGGGACAGCCTGAGGACACCAACACCAAGCAGTAGCCCCGACCCCTGCAGAAACTCCCATCCTTCTCCCACCCTCCCCACCGCCCCCCAGTCCCTTCAAAACCCATCAAAGCCCCAGGACTTTGAGCCCTGCTATCCTTCGGAGTGTCAGGAAACCATGAAACTCTTTCTAAGGGAGGGTCATTTCCAGGTCAGGAGAACGATTTTCCTTCCACTGCTAAGAGCTCCCGAATCCTGGATTTAGGTTCCTTTATTATGAGGTTTCCTCTTCTGATCCTTCCATAATTACGTGACACAATTTCTCTCCCTATTAAAAGACAGGAAGATTTCATTTTCAGACTCGAAGAGCATTTGACTTGAATGGAAGCACTTTTGAGTTCAGAGAGGGAAGATAAGTGCATTTTCATTGAGCACCACGGCTCGCTTCTTCATCCGATGTGCTCAGATGAATTCTCCAGTATCTCACATTCTCAAAGGATGTGAAAACCCCACTGATGAGACAGATCATGGAGATTCTCTGGGCTTCAGTTCCCTCATTAGAAAAAGGAATGATTTGAACCAAATAATTATGCAGGCTCTCCCTGCTTTGAAATGTTGACATTTTGTCACTGCCAGAATCAATGGAAGGAGAGCACATGGACTTTGGTCCAAACAAACACCAACAGACCTTCTTGACCATTTGGGTTCTTTGTAAGTGATTTCTGTGAATGTGGCAGAGAGGAAACATGATGAGTAACATCATGTTACCCTTCCCTCTCCTCTCACAGCCTTCTGAAGAGTGGAGTTTCCTGCTTGGTCCACCAGGCTATCTTTGGTTGTGGGAATGAACCTGGTGGTAGAAAAATGAGAGAACAGAAAGGGCCCAGGCAGGCAAGTGGAAAGCAGGATGGGGGCCTACCTGTCTGCATCTGAGAGAATTTATCGAGTGTGGAGAGGAGGAGTAGCAGGACTTTCGGCCCTGCCTTGCTTGTGCGGGTGTGTGCGTGTGTGCACATGTGCTCTGTCTGAAGCTCTCCTTCCACTCACTACAACCTCTGCCTCCCAGACTCAAGCAATTCTCTTGCCTTAGCCTCCCAAGTAGCTGGGACTACAGGTGTACGCCACTGCCGTCAGGCTAATTTTTGTATTTTTAGTAGAGACAGGGTTTCACCATGTTGGCCAGGCTGGTCTTGAACTCCCGACCTCAAATAATCCAGCGGCCTCAGTCGCCCAAAGTTCTGGGATTATGGGCATGAGCTACCCTTTAGTCATGTCCTGCCACTCTTTAATGTTTAATGCTTCTCCCAGACAGAAATCTTGGAGTCATTTTTGGCACCCTCTAACCTTTCTCTTCATATCCTGTTGATTGTATTCTCTAAATATCTCTTAAATCGAATCATTTCCCTCCGTCCCTACTTCTACATCTGTGTCCAGCTCGGGCTGTTATCTTTGCCCGAACCACAGTAACAGAAACACTTCCTTGTTTACCTACTTATTCCTGCCCTCCACTAACTCTTCTCCAACTCTAGGCAAAGTGCTCTCTTCAAAATGAAACTCTGGTCATGTAGTATCTTAAAACCCTTAAACGTTTTCCTCTTGCTCTTGGATTAATGAACAAAATTGTTACTGGAGGCTGCAAGGCTCAAAATGCTCTGGTCCTACTTGCCTTTCTAGGCGTATCTGATACACATTCCCCCTCTCTGATCTCTGACTGTCTCAATTCCTCGAGGACACCATGGAGAGGAAAAGAGATACTGTTAATAATTATTCGAGGACAACAGGCGTAAAATATGACCACGTTGAGCAAACTGTATGATGCCCTCACTCAGAAATGACATTCTCCTTCCTGCTGCAGGCCCTTTTCTTGCTCTATTCCATCTTCCTTGGAATCCCTGGCCTCTCTTCTCTGCCTCATTAATTCTGACTTGCCTTTTGGGTCTCTTCTCAAGATCCACTTTTTCAGGAAAGCCTCTCTTGACTCCCTACCTCAAATGCTCCTGTGGTGCAATTCTGCAACACTTCCTACAGAGCCCCTCCAGAGTGCCATCGACTCCTTTTGAGGTTGCTCGTCACGATGTCACTTCGTGTGCATTTATGAGAGTATTTGATTAATATTTAATCTTCTCCACTAAAGTGTAAGCTCCCTGAAGCCAGGAACCATATGGAGGTTCACTCACTATTGTATCCCCTACATGCAGCTCAGTGCCTGACAGGTAATTACTAAAGATTATTCAATAGGTGAGTCAACGAAGAAATCAGCTCATTATTGGTGGGGCTGGGAGGTGACTGTTCATTTGTTTCTTATGTTTCGACAGATCTTATGAATAGAGATACTGACTACCTGTATTTCTGTCTATTCAAGCATTTTGAGTAATGAACAGCCTTGGAAGATAGAGATAAAGTTGCCCTTCAGAACAGAGGACAGACATCCTAGCTTCCCAATATAATACAGATAATGTCTTTCTCTAAAGGAAAGGGCAGGCGTGCTTCCTGCCCATAATAAATGATTCCATTTCTCTCAGATCAGTGTACTGTTCTGCTGTAAACAAAAGTGACGGCATATGCAGGTGTCATTCGGCTGTTTTCGTGTTGCTCTGTGGGACTTGTAGCTCAAGTAACCAGTGCAAACAATACTGAAACCCTGGCACCTGCTGTAAGTGATAAGCTGTCTTTCGTCTCTAACACGAAAAGACACTTCTTTCAGCACTCATGCTAGTCGCACGATTGATGAAGTCTCAGACCCTTCAAAGTTTTGACACTGATTAATTAATTATAAATGATTCATGCTGTCTATTTCTTAGACTTCAGTATCAAAATGTGTGGAAATAAAACACGTGAATCTCTTGAGTATAAGTCCCTGCTTTTCCTTACGCACAGCCAAACTACATTCCGGAGATCACCCCTACGTAATAATCTGAAATAAGTAAAGGTTTTACTGACCATCTGTCTTATTTACTCACTTTTAATGTTCTGTTTTCCTCCTAATTTTGTCATTTTTTTTTCCTGCTGTGTCCTTAATCTATGTTCTATTTCCTTTCAAATAGTTACATTAATTTCTCCCGGAGTGTAAGTGGAATTTTATAGGGGACTCTTAAGGAGGAAAAGAAATTCAGAGTTTAGTGAAGTATAGTAGAAAAAGCCCCGGATCAGAAATTAGGAGACATAACTTTTAGATACGTACAGGCATAACTAGTTATGTGAAGCTGGGCAGATCACAAAGCTCCAGTTTCCTCATCTGAACCCAGTCATTCCTTTATGCATGTATTTATTCACTCAATGATCATTTATTGAATTATTTGCAGTAATTGACATAACTCCTGCCTTCGAAAAGCCCACAGTCTAATGAGGGAGAAAGACAAACTCAAGATATTAACACGGTGTGAGGAGCATAATAGAGGAAATTCCAGGGAGCTGCTGTAGCACCCATGGGGTTGGAGCAGAGACAGAGAGCATGGGATGAATCTGTACAAGGGAGGTGGAGTCTGAGCTGAATCTGGTAGGACAGATTCAGTAACTCTGCCATGAAGAAGGTGAAGTGGGGGGTTTTAGTCAAAGGGAAGCTAAGACCCCTGCAATGCTTGTTGAACCTTTTCCCTCTTCTCTCTACTTAGGCTTTGCCTTGGCTCCCAATTCCTCCACACCTACAGTGGTGCTCCTAAGGGAGAGTCTTACCACCCCCATGGCCGTGGCAAATGTGCCTAGTGGAAGGCAGCATAACAACCCAGCGGAGAACTCAGGCACCTTTTTCCACCACTAACTCTGCAATCTGGTCACCATGTTCCTGTCTGCAAAAGGGAGTCACATTTGCTTTCTCCTACTGGGTTTTGGTGGGGATGTGAGCTCTCGGCGTAGTTTATAGCACATGAAAACCATCCAAGCGGTTGCGTCGAAACTGGAAAATACTTTGGAAATTATTTATCTCAATTCTTTTTCATCACCCCTAGTTGGCCCAGGGTCTCCATCTGCCTAAGGGTGTGAGAACGGAGCAGAGATTAGAAGTATCTCAGAGTCACACAGGGAGGCCAAGGTAATTTTCAGTTTCTAATGTGCAAAATAGGATTAGGCAGCAGGAGGTTGGCTGTGAAATGCAGAATGAGGTGAAATTACAAGTTTTTTATTTCCCTATCTTGAGTATTCTCCCACCAACACCTTCATGACAGTCTTCAGAAGAAAGATACAGGCAATTGAGTGCATCTGATGAGAAGAAACAAGGCAGTCATCATTATTTACATCTAAGTGAGACAAATAAAAAGAGTTTAATGATTTCAGTCACTAAGTACTAGGTGCCTTGGTCAGAAGCCTGCAAGAAGATAGAGGTTTTGGACCCCAAGACGTGCCCTTCTCACCATATTTTTCAATAGCACATATTTGGAAAATGACTGTTCTAAAAATGTATCTATCTTACCAGGTTGGAAATAACTTCATACTTCTTAGTAATTTTGGAGAGGTACAAAGCAATCCCAAGAATTTGAAATCATCACAGAAGCTTTTAGAGAAGTTTTCAGCGTGCCTTCAATGGCTGAGCCCACAAACATGTTCACTGATTTACATTTTAAAAATGAAAATGTGTTGTTTTAAAATATTTGGATTCTGGTCACATAGTAATGCTATTGTGCTTCCAAGCAGTTAGCACAGGATTAGACTTGGTTACTGGAAGTACCCAGATTTGCAAATTATCCTGCAAATGAGAGTTACTCAGTTCTTCAGGTTTTCTGCTTTTAAATGGTGCTAATTTGCTGGTTGTGAAACTGGAAACAGACGCAGGATTTGCTCTAAGTCTGAGTATCTGGAGTTGATTGGCAGGGAAGCTGATAAGGCAACTCACTGCATTCTTCCCTTTTCTTCCTAGATGGATGATATGTATTATTGTGCATTTAAATCCTTGCCCTGCTTCACTCCAGGAGCTGAAGTAAGCACTTAAAAGTCTTTTGCCCGCTTGTGTTTCTTTTCCTATTTCTAAACGATAGTCTTGTACTGCTTTTTAAAGTATTTTTAGTATTTGTGACTTCCTATGGTGAAAGAACGAAGACTGAGTCATTTCATGCCCTGATCCCAACCCCACCTTCATCCTCCCAAGAGAGTTATATTATAGTTATTGTTATTCTTCAGTGTTTGTATTATCATGACTGTAAGTTATCATGACTGTAAGTATTGTTCACAGTAACACCATATTTCCTTTTGTGGTTGTCATTAGTGGTCTGTGACAAGCATTTTGGTCTTAGCCTTTAAGGTACATAGCAGGACTTGCTTTCCTGCTCTCTTTGAATTAGGTAAAGTCATATAACTAAGTCTAGCCAATGAGCTCCAGGCTAGAGCATTTAATTACTGCTGTGACACTTTCCAGCGCTCTCTTTCCATCTGGCACTGCTAACTACCAATATTCAAGAAGAAGTTTATGAGTGATGCTAGCATAATAGCGGATTTGAAGATCCAGACCCCCCTTTTACCCATGTACACACTGATTTAATAATAATGCATGGGGTAATTTCCTTTCTGAGAAACTCAGAAACAGATAAGAAGAAGTTCCCACATCCAAGATGAGCATAAGAACAGCTGCATAAAAGTCAACTGGAAAATTCAAGGCATTTTTTTTTGCCTTGTCCTTCCCTTCAATACAGCACAAAAAATGGGTAAAAACCCCACAACTCCTAGCTTCTTCCTTAGGAGGGAAAGAAATGAAGCATGTGTCTAATGGTCCAACTTTATGAGTGGCTGCCTGAGGGACTGGTTTCTGTCTGCCTGAATATAAGCACTGGCAGAAAGAAGCTCCAGGCTGGTAGGGCCACTGAAAATAAAGGCAACAGTTTGGACTAATACATACTCATTTACCATAGCCTCTCCTCCTCGGCTCAGCATAGAATGAGTGGGTTAAAAACTCTCAAACCATGATTTCTCCCTGGGGAAAGAAATTGTTGGAGCAAGGCATTTGGCAGAGCTGCCTGAAGTGTTGATTTCTGTCTCATCCAATGGAGGGTTCCGATGGGACCTAACATATTCTAGATTCCTGGTGACTACCGAAAAAAATTCAAAAGCTGGGGCACATGCTGCTGCTACAGAGGACACACAGTACAGCAGGTAGACACCAGAGGAAGTAAGAGATTACGAGTGTATGAAAATAGAAACAAGCAATTTTTTCCAATTAGAAATTTACACACACTCACAAAGAGAAAACACATCCATAGAAAAGGTTTGGGAGGCCCCCAGATTTTCTACCTGTGCTGATTGGCGAAGGTCTTTGCCTGTATAAAGCCAGTCTGTGAAGACTGGGAAAGATTCTGTTCTTTCAAATTTGCAGACATCAGCTCCAAGCTACAGAAACAGAAAGAAACTGAAAACCACAACCTAATCAAAGAAACAGAATAAATCTACAGAGACTGACCCTAAATAAGTGAAGGTATACAAAACACCCAACAAATAATTCAAAATAACCATCATGATATATTCAGTGAGCTCAAGAAAATAGTGCCTGAACAAAATTCGAATTTCAACAAATAAATAAAAAATATAAAAAACAAAGAGAAATTCTGGAGTTGAAGAATACCAAGTGAACTAAAAAATTCATTAGAGAAGTTCAACAGACTTTATCAGCAGAAGAATCAGCTAACTCAAAGATAGATCATTTGAAATTGCCCAATCAGAGGAGCAAGAAGAAAAAAGAATACAAAAGCGTAAAGAAAGTCTAAGGGACTTACGGAACACCATCAAGTAAATCAGGCTATGCATTAGGTGAGTCTCAGAAAAGAAGGAAAAATGAGCACAAGGCATATTTAAGAAAATAACGGCAAGAACTTTTCAAAAATTGGGAAGGAAAATGCACATCCAGATTCAAGAAGCCCAATGGTCTCCAAATATGATGAATCAAAAGAAGTCCATATGGAGGAACAGAATAATCAAATGATCAAACATCAGAGAAAAAGAGGGAATTCTGAAGGTATCAAGAGAAAAGCATAAAACTCCAGGAAGGCAGATCCAAGATAGCCAAATAGGAACACCTCTGGAGTGCAGTTCCCAGAGAGACCAATGCAGAGGTTGAGTGATCATGACATTTCCAAATGAGTTATTACTGCCAGGAGCTTCCAGGGCCGAAAAGTACCACAAGTTTCCAGCATGGCGGTTTCAGCCAGTACATCAGGTCTCTGCACAAAAACTCACACAAATCTGGGCAGCCATTTCAACTGGCGCCTGAAATGCCTGGGAGACAGAGCCATCCATTCAACAGAAAAAAAGGGAACTGAAACAGGGAACCAGGCGATCTGGTTTGGCGGGTTCCACCCCCACAAAGGCCAGCAATTTGAAACGCTCTAGATTGAGACTTTCACAGCAAGCACAGCTGTTCCTGGGATGGTCCAGCTTTGTGGGGGGAAGGGCTTCCGCCATTACCGAGGAAGTCCACCACAACCAAGGCAGTCCGCCATTACTGAGGCAGTCCACGATTACGGAGGTAGTCTGCCATTACAATGACAGTCCACTATTACTGAGGCAGACCACCATTACTGAGGCAGTTCTAACTATACCTCTATAAAACTGCAAGGAAGTTCACACAGCAGCTAGGCAGAGCCCATAGCAGCTCAGCAATGCCTCTGCTGGCAGACTGTGATGAGGCTACCTTCTAGCTGGGCAGAGCATCTCTGAAAAAAGGCAGAAGATCATCAGGAACTTATAAATAAAGCACCAACTTCCAGGACAGAGCACTGGGGAAAAAAATGCAGCTTTGAGTTCCACTGCAGCAGACTTAAAAGTACCTGCCCAGCTGCTCTGAATGAAACAACAGAGCTCACAGCTCAGCACTTGAGCTCTTATAAGGGTCAGGCTGTCTCTTCAAGCAGCTCCCTTACCCCCATATATCTAAAGAGACCCTCACATAAAGGAGAGCTCAGGCTGATATCTGGTGGGTATCCATCTGAGATGAAGATAACAGAAGAAGAAACTGGCAGAAACCCTTACTGTTCTGCAGCCAACGCAGGTGATTCCCAGGCAAGCAGGGTCTGGAGTGGACCTCCAGCAGTCCTACAGCACAGGGGCCTGTCAGAAGGAAAACTAAAAAACAGAAAGAAAGAACTTCATCATCAACAAAAAGGACATCTACTCAGAGACCCCATCCAAAAGTCACCAACTACAAAGACCACAGGTAGATAAATCCACAAAGATGGGAAGAAACCAGTGCAAAATAGATAAAAACACCCAAAACCAGAACACCTCTCTTCCTCCAAGGGATCACAACTCCTCACCAGCAAGGGAACAAAGCTGGATGGAGAATGGGTCTGGTGAATTGACAGAAACAGGCTTCAGAAGGTGGGTAATAACAAATTTCTCTGCACTACAAGAACATGTTCTAACCCAATGCAAAGAAATTAAGAACCTTGAAAAAAGGTTTGACTATATGCTAAAGAGAATAAACAGCTTAGAGAAGGATATAAATGACCTGATGGAGCTAAAAAACACAACAGGAGAACTTCGCAAAGCATACACAAGTTTCAGTAGCCAAATCAACCAGGCAGAACAAAGGATATAAGAGATTGAAGATCAACTCAATGAAATAAAACAAGAAGGCAAGATTAGAGAAAGAAGAATGAAAAGAAATGAACAAAGCCTCCAGGAAATATGGGATTATGTGAAAAGACCTAATCTACATTTAAGAGGTGTACCTGAATGTGATGGAGAGAATCAATCCAAGCGGGAGAACACTCTTCAGGATATTATCCAGAACTTCCCCAACCTAGCAAGGCAGGCCAATATTCAAGTACAGGAAATACAGAGAACATCACAAACATATTCCTCAAGAAGAGCAACCCCAAGGCACATAATTTTCAGATTCACTAGGGTTGAAATGAAGGAAAAAATGCTAAGGGCAGCCAGAGAGAAAGGTCAGGTTAACCACAAAGGAAAGCCAATCAGACTCACAGTAGATCTCTTGGCAGAAACCCTACAAGCTAGAAGAGAGTGGGGCAAATATCCAACATCCCTAAAGAAAAGAACTTTCAACCTAGAATTTCATATCCAGCCAAACTAATCTTCAGAAGTGAAGGAGAAATAAAATCCTTTACAAACAAGGAATTGCTGAGAGATTTTGTCACCACCAGGCCCACCTTATAAGAGCTCCTGAAAGAAGCACTAAACATAGAAAGGAACAACCAGTACCAGCCACTCCAAAAACATACCAAATGGTAAAGAGCATTGACACAATGAAGAAACTGTATCTACTGGGCAAAACAGCCAGCTAACATCAAAATGGCAGGATCAAATTCACACATAACAATTAGCCTTAAATACAAGTGAGCAAAATGTCCCAGTCAAAAGACACAGACTGGCAAGTTGGATAAAAAGTCAAACCCCATCAGTGTGCTGTATTCAGGAAACCCATCTCACATGCAAGGACACACACAGGCTCAAAATAAAGGGATGGAGGAAGATTAACCAAGCAAATGGAGAGCAAAAACAAGCAGGAGTTGCAATCCTAGTCTCTCATAAAACAGACTAAACCAACAAAGATCAAAAGAGACAAAGAAGGGCATTACATAATGGTAAAAGGATCAATGCAACAAGAAGAGCTAACAATCCGAAATATATACAGGAGCACCCAACACAGGAGCACCCAGATACATAAAGCAAGTTCCTAATGACCTACAAAGAGACTTAGACTCCCACACAATAATAGTGGGAGACTTTAACACTCCACTGTCAATATTAGACAGATCAACAAGACAGGAAATTAACAAGGATATCCAGGACTTGAAATCTGCTCTGGACCAAGCAAACCTAATAGACATCTAAGTAACTCTCCTCCCCAAATCCACAGGATATACATTCTTCTCAGCACCACATCACACCTCTCTAAAATTGACCACATAATTGGAAGTAAATCACTTCTCAGCAAATGCAGAAGAATGGAAATCATATCAAACAGTCCCTTAGACCACAGTGCAATCAAATTAGAACTCAGGATTAAGAAACTCAGAAGTGCACAACTTCATGGAAACTGAACAAGTGGCTCTTGAATGTTGACTGGACAAACAATGAAATGAAGGCAGAAATAAAGATGTTTTTCAAAACCAGTGAGAATGAAGACACAACATACCAGAATCTCTGGGACACATTTAAAGCAGTGTCTAGAGGAAAATTTATAGCAATAAATGCCCACATGAGAAGCAAGGAGAGATCTAAAATCAACACCCTATCATCAAAATTGAAAGAACTAGAGGAGCAAGATAAAAAAAACAAAAAACTCAAAAGCCAGCAGAAGACAAGAAATAACCAAGATCAAAGCAGAACCGAAGGAGATAGAGACACAAAATACCCTTCAAAAAATCCATAAATCCAACAGCTGGTTTTTGAAAAGATCAACAAAATAGACAGACCACCAGCCAGATTAAAAAAAAAAGAAAAAAGGAAAGAATCAAATAGATGCAATAAAAAATGATAAAGGGGATATCACCACTGATTCCATAAAAATACAAACTACAATCAGAGATTACCGCAAAAAACTCTATGCACATAAACCAGTACACCTGGAAGAAATAGATAAATTCCTGGACACTTGCACCCTCCCAAGCCTAAACCAGGGAGAAGTTGAAACTCTGAATAGACCAATAACAAGGGCTGAAGTTGAGGCAGCAATTAATACCCTATCCACCAAAAAAAGCCCAGATGCAGATGGGTTCACAGCTGAATTCTACCAGACATACAAAGAGGAGCTGGTACCATTTCTTCTGAAACTATTCCAAACAATCCAAAAAGAGGGAATCATTCCCAAATCATTTTATGAGACCACCGTCATCCTGATAGCAAAACCCAGCAGAGACTCAACAAAAAAGAAAACTTCAGGCCAATATCCGTGATGAACATAGAGGCAAAAATCTTTAATAAAATACTGGCAAACTGATTGCCACAGCACATCGAAAAGCTTATCCATCATAATCAAGTAGGCTTCATCCTGGGGATGCAAGGCTGGTTCAACATACGCAAGTCTATAAACATAATTCACCACATAAACAGAACCAAAGACAAAAACCACACAATTATCTCAACAGATGTAGAGAAAGCCTTTGAAAAAATTCAACAGCCCTTTATGCTAAAAACTCTCAATAAACTAGATATCGACAGAATGTATCTCAAAATAATAAAAGCTATTTATGACAAACCCACAGCCAATATCATACTGAATAGGCAAAAACTGGAAGCATTCCCTTTGAAATCTGGCACTAGACAAGGATGCCCTCTCTCACCACTCCTATTCAATATGGTATTGGAAGTTCTAGCCAGAGCAATCAGGCAAGAAAAAGAAATAAAGTGTATTCAATTAGGAAAGGAGGAAGTCAAACTGTCTCTATTTGCAGATAACATAATTGCATATTTAGAAGACCCCATTGTCTCAGTCCAAAATCTCCTGAAACTGATAAGCAACTTCAACAAAGTCTCAGAATACAAAATCAATGTGCAGAAATCACAAGCATTCCTATGAACCAATAACAGACTTAAAGAGAGCCAAATCAAGAATGAACTGCCATTCACAATTGCTACAAAGAGAATAAAATACCTAGGAATACAACTAACAAAGGATGTAAAGGACCTCTTCAAGGAGAACTACAAACCACTGTTCAAGGAAATGAGAGAGGACACAAACAGATGGAAAAACATTCCATGCTCATGGTTAGGAAGAATCAATATTGTGAAAATGGCAATACTGCCCAAAGTAATTTATAGATTCAATGCTATCCCCATCAAGCTACCTATGACCCTCTTCACAGAACTGGAAAAAACCACCTTAAACTTCATATAGAACAAGGAGAGAGCCTGCATAGCCAAGACAATTCTAAGCAAAAAGAACAAAGCTGGAGGCATCATGCTACCTGACTTCAAACTATACTACAAGTAATCAAACTACACTAGAGTAATCAAAACAGCATTGTACAGGTACCAAAACATAGATGTAGACCAATGGAACAGGACAGAGGCCTCAGAGGCAATGCCACACATCTACACCCCTCTGATCTTTGACAAACCTGACAAAAACAAGCAATGGGGAAAGCATTCCCTGTTTAATAAATGGTGTTGGGAAAACTGCCTAGCCATGTGCAGAAAGCAGAAATGGGACCCCTTCCTGACACCTTACACTAAAATTAACTCCAGATGGTTTAAAGACTTAAACATAAGACCTAACACCATAAAACCCTAGAAGAAAACCTAGGCAAAACCATTCAGGACGTAGGCATAGGCAAGGACTTCATGACCAAATTACCAAAAGCATTGGCAACAAAAGCCAAATTAGACAAATGGGATCTGATTAAACTCCAGAGTTTCTTCACAGCAAAAGAAACAATCATTAGAGTGAATCAGCAACCAAGAGAATGGGAAAAATTTTTTGCAATCCACCCATCTGACAAAGAGCTAATATCCAGAATCTACAAAGAACTAAAACAGATTTACTAGAAAAAAACAAGCAAACTCATTCAAAAGTGGACAAAGGATATGAACAGACACTTTTCAAAAGAAGACATTTATGAGGCCAACAAACATATGAAAAAATGCTCATCATCACTGGTCATTAGAGAAATGCAAATCAAAACCACACTGAGATACCATCTCATGTCAGTTAGAATGGCGATCATTAAAAAATCTGGAGACATCAGATGCTGGAGAGGATGTGGAGAAATAGGATCACTTTTATACTGTTGATGGGAGTGTAAATTAGTTCAACCATTGTGGAAGACAGTTTAGCAAATTCTCAAGGACCTAGAAATAGAAATTCCATTTGACTTAGCAATCCCATTACTGGGTATATTTCCAAAGGATTACAAATCCTTCTATTATAAAGACACATGCACACGTATGTTCATTGAGGCACTGTTTACAATAGTAAAGACCTGGAACCAACCCAAATGCCCATTGATGATAGATTGGACAAGGATAATGTGGTACATATACATCATGGAATACTATGTATCCATAAAAAACAAAGAGTTTGTGTCCTTTGTAGGGACATGGATGAATCTGGAAACCATTATTCTCAGCAAACTGACACAAGAACAGAAAATCAAACACTGCATGTTCTCACTCATAGGTGGATGTTGAACAATGAGAACACATGGACACAGGGAGGGGAGCATGACACACTGGGGTCTGTTGAGGGGGAATAGGAGAGGGACAGTGGGGGTTAGGGAGGTTGGGGAGGGATAACATGGGGAGAAATACCAGATATAGGTGACGGGGGTGATGGAGGCAGCAAACCACATTGCCATGTAGGTACCTACGCAACAATCCTGCATGTTCTGCACATGTACCCCAGAACCTAAAATGCAATTATATATATATATATAGGAAAACTACCTAAGCTATCAGGGTGTTCAGATGATATAGTCAAAGTCCTGAAAGTAAAAACTTGCGAACTAAAAATACTCTATGTGGCTTAATGGTGCTTTGAAAATGAAAATGAAGGAAAGGCAAGACTTTTCCAGATAAACAAAAGCTGAGGGAGGTCATCACAACTAGACTAGCCTTAGAGGAAACGATAAAGGGGTCCTTCAAATTAAAACACAAGATTGCTGAATAGCAGCAACACAAAAACATATGAAAGTATAAAGTTTGCTGATAATATTGAATATACAATAAAAGCAGAATAGGATAATACTGCAGTGATAGTGCATACACCATTTTAAATGCTGGTGTAGAAGCTAAAATACAAAGTATTAAAAATAACTATAAAAATATGTTAATGGATACAAGCTGGATATAAAGAAATGTTACATCATCAACATAGACTGTGAGGAGGACTTTCGAGATGGCCAACTAGTGGCATCGGACATTTGCCTCCTCCATGAAAAATCAAAATAGTAAGTAGATAATCACACTTTGAATAGAGAATCTGAGAGATAACACTGGAATTTAACAGAGAAGTAACAGAAAACACCACAGGCATGGAAGGAGAGAGAAGCAAGGCAGTCAGTTCACTGGGATTGGTTGGGAGATTGGAGAGGTTTCCCAGTTTGTCGAAACGGTAAAAGATCCCCAGCAGTACACATTCCCACCATGAGCTTCTGCAACCCTATCCATGGGAGAACCCTTTAACCCTTGTGAGACTTAAGATAGCACAGGGAGCTGCCTGGAGACCCTTCCAGAGAGGGGCCTCACACTGGGTTAAACAATCAGCCCCTCTTCCCCAATCCTAAGCAGCTGTAGCATGGCACCATTTTGAGAGCTCAGCCCCTACCACACTGCATCCTGTCCTGGGACCCAAAAGCCCCTACATTTACACATTTCTGGGGGCACACTAACATTCCCGCTGCATTCATGAAGAGGACCTCCTACGCCAGTTGGATTCAGTGGAGCACCAGGATCCCCAGCATCTTAGCACACAGAGGGTCCTGCACCTGAGGGAATAGACAGTGGAGGACAGTATGGAGGCTGCCCATGGGACAAAGAGAGCCAAAGCATGTGCTTCCTAGAGCCTGAGAACTGCATACATGGGGTGGCTACCACAGACAGGAACTCTGGCCTCCTGTAGCACTAGGGCTGCTGTGCACACACCTGAGAACAGACTCAGCCACCATCAATTGCAGCCAATTCTGCTGCCCATGAAGGAAGAAATGCATGCCATTGACATTAACCCTGCCTTCTCAGCAGCAGAGCTGCAGCATGTGTTCCCTGGTGTGTGAGAACAGCTTACCTGCAGCTTCAGCCACTGTCAGCAGCCATAATTCCTCCAGCAACAGGGCCATAGTGCACCTGCACGTGCCCCAAGGACAGGCTTCCCGCAACCACTGCTGTCACTGATGCAGGCCGCCAAGTGTCTGCCGAGGAGGGCCTGGCGATTAGCCCACCCTGCTGCCATAGCCAGCACCCAAGCACACCACCAGGAGCCCTTAGGCCAGACCTACTTGTCCTGGCAATGCACATGTGCCCCCAACATCCTAGTGCCCAAGCACATCACTGGGGGGTCCTGGAATTACCCTGCCCTGTCCATCACCTATAGTTTCTGTGCAGTTCTCCTGAAGACCTGAGGAAAGACCAACCCAGCTAACCACTGCCACCAATGGGGCCCAAAAACTGGTCCAGTTGGTGTCCCTGCCTCCAGCAAAACTTCACAATAGCCTCCACTAATAACTGCAGCCCAAGCCACTGAATACATCAGACACCACTAATGCTCGTTATAGACAAAGAAATCATGCAAGGTTGTGCTTCCACACACCCCCAGAATCAAAGCCGCTAGTGTCCTACCCAGCAAACACTGAAACTCATCTTCGGGAAAAGGTCTTTCCCTGTGAAAGCCAATTTTAAAACTTGAAAAAAGGGACTATTGTACTAGATGCACACCCCCAGAATCAAAGCCGCTAGTGTCCTACCCAGCAAACACTGAAACTCATCTTTGGGAAAAGGTCTTTCCCTGTGAAAGCCAATTTTAAAAATTGAAAAAAGTGACTATTGTACTAGATGCACAGATATCAATTAAAAAATATAAGAAACATAGAAATATGAAACCTCTAGAGGAACACAATAATTCTTTGGCAACATATTCCAATGAAAATAAATTTATAAAATGCCAGGAAAAGTATTCTAAACAATGACTGTAAAAAGCGTAGTGAGATAAAAGAGAACAATACAAAGAAATCAAAGAAAACAAACAATACAAATAAATTAAAAAAACCATTCAGGATATGAATAAGAAATTCACCAATGATATAAATATCATAAACAAAATAAAACAAAATAAAAAACCAAACAGAAATTCTGGGACTAAAGAATTAAATGAAAAAAATAAATATTTGTTCAAGAGCATTAATAATAGACTAGAGCAAGTAAAAGAGTCTCAGAACTTGAAGACAGGTCTTTAAAGATAAGACCAAAAAGATAAAAAAAGAGGAAGAAGAAGAGAAGAAAAAAGAATGAATAAAGCAGATGTGACATGCGGACACCATAAAGAGACCCAATATGTGAATTTTGAATGTTCCAGAAGGTGACGAGATGGCCAAAGGCATAGAAAACTTCCTTAACAAAACAGTAGCTAAAAACTCCCTAAGTCTAGCAAGAGGTTTAAACATCCAGATCCAGGAAACTCAGAGATCCTCAAATGGATACAATCCAAAAAGGTTTCCACAGCACGTTATATAAAATGGTAAAAAGTCAAAGACAGAGAACTGTAGAAACAGCAAAAGAGTCTGGCCCCATATAAGGGAATCCCCACTGGACTAAAAGAGGATTTCTCAGTAGAAGCCTTACAGCTCAGGACAGAACTAGATGACATATTCAAAGTGCTGAAAGAAAAAGATTGCCATCCAAGAATAGTATACAGAGAAAAATTATCCTTCATAAACGAGGGAGAAATAAAGTCTTTCTCAATAAAGCAAAAACTGAGGGAACTCATCACCAATAGACTGGCCCTGCAAGAAATGCTTATGGGAGTTCCAAACCTGGAATAGAAAGGATAATATCTACCTTCATGAGAACACGTGAAAGTATAAAACTCACTGGCAGAGCAAATACACATATGAGGAAGAGAAAAGACTCAAATGTTACCACTGTAGAAGCCACCAAATTGTGATGATAAACAATAAGAGAGAAAGAAAAGATCAAAAGATATACAAAGCAGCCAGAAATCAATAGACAAAATGATAGGAATAAATCCTCACATATGAATAATAAACTTGAATATAAATGAGTTACATTTTCCACTTAAAATTTATAGACTGGCTGAATAAATTTTAAAAAATGGCCTAATTTAAGGGCTTAAACATAAGACCTAACATCGTAAAAACTCTAGAAGGAAACCTAGGCAAAACCATTCAGGACATAGGCATAGGCAAGGACTTCATGACTAAAACACCAAAAGCATTGGCAACAAAAGCCAAAACAGACAAATGAGATCTAATTAAACTCCAGAGCTTCTGTACAGCGAAACAAACAATCATTAGAGTGAACTGGCAACCAACAGACTGGGAAAAAATCTTTGCAATCTACCCATCTGATAAAGGGCTAATATCCAGAATCTACAAAGAACTGAAACAAATTTAAAAGAAAAAAACAAACAAACCCATTCAAAAGTAGGCAAAGGATATAAACAGACACTTTTCAAAACAAGACATATATGAAGCCAACAAACATATGAAAAAATGCTCATCATCACCGGTCATTAGAGAAATGCAAATCAAAACCACATTGAGATACCATCTCATGTCAGTTAGAATGGCAATCATAAAATCTGGAGACAACAGATGCTGGAGAGGATGTGGAGAAATAGGAACACTTTTATACTGCTGGTGGGAGTGTAAATTAGTTCAACCATTGTGGAAGACAATGTGGCAATTCCTCAAGGATCTAGAAATAGAAATTCCATTTGAACCAGCAATCCTATTACTGGGTATATATCCAAAGGACTATAAATCATTCAATTATAAAGACACATGCAGACACATATTCATCACAGCATTGTTTACAATTGCCTGGAACCAACCCAAATGCCCATCGATGATAGACTGGACAGGGAAAATGTGGCATATATACACCATGGAATACTATGCAGCCATAAAAAATAATGAGCTTGTGTCCTTTGTAGGGACATGGATGAACCTGGAAACCATCATTCTCAGCAAACTGACACAAGAACAGATAATAAAACACTGCATGTTCTCACTCATAGGTGGATGTTGAACAATGAGAACACTTGGACACAAAGAGGGGAACATCACACACTGGGGTCCGTTGGAGGATGCTACAGGAGGGATAGTGGGAGGAAGAGTGGGAAAGGGATAACGTGGGGAGAAATGTTAGGTATAGATGATGGGGGGATGGTGGCAACAAACAACCTTGCCATGAATGTACCTATGCAACAATCTTGCATGATCTGCACATGTACCCCAGAATCTAAAGTACAATTTAAAAAAAAAAAAAAAAAGGAATGGATACTGAAGTCTTGATTCTTAGCCAGTTACTGAAATGAGTGAGGTAACACAGGGGAGGCACCTAAGCATAGTTCTAGCACATATGGTAAGCACACAGTAAACATAAGCTACTTTTACTGTTATTTTAAAAAATGGCCTAACTGCATGCTGTCTATAAGAAACTTGTTTCATCAGTAAAGTCACTTATGGACTGAAAATACAGAGATAGCAAAAGATATTCCACAAAACAAAAACAAAAAGCAAGCAGAAGTAGCTATACTTAAGTCAGATAAAACTGACTTTAAGTCTAAAACAGTAATGAGACAAAGAAAGTCGTTATATAATGATAAAGGGATCAATTCAGCAAGAAGATATAACAATTCTAAATGTATAAGCATCCAACACCTGAATGCCCAGATATATAAACTAATTATTATTAGATCTAAAGGAAAAAGATAACCTCCAACATTATATTAAAAATTTAGGGACTTCAACACCCCACTTTTAGCAATCTACAGATCATCTAAACAGCAAATTAACAAAGAAACATTGAATTTACACTGTACTTTAGACCAAATTTGCCTAACAGACATCAAGAGAACATTTATCCAACAGCTGCAGAATACACATTCTTCTCATCAGCACATGAAACATGCTTCAGGATAAATCATATGTTAGACCACAAAACGTCTCAACAATTTTTTAAATGAAATCATACCAAGTATCTTCTCAGACCACAGTGGAATAAAACTGAACATTAATAGCAAGAGGAACTTTGGAAACTGCTCAAATACATGGAAATTATACAATGTTCTCCTGAAAGACCACTGGGTCAATGAAGAATTTAGGAGAAAATTAAAAAAATTCTTGAAACAAATGAAGATAGAAACACAGCACACAAAAAACCCATGGGATATAGCAAAAGGAATGCTACAAGGGAACTTTATAGCAATCAGCGCTTACGTCAAAAAAGAGAAAGATTTCAAATAAACAATCTGATGATGCCCCTCAAGAGACTACGAAAGAAAGAACAAACCAAACCAAAAAGTAGAAGAAAGAAATAACTAATAAAGATTAGAGCAGAACTATACAAAATAGAGACTATAAAATACAAAAGAACAACAAAATGAAAATGGTTATCTGAACAGATAGAATTGATAAACCACTGACTAGACTAAGCAAGAAAAAAAGAGAGAAGATACAAGTAAACATAATCTGAAATAGAAAAAGAAATTAAAAACAATAATAGAAATAAAAAAAACAACTGGTACCATAGAAATTCAAAAGATCATCAGAGACTGTTATGAACCACTATACACTAACAAACTGGTATACCTGTGGGAAATGGATAAGTTCCTGGACACATAAACTCTGCCAATATTGAATCATAAATAAATAAATATAAAATCTGAACAGACCAATAACGAGCAACACAATTGAATCAGTCATAAAAAGTCTCCGAAGAAGGATCACCTGAGCCCAGGAGTTTGAGGCTGTAGTGGGCTATGATTGTACCACTGCATTTTGCCTGGGCAACAGAGTAAGAATCTGTCTCAAAAACAATATATATATATATATATATATATATATATATATATATATATATATATATCTCCCTTTCTTCTAAGTAGTGCAATAAGACAAGGATGCACTCTGACCACTCTTATCAAACATGATGGTGGAAGCCCTAACTAGAGCAATTAGGCAAGAGAAAAAAGTAAAGGGCATCCAATATAAAAGATATCTATCTGTCTGTCTGTCTGTCTGTCCGTCCGTCCGTCCGTCCGTCCGTCCGTCCGTCCGTCCGTCCGTCTGTCTGTCTATCTATCCATCCATCCCAACAAAGAGAAGCCCAGGATGCAATGGCTTCACTGCAGAATTCTACAAAACACACAAGGAAGATCTAACACCAATTCTCATCAAACTATTCAAAAAAATTGAATACTTATTCTATTCCAATAACTTATTCTATGAGACCAGCTCTACCCTGACACCAAAACCAGACAAGGACACAACAACAAAAGAAAACTGTGGGCCAATATCCTCGCTGATCATAGATATAAAAATTCTCAATAACATACAAGCAAATTAAATCCAACAACACATCAAAAAGACAATACACTATGATCAAGTGAGATTTATTCTAGGGCTGCAAGGATGGCTCAACATATGCAAATCAATAAACATGATATATTATGTACACAGAGTGAAGGATAAAAACCACACAATTATCTCAATCATTGCAGAATAAACAATTGATGAAATCCAGCATCATGATCAAAACTCTCAACAGACTAGTCATGGAAGAAACATATGTCAACATAATAAAGTTCATGTATGAAAAAATCACAGCTAACACCATACTGAATGGTGAAAAGCTGAAAGCCTTTCCTCTAGGTACTGAAACAAGACAAGGATGCCTACTTTGACCACTCTTGTTCAACATGATGGTGGAAGCCCTAACCAGAGCAATTAGGAAAGAGAAAAAAAAAATAGAGGCATTCTAATTGGAAAACAGCAAGTCAAATTATCCCTCTTTGCAGATACATGATCTCATATTTATAAAAATCTAGACTCCACCAAAAGACTCTTAATCTGATAAACAAATTTAGTAAAATTACAGGACACAAAATCAACATACGAAAATCAGTGTTTTTATATGTCAATGATGAAATAGCTGAAAAAGAAATCAAGTAGGCAATTCTATTTACAATAACCACACAAAAAGTAAAATACCTAGGAATAAATTTAACTAAGGAGGTGATAGAGTTCTAAAAGGAAAACTAAGAAACACTGAATAGAGAAAACGAAGAGGATACAAACAGGTGGAAAGCATCCCATGCTCATGAATCAGAATAATTAATATTGTTGAAATGACCATATAACTCAAAGCAGTCTACAGATTCAATGCAATCCCTATGAAAATATCAATTTATTTTTTTCAGAGAAATAGAAAAAAGAACAATCCTACTATTCATATGGAACCAAAAATTTCCCAAATAGCAAAAGGAATTCTGAGCAAAGAAAACTGGAGCCATCACACTACCTGACTTCAAAATATTAATATATTACAAGGCTACAGTAACCAAAACAACATGGTATTGGTATAGAAACATACACATAGACCAATGTAACAAAACTGAGAACCCTAAAATAAATGCTTGTGTTTATAGCCAACTGATTTTTCACAAAGGCACCAAGAACATATATTGTTGAGCAGGCATACTCTTCAATAAATGGTGGGGAGGAAACTAAATTTCTGTATTCAGAAGAATGAAACTAGATTCCTAGACAAACTGGAAGACCTAAAACTATAAAACTATTAAAAGACAATGTAGGGAAAACTCTTCTGGACATTGGTCTGGGCAAAGATTTTATGGCTGAGACCTCAAAAGCATAAGCAACAAAACAGAAATGGACAAATGGGGCTATATCAAATCAGAAAGCTTCTGTACAGCAAAAGAAACAGTCAACAGGTTGAAAAGGCAAACTGTTAAATGTGAGAAAATATTTACAAATGATTCATCTGGCAACGGACAAATATCTGGAATACATAAGAAACTCAACTCAATTACAAATAAACTCCTAATAATTCAATTAAAAGACATACAAAGAACATTAATAGACATTTCTCAAAAGAAGACATAGAAGTGACCACAAGGATATAAAAAAATGCTCAATATCATTAATCATCAGGGTAATGTAGATCAAACCTCAATGAGATATCCTTTTATTCCAGTTAGAATAACTATTATTTGGAAGAAAAAAAATAGCCGATGCTGGCAGGGATGTGGAGAAAAGAGAGCTGTTATCCATTGTTGGTGAGAATGTAAAATAATACAGTCATTATGAAAAACAGCATGAAAATTTCTCAAAAAACTAATAATAGAACTACCATACAATCCAGCAATCCCACCACTGGGTATTTATTCAAAGGAAAGAAAATCAGTACAAGCAAGGGGAATCTGGAACCCCATGTCTCTTATGGCCCTATCCACAACAGCAAAGATATGAAATCAATCTAAGTGTACATTGCAATGAATGAATTTGAATGAATGAATAAAGAAAATGTGGCATATATACCCAAAGGAATATTATTTGGCCATTAAAAACAGAATGAAATTCTCTCTTTTACGGCAACATATGTGGAACTGGAGGTCATTATGTTAAGGCAAATAAACCAAACATAGAAGGACAAATATTACATGTTCTTACTCATATGTGGGAGCTAAAAAAAAAAAGATCTTATGGAGGTAGATAATAGAATGACAGTTACCTGAGGATAGGAAGGGTGTGTGTGTGTGTGTGTGTGTGTGAAGGAGAAATGAAATGAGGTTGTTTAATGGGTACAAACATACAGACATACAGATAGGTAGAAGAAATAAATTCTGTCATTAGATAGCAGAGTAAAGTGACTACAGTTAATGACAATATGTTGTGTATTTCAAAATAGCAAGAAGAGAGGCCTTAAAAAGTTCCTAACACTTATAAATAATAAGTACATTCAGGTGCATCCCCTGAATACCCTGAGTGATCATTAGACATTCTATGCATGTATCAAATTACCACATGTGCCCCCATAAAAATGTACAAATATTATGCATCGATGAAAAAATTAAAAATAAATCTAAGCATGCTTCTTTAACCAATAATAATATAAAGTATTCCATGGAGAAATTAAAGTGTAGGGCTTTTGTGTGCTATTGAAATTAAGTTGCTACAAGCTTAACATCATTTGTTATGTTTTATGAAAGCCCTGTGGTAACTATAAAAAAATACCTACAGAAGATCTACCAAAAAATTTTAAAAATTAAAACATGTCACTACAAAAAAGTCAACAAAACACAAAGAAGGACAACAAGAAAAGAGGGATGAAATAGCTGTAAAAAAAGACAGAAACCAATTAAAAGTTGGCTATGGTAACTCCTTCTCTATCAATAATTACTTTAAATGTGAATGGATTAAACATCTCATGCCATGTGTGTACTTAACAATCCTGCATGTTCTTCACATGTACCCCAAAACCTAAAATGCAATTAAAAAAATCTCAGTCAAAAGATATTGAACGGGGAATATATTTTTAAAAAACAAGATCCAATTGTACACTGTATACAAAATGCTGTCTTTAGAATTAAGGACACATATAGGTTGAAAGTTAAAGAATGGAAATGGATATTCCATGTAAATGGTAACCCAAAGAGAGCATGGGTGGCCATTCTTATATCAATGAAAATAGATATGAAGTCAAAACTGTCACAAGAGACAAGGAAGGACATCATATTGTGATTTAAAGAAAGTCAATTTACCTGGAAGATACACATAAATATAAATATATATACACCCAACATCAGAGAACAAAAATATGTAAAGCAAATATGGACAGAACTGAAAGGGGGAAATAGCCAGCAACAGAACAATAGTAAGAGCTTTCAATATTCTACTTTCAACAATGGATAGAAAATCCAGATAGAAGATCAATAAGGAAGCAGAGGACTTGGACAACACTGTAGACTGAATGGACATAATGGACATATACAGAACATCCCACCCAAGAGCAGAAGAATATATATTTTTCTTAAACACACAGAACATTCTTCAAGACAGAACCCATGTTAGGTCACAAAACAAGTTTTAATAGATTTTAAATGATTGAAATCACATCAAGTATCTTTTTCAACCACAATGGAATAAAACTAGAAATCAATAACAGATGAAAAACAAATATTCACAAATATGTAGAAATTAACACCTTCCTAAACACCCAATGGGACAAAGAGGAAGTGAAAGGGAAATCAGAAAATACTGATACAAATGAAAACAAGTAATATACCAAATCTTACCTGATACAGACAACACAGTAGTAGGAGGGAAGTGATAATACTTACATTTAAAAAAAAGAGGGAGGCTGAGGCGGGTGGATCACGAGGTCAAGAGATCGAGACCATCCTGGTCAATATGGTGAAATCCCATCTCTACTAAAAATTCAAAAAATTAGCTGGGCATGGTGGTGCGTGCCTGTAATCCCAGCTACTCGGGAGGCTGAGGCAAGAGAATTGCCTGAACCCAGGAGGCGGAGGTCGCGGTGAGCCGAGATCACGCCATTGCACTCCAACCTGGGTAACAAGAGTGAAACTCCATCTCAAAAAAAAAAAAAAAACAACAAAAAAAGAGAAAGATCCCCAATAAACAGCCTAAATGTACACCTCAAAAAACAGGAATAAAGAACAACAAACTATCCCTACAGTTAGCAGAATGAATAAAACTATATAGATTCAAACAGAAAGAAAATAGAGGATAGAAAAACAATAGAAAAATCAGCCAAACTAAGAGTTTATTTTTGGAAAAGGTCAATAAAATTGACAACTTTTTAACTAGACCAAAAAGATTCAAATAAATAAAATAAGAAATAAAGGAAGAGGCATTACAACTGATGCCAAATAAATAAGAAGACTTCTAAGAGACTACCATGAACAATTAGATGCCGATACGTTGGCAAACTTAGATTTTCCTGGCAAATAACACATAATGAGAGATCTTCTTTTAAATATACATGCAACCCACAAACATGGAATAATGAAAAAATAGAAAATCTGAACAGGTGTATAACTTGTAACGAGATTAAATAGTAATCAAAAACTTCCCAACAGAGAAAAGCCCAGGACCAGATGGCTTCACTGGGAAATTCTATCAAACATTTAAAGAATCGATGCCAATTCCTAAACTCTTCAAAAATATTGGAAAGACTTGAACACTTTCAAACTCGTTATATGAGACCAGAATTACCCAGAAATAGAAACTACAAAGAAAGAAAATTATGGGTTAATATCCCTGATGAATATAGGTGCAAACATCCTTAACAAAATACTAGCCAAGTAAATTAAACAGCACATTAGCAGAATTATACACCATGACCAAGTGGATTCATTTCTAGGATGCAAGAATGGTTGAATGTACAGAAATTCATCAGTGTGATACAGCACATTAACAGAACAAAGTATAGGAAACACACAATTATCTAAATATATGCAGGAAAAGCATTTAAGAAAATTTGTCATCCTTTCGTGATAAAAAACACTCATCAAAGTAGGAAGAGAAGGAAATTACCTCAATATAATACAGTCTATATATATAAAGCCCATAGCTAACATCATACTGTTAGCTATACATCATATATCAACGGCGAAAAACTGAAAGCTTTTCCTCTAAGATCAAGAAGAAGGCAAGGATGTCCACATTCACCACTTCTACTCAGCATTGTACTGAAAGTCCTAGCCAGAGTAGTAGGCCAGGAAAAGAAATAACAGACATCCAAATTGAGAAAGAAGAAGTAAAAAGACAGATAAACAGACCAATAGAACAGAATAGAGAGCCCAGAAATTAATCCATGCAAAAAACGATCCATTGCTCTTTGCCAAGGGAGCCCAGAATAAACAGTGAGGAAGCATTAGTGTCTTCAACAAATATGGTATTGGAAAAACTGGATATCCATGTGTAAAAGAGATTGGATCCTAATCTTGCACCACACACAAAAATCAACCCAAAATGGAATAAAAAGTTTAACATAAGACTTAAAACTGTAAAACTCCTAGAAGAAAACATAAGGGAAAAGGTTCATGACATTGGTCTTGGCAATGATTTCATGGACGTGACACCAAAAGCACAGGAAACTAAAACAAAAATAGACAAATAGAATTAATTTAACTAAAAGACTTCTGCAGAGTGAAATAAACAACCAACAGTGTTCAAAGGAAACCTACAGAATGGGAGAAAATATTTGCAAATTGTACATCTGATAAAAGATTAATCTCTGAAATACATAAGGAATTCCTACAACTCAATGGCAAAAAACCCACAAATAACTCAATGAAAACATGGGCAAAAGATGTGAATAGATATTTTTCCAAATAAGACATACAGCTAGTCAACCAGGTATATGAAAAGATGCTCAACATCACTAGTCATCAGAGAAACGCAAATCAAAACCATGAGAAGATGTCACGTTACACTTGTTAGAATGGTCATTATTCAAAAACCAGAGAATAACAAGTGTTGGTGAACATGCGTAGGAGTTGGAACTCTTGAACACTGTTTATGTGAATGTAAAATGGTGCAGCTGCTATAGAAAACAGTATGGTGACTCTTCAAAAACTTAAAAATAATCACCTTATGAGTCATAATCCGACTTCTGGGAATTTATCCAACAGAACTGAAATCATGTTTTTGAAGAGATATTTACACTCCCATGTTTATTGTAGTATTGTTCACAAGGGCCAAGAGGTGGAAATACCCTGAACCCTGACTGTTCACTGATGGATGAATGGATAAGGCAAATGTGGTATGTACACAGGAGTACTGCTTGGCTATAAAAATAAGCCTATCATATGCTATGACACGGGTGAACATTATGCTAGGACGTAACACTAAGTTAAATAAGCCAATCACAGAAGGATAAACATCACATGATCCCATTTATATGAGATTTCTAAAGTAACCAAACTCATAGAAACAGAAAATACAATGCTGGTTGCTGGAGGATAGGGGTGGGGGAAAGAGGAAAGAGAGTTGTTAATGGGTGTAGTTTCAGTCGTGCAAGATGTAAAGAGTCAAGGGATCTGCTGTGTGACCTTGTACTTGTGGTTGACAATACTGCATTGTATACCTGAAGTTTGTTAAGACAGAAGATCTACTACTATGTGTTATTTACAACAACAACAACAACAACAACAACAATAATAATAATAATAATAGATGGTTGCTTCATTACCTTGCATCCATTTGTGACTATGATGAACAGAACCCCCTTTCAACCTGTGGTGGATATGTAGTATAAGCAAAAAATGAAACCTTATTATGTTCAGCTACTGCAACTTTGGAAATGTTTGTTACCACAGTATAACCAAGACTTTCCCAACTGATAAACATTTCTTGAATAAATGCTTATTTTTCCTGAAAATAACATTTCATTGAAAAAAAGTGCTTTGTTTTCTCAGTACCTACCAGAAATTAAACTCAAAAACCTTCCATCAGAAATATGAATCTCTTCTGAATATTCTTTATCAACGACTCTATTAATTTCATCTTTTCTTTGAGACTTTCCAAGCAAGGATGGCCCTCCAGCCTCCCGCACAACTGTCTTCCTGGAGATGCCCTTCACCTCTGTACTACGCAGCATAAACTCCCTGGTTTCTGCAACTCAAGTTGGCAAAGTCTTGCTTAGTATTCCAACATTTATTTTCTCAGTTAGTGGATTACATTTCCTGCCGTTCCTCACAGTAGGTTAACTCTATAACTTATTTCTGGCCAATGAGATGCAGGCAGTAATGCTGTATGTGATCTTTTTTTTTTTTTTTTTTGAGACAGACTTTCGCTCTTGTTTACCCAGGCTGGAGTGCAATGGCGCGATCTCGGCTCACCGCAACCTCCGCCTCCTGGGTTCAGGCAATTCTCCCGCCTCAGCCTCCTGAGTAGCTGGGATTACAGGCATGCGCCACCATGCCCAGCTAATTTTTTTGTATTTTTAGTAGAGACGGGGTTTCACCATGTTGACCAGGATGGTCTTGATCTCTTGGACCTCCTGATCCACCCGCCTGGGCCTCCCAAAGTGCTGGGATTACAGGCGTGAGCCACCGCGCCCGGCTGTATGTGACCTTTGGGAAGTGTCCTTAAAAAGATGAGGCTCACTCTTCTTTGTCCTTTCCTACACCAGGGTTTTTCAACTTTGGCACTACTCACATCTTGGACCAGATAATTCTTTCTTGCGGGCATCTATCCTGTGTACTATATTAGTAATGTTCAGTAGCGGCTCTCACCTACTAGATGTCAGTAGAACTCTCTCCTCCAGTTGTGGCAATTGGTAGTGACTTCAGATATTGCCAAGTACTCCCTAATAGGCAAAATCACTCCTGCTGAGAACTGTTGCTCTGTACCAGTGAATCTCAGACTTGAGTGTAAGTCAGAATCACGGGACACCTGTTCATGCATAGATGGCTGGATCTTCTTCCTCGAGTTCCTGATTTAGCAGGTCTGGGATAGGGCTTGGGAATTTGCAAGTTCCTAGGAAGTGCTGAAGCTGCTGGTCTGGGCACTGCACTGTGAGAACTGCTGATCTGTACTACCTTGCCTAACAGATAAATCTGTGGCTCCTACCAAATAAATGTCACCATAGCATTGAACATGGAAGTGTTGCAAACTATAGGCCATCAAGGTAAATCTTGAGAGTGAAGGTCAGAATTTTAGAAATCATGCTATTACATGAAATTGGAAGGCAACGCCAAAAACCTTGGTTTATGCATTAGATGAAGGTTTGGTTTACATTTGCTCTAAATGCAGTGATTTTTCTCAAACAATAGAGATGATCAAGATGAAAAGAATAATCTCAAAAGAAATAATAAAGATGATAGCAATGAATCTTATTAGTCTATAATGTGCATGCCCACCCGTCTTTATTCGATAGGTTTCCAGTTGTGCTTGTCAAGCTTTCTGTGGTAAATTTTATATAAATTTCCAGAGGCTATGTAAAAAAAAAAAAAAAAAAAAAAAAAAAAAAAAAAAAAAAGCTATTATACACAACTCTTTTCACTTAGTGTCATATAATTTTTAATACCTTACCTAAATAATTTGTGTTGGAGCAGCAGAAAACTGGGGGGCATTAGTGCTGTACACGTTTCTGCAGATGGGAGGAAGACTGGTAAATCAAATAATTATGGCCTGAAACTTAATAGATGGCTTGTATTTAATCTTCTAGCTTTACTAGACAGGAAATAAGTCTAGGATTTTTAGACCATCACTTTTTAGCACTAATCGGTGCCTGCCCCTGCGTGTCTGGTACCAATGTTTAATTGTAGCCAAGAGAATCTGAGAAATGAAAGGATCTCTCCCCACACCAGCAAGCTACAAACAAAATCAATAGCCCTGTGCTGGCAACATTATTTTATTGTTGTCTCCTTAATCTCCTCTACTCTTTTGCAATTACTTTTATTACTACTGCTCATTTAATGAGACCATGGAGTTTGGTGCCAGATGGTGCCATTAGTTAAATCTGGAAGACTCTAATGGAATTGAGTTCAAAGCAGGTTAAAAGTAACAGAATTACAAATTTTAATGATCATCACCTCATAGCACATTGCTCTGTGTACCTGTTACATACCAGAAATTAGTGCCGGCTTCAAACAGAAAGACTTGGACTAAAGTTTAGACAGACCAAGTATTCATTCACTCACTCACTCATTCAACAAATACTTAATCGTATTCCTATCTGGGTGCTCGGGATACCATAAATAAGACAGTCATGGTTTCTGCCTCACGGAGTTAAGAGTCTACCAGAGGAGAATGACAGCATCAAGCAAACCAGCAAGATCATTATCCATTTGTGGTAAGTGCTAGGAATGGGGGAAGCAGGGAACTGGCATGGACGGGTAAAGGATAGAGTGGTTTAGGTCAGGGCTTGATCGAGGGAAGCTCTCCGAGGAGGTGCTCTTTAAGCTGAGACTTGAATGGTAGAGAGAAGCCGATTTGGGGCATGCAAGAGGAATGTCATTATTGTTTGATGCAGCGAATAGCACGTGGAAAGGCTTTTGGATGGAAGTCATTTGGTGTCCCCAAGGAACTCAAGGACACCTAGTGAGGAAGGGAGGATGGCTGGAGATGAGGCTGGAGAGTGGCCAGAAGCTGCTGGACCCAGAGTTGCGCATGAGTGAGATGAATGAGCGTTTAGAACCTGAGATTATCCAGGGGTTTTAAATATGCCTTTGTGCCAAAGTGCTGATGAGTAAGACTTATAGCAAGAATGTCTTTTGGGTCAGGGCAGTAAATACTCATGAGAGCATCATGACCTGGTCGGTATGTAAAGTCATCACAAGCATACTTTTGTCCTTTGAAGAGGGCAGGCAGAACTGAGGCAATACTTTGATTCATAAAGTTGCCTTATATATTAGTAGCAGTAATTGAAACTTTGCATCACTGCCTTCCTAGAGGGAACATCTATTATGTTTAGGTCTCCTCCTCCTCCTGGTTGGTAACAGTGCCTGGCCTGCTTTTAAAGAACATCCCTGCTTGCCTCTACGTCCCTTGGCAAATGACTGCAGTCCCCTTCCCAGTGTTGCCTCTTCTGGTCTTTTGCCCTGGGCTGAGGGTCCTTCTCTCCTGTTGAATGAGTTTTCATCCATCAAGGTCAAGATCAAAGAGACACATGATCTCCTGAGCACTGAACTTGAGAGAAGAACACAAACCACCAATGTTTCCACCATCTCCAGGAAGTCTTTCTTCAGCTTGTCTCTGAATTCCTCCAGGGATCTGTACTTCCTCTGTTGGCACACATATTTGCATTGTTTATGAAGGACAGGCTAGATTATCAGTTCATTTCAGATATTCTCTGGACCGGTTGCCTTACACATAGCAGATACTAAAAGTATCTATTGAATTGAGTTCTTACTAGTGGTTACCATTTGTTGAGCAATTAATTGCCAAGCACTCTTCTGAGAGCGTGTTATTCATTAGTATATGATGACTAATTTTATGTGTCAACTTGGCTAGGCCACGGTACTCAGACATTTTGTCAAACACCATTCTAGATGTTTCTGGGAAGGTATTTTTTTAAATGAGATAAACATTCTAATGAACAGACTTTATGTAAAGTAGATTACCCTCCATTATGTGGGTGGGCCTCATCCAATCAGTTGAAGCCCTGAAGAGAAAAAGACGGACTTCCCCGGAGCAGGAAGACATTCTGTCAGTCAATTGCCTTTGGCTGAAACAGCAAATCTTCACGAGGGCTCCAGCCTCCCAGCTTACAGCACACACTTTGGACTTGCCGCCTTCCACAATTGTGCGAGCCAACTCCTCAATACCTCCTTTTCTCTCTCCCTCTATCTTTTCGTTCTCCTTGCTGGAGAACCCTGACTAATAACACACCTGACATCTAATAATTTAAGCCCATTTTATAGATAAGAAAAGTGAGGTTCAGAAGTGTTGAGTACCATGCCCAAGGGTATACACCTGGTACACGGTCGAGCCAAGATCCCAGTCCAGGCCTTTCTGAGCCATAACAGCTTCTTATGCACTTTAATTCACAAATAAGAACACAATGACCTACATACTGTACTTCCGATAAAGTAGCTCTCCTTTTTAATGATTCAAAAGCTACCTTGGGATCTTACAGTGCATGGGAATCATCAATATGTAAATACTTTATTATCCAGGTGACATGCAAAAGTGTCCAGTAGCACAGAAGGTTGGTTAACAGGATGGTGTGTTCCAGCTTTTTACTGCACATGGACTTGCTTGGAATATTTAGGACGCTATATAAAATTAAATTCTCCAAAGTCATAATTTCCAAGAAGATCTTGAAATACCCACACTATTTTTATAAGCAGCCAACTGCAAGATCTTTAGAACCATGAGGGGAACTCAATACACAACAATTTAAGATTAATCATTTTGTTGAACGTAAGATTATATTCCCTCCCCCAAAAGAATGAAATTAAAATAGAGGAAAATAAACAGGACATGTGGAATCCTGAGCCTGTTGATGCCTTTTGCCTTGGACTAAAGTTCCCTGGTGAGGTGTAAATTTCAAAAGTGTCCTCAAACTGGAACCATTCCATAGGAAAAGTCAGCAGAAAATATTGACCCCAGGATCAATTGTTTCTGTTTAAGTTTCAGATTGCTGCAGTCAAAATAAGCAGCCAGTGTTCGATAGACAGCTCCTCTTAGGAAGAATTGTCATCCCCAAACACATGGAGAGACATTCTCTCTGTCTCTCAATTAAAATCATTATTTCCAGAATAAAGAAGAAGATGATGAAGATATTGATTATGTTTGCTCTTGGAATGAACTACTGGTCTTGCTCAGGTAAGGTATTCACCAACCTGGCCACCTGCTCTGGATGATGCAGAGCCACACTGGCACCTGTGTCTTGTCTCACCTTGCCCCATGTGCTTGTGTGCCCAGGTTTCCCAGTGTACGACTACGATCCATCCTCCTTAAGTGATGCCCTCAGTGCCTCTGTGGCAAAAGTGAATTCCCAGTCACTGAGTCCGTATCTGTTTCGGGCACTCAGAAGCTCATTAAAAAGAGTAAGTGCACAGTGAAGTCTTCTCTGCTCCTTACAATGCTGTCTGCCTTTTGTCAGTTCATTGGATATACTTTTAAGACATTTTCTCCAGTTTAAAAATGAAAGCAGTTAGTTCTCTCTTTCATGACAGAGAAAGGATTTAATTACAATATTTGTCATGAGGCTTTTCAAGCCACTTTTGATGACTGTATTCTTCTCTCTAACTTTGCCTTCTGTTTCCCTGCATCTTGCTTTTTGTACTTGAAGTCCTCATGGTTCTTTCTGAGGGGTTTTATTAAGAACTTCTCATTTATTGAAGTGAATCTCCTTTCAAATTCAGCAGTTCTGCTCCTAATACTTACTGAAAATAATCTGGCTTTTGAGCCAAAGAAATTCACCTTCCTATGTCAATTTGGTAATAGTCTGTTTCCTCTTGGCCTTGGGAGCTAGAGAAAGAGTAATCACTTGGGATTCCAGTGACTAAGTCTGTGATATGCAAGGAAATAAATGTAAAAATATCCTTCAAAGGAAATGAGAAACATAAGCAGCAAGTCCCCTCCTTTCTTTCTGTTCCTCAGGTAATTTCACTGCCTTTTATCATCTTGATGAGGCTCATTAGGAAGTAGGAATGGATGCATTTTCAAGCAAATTTAGATTAAGGTGGGAGGTAGGGAGGTTCTATAAAGTTGCATGTTGTAGGAATGAAAGTTCTGTGCAGCCAGGCAGCATGAGAATGGAAACGAAGACACGACTGAAGGTCCTGGCAGCAGAGACCAGATGGGCATTGCTTTCTTTCTGCCTGCCTACTCCCTTCTCTCATTCCTCCTGGACTCACTCTTAGCTTGTTCCCTCTGCGACTCTGCAGAGCACTTGTCTCATGGTTTCCTAGTTCTAGCTTGATCTTCTTCAGAACCTGACTCCCAGTTACTCTTTTCCAAATTTCAAGGAAATGAATCAAATGGTCCCAGTTTTCTTTTCTGGTTTGGTTATAGTTCATAAAAACTATGGGCTGTGCTTTTGTTGGGTGCCATCCCAGGATCACGGTCAGAGTGAGGTCACTTGATCTGGATGTTGTGGTGTGGAGGCACTGGTCAGCTGCCACACCAAAGACTGAGCTGCTTCTGGATCAGAACCCCCTTCCTTGCTTTTATGGTTTTTCAAATGCCAGTTTCCATGGGCATTTAATGAAATCTACTGGCGGTGGTGTAGAATCGAGGTCTTGTTGCCAACCTTGCAGAGGAACAGTTGAAATTTACTTTTGATTCAGCTATTGCTCACTACAGAAGAAAGTTAGTAGTTTATTAGATGAATCTGAGCATGAGGACAGATGCCAAGAGGACCAATTACTGATACCATGGAAGTCTGGCCTGTGGGGATGAGCTATTAGGAGGCACAGCCACCAGAGCATGTTCTGGCTCATGCGTCATCTTGGTATAGTCACCCAGACGTAAGCCCAGCCACACATGCACCTAAAAATAGGTATACTTATACTTGATGTGTGTGACTCTTGATGGGCACAGGAAGAAGGCTGCCTCTCCACCTCGAGTACACTGCTCCTTTACCCGGAGGTCTGCCAATTCTTGCCTCTCCCTAGCCTTTTCCAATTATTCAAATTCACTGGTCAAGCTACAGTCACCATGCCCTCTTGTTGAGAACTCTATTTCTTCTTCCACTGGAAGGAAGATTCTCTTCCTTTGATCTCTCCTGGTGATACATATATATATTTTTTATTGAGAGTGTTTCATATTTTGATTTAGGATGTGTGTATTAACAATGTCTTCTACAAACACCCTATAGATGGCTCCAAATATACCAATTCTCTCTACCTTAGCAGATGTGAGGGATACACTAAGAGGGAAAGCCCTTAGGAGAGAGTTGAGTGAATAGATCACTAACAGTGGGATTACAAACAATTCACAAAAGAGGAAATATAAAAGACTAAGAAGGATTTGGAAAAGCATTCAACTTTTCTAATAGAAAGAAAAAATGCAGAATTAAAATAGCAATGTGAAAAAGAATAATAACAAGGTAAAAGAATAACAAGGAGAAAAAGAAATCAAACTACTGCTCGAGTTTGTTATTTTCTAAAACTGTCTTTGAAAAGCTAGTTGGAAATGTGTGTTAAGCATATTTACAAGCACGTTAAACATTAAAATAAGTAAATACTTAAATCTTTCAATGGCATAGTTTCACTTCTAAGAATATATTCAAAGCAAAATACTCATGATGTGGTTTAGTCCTGAGTGTTTTGGGGTACAGTTCCATGGTTGTAGGGAAAAGGTTGGGCCCTTCTGCTTTTCCCCGAGTTTGCTTATTAAGCCCAGTGATTCTCCACTCAGACTGCACATCATTATTGCATGAGAGCTTTAAATATTTCTGGTGTCCAGGAGGGATGGTCAACTCCTTAAATCCCGGTCTCTGAGTGTGGGGCTCGTATTCTTAAACGTTCTCCTGCTCATTCTAATGTGCAGTTTGGGTGAAGACCCACTGGGTATTACCAACAGACCTGAATCAAATATCCTTGTAATTGATTTCAAGTTGTTCACCTCTTGGGCTCCAAATTTGAAAAAGGACGAGAAAGGAAAAAAAAAACCACATGACTTCAGCACTGATGGTTTTCTTGCCCCAACCTTGACATTAGGTTCACTTGGACTGTTCCCTCAGTGGACACAAGCAGAGAAAGGAAAGGTGAGCACTGGCTCTGTGCTGGGCAGGAGGAAGCAAAGAGGACAATTCAGGTTGTAGTTTCACAGGGAGCAGTTTCTATCAGGCAGGGGGAAGGGAGATGGGGAGGGAGAGGAAGGGGAAGATAGGGGAAGAAAAAGAGGACACAGTTAAGTAAACCAAATTCATTTCCGATAGTGGAGAAGACCATAGCAGAGGGTGAGCAGGTTGACATGATGGACCCAGTCTCAGGCAGCAGTCAGATGGGGCAAAACTCTCTACTGAGGATGCATCTTTGAGTTAAGACTCACTCGAGTGACAAGAAGTTCCCACCATAGAAAGACCTTTTGAGGAAATATTGGGGTGAGCTGGCAGAGCCAGTGGGAGGGCCCTGAAGGACAAAAGGGCTTGAGAGGGAGGCTGGATAGAGCCAAGCGAGCCTGGGAGAGAAACGTGGGAGTGGAGAGGGGTCAGAGAGGTAGGAATGAGTGGGACATGCCAAGGTCATGATTTTGAGGAGTTTGGGGTCTGTTTTTGTTGTTGTTTTGTTTTGTTTTTGAGATGGAATTTCGCTTTTATTGCCCAGGGTGGAGTGCAATGTCATAATCTCGGCTCACAGCACAGTGCAACCTCCGCCTCCTGGATTCAAGTGATTCTCCTGCCTCAGCCTCCCAAGTAGCTGGGATTACAGGCATGCACCACCACACCCAACTAATTTTGTATTTTTAGTAGAGATGGGATTTCTCCATGTTGGTCAGGCTGGTTTTGAATTCCCAACCTCAGGTGATCCTCCTGCCTCGACCTCCCAAAGTGCTGGGATTACAGACGTGAGCCACTGCTCCCGGCCTGGGGTCAGTTTTAAGGGCAATGGATATTCCCTGGGGACATTTGCATTTGCAAAACATCTCTGCTTAATTTGGGCCGGAAACACATAACAAAATGGACTAGGTGGTGTATAATTTATATTTTATGCAATTTATTTCTCAGAGTTCAGGAGGCTGAGATTGAAGATCAGGGTGCCAGCATGCTACTCTGGTCTGGTTCTGGTGAGGCCTCTCTTCTGGGCTACAGGCTGCTAATTTCCTGTTGTATCCTCACATGGCAGAAAGAGAGCTAGCTAACTCTCCAGCCTCTTCTTATAAGGATGCTAATCCCACTTATGAGAGCTCTACCTTCAAGACCTCATAACCTTCCAAAGGCTTAACCTCCAAATACCACATCAGGGATCAGGGTTTCAGCGTAGGGATTGGGGCCGGGGACAAACAGTCCATTGCAATCTCTCTAGTTGCCACGTGGAGTGGGGTGTGTGGTGGGAAGCTGAGCATGGTGAGATGCTGGGGTGGGGTCTTAAGTCAGGGCAGGGAGGATGAGGGGAGTAGATAGATTTGAGGCACATTTGGAGGCAAAACCATGGAGGTTTGGGGTCCTTGAGATTTCCATGCCTTTTTTGTATGTGTTCATTTTACCTTTCAACTTCTTTGCATTGTTTGGCTTTTGGTTTGCCAAATTATTCTCAACTAGCCATTTCTGATCTTTACTTTTTGTCCATTAATGAGGGATTCATTTGAAAAATGCAAGTGATCAGTGACACTCTATTAGTGAGAGTTCTCCAGAGAAACAGAACCAATATGACATGTATACATGTATAAATGCATGCATATGAATATGAGAGAGAGAGAGAGAGAGAGAGAGAGAGAGAGAGAGAGAGAGAGAGAGAGAGAGAGAGAGAGAGATTTATTATAAGGAACTGCTTCATGCAATCTCAGAGGGTGACAAGTCCAAAAGGAAAAAAAGGTCTGACGAGGTGGGCCAGCAGGCTGGAGATTCAGGTACAATTTATAGTTTGGATCCAGAAGCAGTCTGCTGGTAGAATTCCTTTCTGATGGGAAGATTTCTGTCTTTATTCTATTAAGGACTTCAACTGATTTGATGCACCCACCACATGATGGAGGGTCATCTGCTTTACTCAGAATCCACTGATTTAAATATTAATCTCATTCAAAGAATAGCTTCACAGAAACATTCAGAATAATGTTGACCAAATATCTAGGCACCACGGTTCAGTCAACTTAAGACGTAAAATTAACCACTACAATTGTCGAATGGAATTGCTCTGGGTCTTTTATTTTTACATATTTTTATTTCTTTTAAAAATAAAAACTAAAATATAGTCATTAGAAAAAGAAAACACAAGAAAGAGAAAATGAAAAAGAGCATTCATTATTTATTTCTCTGAGAAACACTCCCTATAAACCCATGAGAGGATATCCTTTTGGGGTTTTTTTCTCCATATGAAGGTATAAAATATATTAAAAAAAAAATAGGACCATACCGCAACACTGATCATAAATTACCATAACGTATTTCAGCAGTAATGCTGGGTTTTTAATTTTCTCCAGTTGATTTCTTATTGTTGAGCATTTAGGCTGTCCCACATTTTTTGAATAACACAGCATAGAAATTTACTGGCAGAAAATGAGTTCAAATGAAACAGCAAAAATGTTAGGTGTTTCTCCCTATTCTTGTAAGAACCCTTAAAGATGCAAAAGAATTTGCAAAATCGCCTCTGAACTCAATAAAGTGATCTGTACCCCCCCAAAAAAGCCCACATTTTCATCTTTTCAGCGAGGCTTTCGTGTTGCCAGTGTGCTTTCAGCAGATTGCATGAAGGTGAATTGCTGAAGCACGCTCTGCAGTGGAGGCTCCCACACAATAGACTTCAGCTGATGGGAGAGGTTTTCATTTTTTAATGAGATTCAGATTTAACATCCGATATATTAAAATAATAAATATACGACGTAGTAATTGATGGTAAGGTTTAAGGTTAAGTTTTTATTTCTACTTGTTTTCAGAAAATTCTGCTTTTATCAGCACTCATTATGCATCCTATGTCAGGAGACATAAAGATCCCCATCCTAAGCTTGGAGTTTGCCACTTTCTTTTACAAAACAAAATGTTCTGCGTGTGCCTATCATTTCCTACTTGTAAGTCGTTCCTGCTCTCACAGAAAGAGTGCTGCCTCCATCTCTCTCCTCCAGGGCAGTAGGTTCAATGTTTTGCTGACTTCAATCTACTGCCAGGTGGGTTCAGAAACTAATAGGGAAGAAGTGACTCGGATCCTGGGGGTGGTAGGTGATGGACCATGGCGGGCTCCCTGCTGGCTTCCTGCTGCCCCCTTGTTCCAGCCCCAATCTGTTTAACCTTGCAGCAGCCACAGCGATTCAGGTGCAGCTCTTAAAACCCTCTGGTAGCATCTTGCTGCAGTGAGAATGAAATCTAAACACCCTCCCATGGGCTCCAAGACCATACCCTGTCTGCTGCTCCCCATCTCTCTGAAGTTACAGGGCATAGTTCCCACCTTGGTCAGGTTGCTCCAGCCTCAACAGTCAGACTTCTCCCTGCCCCAGGAAATTAGCTCTGCTTTTTCTTCCCATCCTTCAAGGCTCGGTTCTAATTTGCCTTCTTTGGGAAGATTTTTCTGGCATTTTCTCTAAAGTAGCTGCTCCCTTCCCTCACCCCCATTGTCTTGTCGTTTTTCTTGATAGTCCCATAACTATCTGGGATGATGATCTTGTATTGTTTTCTTTGATGCATCTACTGTGTGGCACCTCCTCTGGAATTTAAGCCACATGGCATCTTCCCTGCTCTGCCTCTGGTGCTGAACTCACAGTGAGTGTAAGTCACTGGACTTCATGACATCAGAACTCCCCAGATTTGTCAAGAAGTTTAGACAACTTTTCTTTGTGGAAAGGAGTATAAAATTATTTAAATTCACTCATAGATTAGAACTGCTCAAGTAGGAAGCTAGGGCTGGAGAACAGTCTGTACTGCATAGATGCATTTGTTGCTTAATTATTTACTTCAGGAATTATTAAGAAATTATGGAGCCGTCTTTTAGGAAAATGACACTTAGAAATATGCATAGTTGATTCTTATATTTGTAGTAGTTATGTTGTATAAAACCACCATCAACACTGAATTAGCAAACATGGAATCATTGCTCCTACAGGAAATAAAAGGTTTGGTTCCTGTGAGCCTCAGGTCACAAAATTTTTGTCAAGCCATCAATGGGTTTTTTGCATGTGTGTGTGAGTTCCTGCTTAAAGATGCATAATTTAATATATGTTGTTGATTCATTAACACTGAACTCATGGTCATCGGCACTGTGACTCCTGCCTGAACAAAGTTTACCTTATTCACATATTTTCCATGTCAGGGACATCACAACCTTGTGCTTGGGAACTCTAGTGGGTTCTTCCACACCAGGCTTGGAGGCCATCTTAAACACTAAAGTTACCAACAGAACCCACAAGAATTAAAAAATAAAGCCACTATAATAGACCATACAAAAGCACACTTGTTTTCAGTATGAGAGCTGAAGCAGGAAGGCAGAATGACCCCTTGGTCCGCTTCTGTTGGTAACATGCACGCTGGGTGACTCAAGTTTTTCATCATTCTGCACTTGTCCATAGATGGTTGCCAAAGTAAGTGCTACCAGTGTTGATTTTGGGGTTACAAATAAGGTTTAGTGAGTAGGTGAGTTCACCAGTGTGGAATCCACAAATAGTGAGGATCAGCTGTCTCTGTTAAAGTGTTAGAAGCAATACTGGCCTTGCAGTTAGAACACCTACATTCTGATTTCATTTTTGTCGCTAAACTATGTACAACTTTGGCAAGTCACTTTTCCTCTCTGGGCTGCAGAAGGAAGGCATGGAAGTCAATGATTGCTAAGATAATTTATTGCTTTCATGGTGGATGATTCTGTTACTTTTTTCTCATGGGGCAGAAAGAATGGTTTATAGCATCATAAACTTCAGAAATGCATTGATCACATTCCGATAACTTTACTTTTGTGAAAGGTTGAGGTCCTGGATGAGAACAACTTGGTCATGAATTTAGAGTTCAGCATCCGGGAGACTACATGCAGGAGGGATTCTGGAGAAGATCCCTTTACGTGTGCCTTCCAGAGGGACTACTATGTGGTAAGTCTGGTGGAAGGAGACCAGACCCAGAAACTAACACAAGGAAGAGACTCACTTCAATGACCTGGAGTCACACGAAGAACTTGGCCCCTGCCTGGCTGGCATTTGGCCACACCACTAACTGTGTGGACACGGTTTCCCCTGGTGGGGGAAATGTCACACAGTGGCTGAGCATTGAGCTGTGGAGTCTGAGATCCTGAGTGATCCTGAAAATTACTTAATCCCTGGTGCCTCAGTTTCCTGTTCTTTAGCATGAGGATGAATTTCTATCAGGTAAAGTGAATACAAAGAAGCCAACAGCAAAGACAAATCCCAGACACACTTAAGATTCTTTTACAAAGGAAAATGAAACACTGTGTTCCCGGCACATGTCATGTTCAATTGCAGTTGACTGTTGAATAGCATCTGTCTTCCTTACTATTTCAGGGTCAGTGAGATCAGGAACATGGCATGTTCGTTTTTGTGTCTCTCATGACCAGAACAGGTACTGTTCCACGGTGAGCAGGCCCATGCAAACCTAACACCAAAGGCCAAGGGAGCTGAGAGGCTGAAGTAAGAGGCTGCCAAATCCAGTTTCTCAGGAAACCAACCAACCAACCAAACAAACAAGAACAATTCATAGGGACTTACAAACAGAACCCATGTCTGGGGTGGAGGTGAGACCATGGATCCCCATGCCATTACCTCTCCGACCCGGTGATTATGTACTGTAGGGGATTTGACCTAAGGTCAGGATTTACAGTATGTATGTGAAAGTGGAACTCTTAGAGGGATTCCCAGAAATGGGTTAATGAGAAATCAACATGGTGGATTGGCATCTAAAGTGGAATACCTTTGGTCTCCACAGACACTTAATCAACACCCATGAGCATTAATCCCATCTGAACAGGGCAATGCCTGCAGTCCAAAATTTGCTTTCCAAAGTGTTTGCAGTCTGAGGTTTAAGCTTGTGGGTTCTGTTATTTAAAAGAGGATTGTTTAATTTGTTATTTGTTTCATGAAACTATTCACTGTGTCTCTGTTTTACAAAGGACTCATACCAAAGTGTCACAAGCTTCTATTTCTTTTCTTTTCTTTTTTTTTTTTGAGATGGAGTTTCGCTTTTGTTACCCAGGCTGGAGTGCAATGGTGCGATCTTGCCTCACAGCAACCTCTGCTTCCTGGGTTCAGGCAATTCTCCTGCCTCAGCCTCCCGAGTAGCTGGGATTACAGGCATGTGCCACCGTGCCCAGCTAATTTTTTGTATCTTTAGTAAAGACGGGGTTTCACCATGTTGACCAGGATGCTCTCGATCTCTTGACCTCGTGATCCACCCTCTTGGCCTCCCAAAGTGCTGGGATTACAGGCTTGAGCCACCGTGCCCGGCCACAAGCTTCTATTTCTAATGAAATCTGAGGGCAAAGGAGAAGAGAGTGAAGTCCTGTGGGGTTCTTCATCGTTTCTTTTTGTCTGAATGAGAATTGACTTAGGGAAGCCTACTCAGCACTCGTGGGGGAAATGTTTGCTTTTCTTAGAGACTCGTAATGGGTCAAACACCAAAGAGATATTTAAATATTCCATTTGTTTCTGCTTCAGTCTTGAGGAATTTTCATTTTGGAAAAACAAAATTCCTCTGTGAAGTTTTTCTTTCTTCGTCATTTCATCAAACCTGACAGTATTGCTTGATTTCCTGGATGGATGCTAACCCTTTCCATGAGCAGCTGAAGAGAGAACTCACTGCTTTGTCTTTTCCAGCCCACAGCCGTTTGCAGAAGCACCGTGAAGGTATCTGGCCAGCAGGTGCAGGGCGTGCGTGCTCGCTGCAGCTGGTCCTCTTACACGTCTGAGTCTTACAGCAGTGAAGAGGTATGACTGGGGCCCTGTCTCTTCCCAGACTGCATCTCTTAGGTTCTGTGGGGGTTTTTGTAAAAAGCAGAGTGGTTTGCTGGGTGGCTGGATCATCATCCAGGCTTGGGGATGCAGAACTCTGCTGCCTCTGTGGGATTCTCTCTTGGACACCTACAGCCTTATTGTCCACATCCCCTACTTCTCCCAGACTATTCTCCTGCTCTTACACACACACACACACACACACAGACACACACACACACACACTCTCTCTCTCTCTCTCTCTCTCTCTCGATTTCCCTGGGATTTGAGAAATGGCCTTAAAGTAACAATGAGCAAACCTCTGAAGTTTCAGATCTAAGTATGTGGCTCCCTGACACTGTGGTTTAGTGCAATCAAGAAGGACATATTTGTAGGACCAGTGTTCAAAACTATCTCCCAGCTCTGCAGTCCAGGTCAGGAACCTTGACCATCATTTAATCCTCACGATCCACAGCTTCTTCATCTGTTAAATGCCAGCAATAATAAAGACCACCTGAGGGGAATGGATCCAAGATGGCCGATCGCTAACATCCTGGGATTGCAGCTCTCACGGAGAACTAGAGGACACCACACTTTCAGACAAATTCTGGTCGCTCACGGAGCAGAAGATCCCCCAGTGGAGGAAACACACGGGTGGCCAGCGCTACTCTCCAGGCCGGCACAGCGGTTCCGCCGGCACCTCGGCGCGGCAGCTCTCTGAGCAGAGTAAACAGGTTCGGAGGACCCACAAGGGTCCCCAGCAGGACACCAGAGCCCGGTGCAGCGGCTGTGACGGCACCTCGGCACGGCAGCGCTCGGTGCAGAGTAAACGGGACCGGTTCCCCTTCTGACCGAGGTTTGGAGCCCCGGGAAGGCAGAGTCGCCTACTATGGACACAAGAAGGAAGCCAGACAGGAGAATCCTGGGCAGAAAAGCACCATCAGTTTTAACGCCTCTGCTCTGGCCCTGGGAACTAACAACCTGGACGTCCACTCAAGAGACCTAATCTGAAAGTTGGTAATTTCAAAGACGACAGGAGGATAAATTTACAATGATGGGAAGAAACCAGCGTAAAAAAGCTGAGAATACTCAAAGTCAGAACGCCTCTCCCTCTAAAGATGATCACAGTTCCACATCAACAATGGAACAAGGCTTGATGGAGAACGAGCGCATCCTGATGACAGAATCACTCTTCAAGGAATGGATAATAAGAAACTTCGGTGAGTTAAAAGAACACATTGTAGCCCAATGTAAAGAAACTAGGAACTTTGAAAAAAGGTTTGATGAAATCCTATTGAGAATAGACAACTTAGAGCGGAGTATGAGTGAATTAATGGAACTAAAGAATACAATACAGGAACTCCGAGAAGTATGCACAGGTTTAAACACTCGAATTGTTCAAGCAGAAGAAAGGATATCAGAGGTCAAAGTCCAACTTAATGAAATAAAACGTGAAGAAAAGATTAGAGAAAAAAGGATAAAAAGGAATGAGCAAAGTCTCCAAGAAATGTGGGACTATGTGAAAAGACCAAATTTACGTTTGATAGGTGTACCTGAATGCCACGGAGAGAATGAATCCAAGCTGGAAAATACCCTTCAGGATATTATTCAGGAAAATTTTCCTAAACTAGCAAAGCAGGTCAATATTCAACCCCAGGTAATACAGAGAACACCACAAAGATATTCCTCAAGAAGAGCAACCCCAAGGCACATAATCGTTAGATTCACCAGGGTTGAAACGAAGGAGAAAATACTAAGGGCAGCCAGAGAGAAAGGTCATGTTACCCACAAAGGCAAGCCTATCAGACTCACAGCAGATCTCTCAGCAGAAACTCTACAAGCCAGAAGAGAGTGGGGGCCAATATTCAACATCCTCAAAGAACAGAACCTTCAGCCCAGAATTTCATATCCAGCCAAACTAAGCTTCACAACTGAAGGAAAAATCAAATCTTTTATGAACAAGCAAGAACTCAGAGATTTTATTACCACCAGGCCTGCTTTACAAGAGCTTCTGAAAGAAGCATTACACACAGAAAGAAACAACCAGTATTAGCCTTTCTAAAAATACACCAAAAAGTAAAGAGCACCAACATAAAGAAGAATTTACACCAACGAATGGATAAAACAGCCAGTCAACATCAAATGGCAGTAACCCTAAATTTAAATCGACTAAATCCCCCAATCAAAAGACACAGCGAAAACCCAATGGCAGGTTACATCCAGACCTGTTTCACATGCAAGGATACACAAAGACTCAAAACAAAGGGATGGAGAAAGATTTACCAACCAAATGGAGAGCAAAAATAAATAATAAATAAATAAAAAGCAGGAGTTGCAATTCTCGTAGCGGATAAAATAGATTTTAAGCAACAAAGATATAGTGGTAAAAGGATCAATACAACAACAAGAGCTAATGATCCTAACACCCAGGTACATAGAGACTTAGATTCAATGAGACAGAAAATTAATAAGGATATCAAGGACTCGAACTCAGATCCGGAACAAGTAAACTTAGTAAATATTTATAGAGCTCTCCACTTCAAATACACAAAATATACATTCTTGTCAATACCACATCACACCTACCCATAGGTTTAAATGAAACATTGATTGGCCATTATTAATACCCAATTTTTTTCAGAATAAAGCAATATTTCCATTTACTCTCCCTCTTTCTCTTCCTCTTTCTTCCTCTCCTTTACTTATTTTTTTTTCTTTCCTTCTCTCAAAAAAAAGAAATCATCGTGTAAACCTCTAGATCCAGGTCGGCAATGTCTCTCTCATTGCTTGAATTCCTTCCTTCCCTTCCCTCCCTCCCTTCCTTCCTCCACCCTTCCTCCCTTCCTTCCTTCCTTCATCCCTGCCTTCCTCCCTACCGTCCTCCTTCCCTCCCTTCCTGCCTTCCTCCAAAAAAAAAAAAGACCACCTGATAGGTTGTTCAAAGAATGTGGTAAGCTGATGGTCATGAAGGGTCTGGCCTGGCACTGGGATACTCACTGGGTGGCAGGAACCTTATTTTTCCTCAACTGCATTAAAAGTGATTTGCAATCATACTGTGAGATTAATAATATGTACAGTTTTGCCTTGAAATTATATTATATATTTGTCTGATTATTGCCTGTTTTCCTTACTAGACTGTATGTCTCATGAGGGCAGGGAATGTTTGTTTTTGTCAGCCTAGGACAATGTTTGACACAGCTCACGAAATACTTGCATAAATGCAAGAAAACTGGGGAAGAAATGGACAAGAATATAATGTGAAGAGGCCATCTCTTCACTCTAAACTAGGGATAAAAACGTGACATATTATTTGTCACATTATATTATTTGTCATTGTTTTATTATCAACAGATTTTTAAAAATGTTTCCAACATTATATGGATGATTCTGTCAAACATAATCTTTCTTTCCATTTTATATTTTTGTTCAGTTTTTCAAGGTTTAACTCTGTACTAAAAATTAAATGAAAATATTATAAGATTTCTACTTTAAGAATTACACATAAGAGTTAATTTTTCCACATAATTAACATACGCACACCTTAACTATTCTGTCTGGAAGTACATTTTAGAATTAGAAAGTAGTGAAACTCATGACTGAGATGCTCCTATCACAGAGGATGGCCTTATTGGTACAAAGAGGACTTCGTAGTTTATTAGGACTTTCTCCACAAAACGTTCAGTTGAGCGTGGCCTTATTGATTGATCCCGTTCACACTGGCAACTTTTGAGGGTCAACTCTCAGGTGATCTCTGAACTCATCCTGGAGCCATAGTTGAAGAATCCTTTCTGAGTGCTGGTGCGGTGATCAAGGGCCTGCTTCCCTACACCCTATTGAAATATTGAGGAAGTTGAATACATTCTGTTGTAACACACTCATACACTATGGTCCAGCTAACACAGAAATGACAAGGGCCAAATTTATCACTTCACAAATCTTTTGTTAGTCTTGATTTGTGGTTTATATCAGAAAAAAAAGACTGTGGGGAGGAAGACAAGCACAGTCCTAGCCTTTGTGGAGTTTATAGACATATCTGGGGAAAGGTACCCACTAGGCAGGAATTATCCTGACTGCCAGGCAGGCACTGGGGACCACATAGTGAGAGGAATGCATGTCATGTGGGGAGCAGAGAGCATCCTTCAGGAACTGACCTTCCAGTCAAGAACTGGAAGGTGGGTGGAAGTCAGAACAGAGCAGGCAGAGGGTGGAGCGGGATGGGTATTTCAAGTATAAGGGAAATCATGTGGGGTACCCTGGATTGCCGTAAAAGCTGATGGGTTGAAATGGACAGAACTCCATTATAACAGGAATGAGAAAAATATGGTGGGGGGTGCGGTGGCTCATGCCTGTAATCTCAGCTCTTTGGGAGTCCGAGGTGGGTGGATCACGAGGTAAAGAGATGGAGACCATCCTGGCCAATATAGTGAAACCCCCGTCTCTACTAAAAATACAAAAATTAGCTGGGCCTGGTAGCATGCCTGTAGTCCCAGCTACTCAGCAGGCTGAGGCAGGAGAATGGCTTGAACCCTGGAAGCAGAGGTTGTGGTGAGCCGAGATCAGGCCACTGCACTCCAGCCTGGCAACAGAGTGAGACTCCGACTCAAACAAACAAACAAACAAACAAACAAACAAACAAACAACATGGGGAGAGAGGCACAAGGTGGAGCCAGAGGAGCATTCGCAGTCAAGATGGACTTCGAGGGTCTTGTTGAGGACGCCTGGCTTTATCCTAATGACACGGGGGATATGAAAGGGATTTAAGTGTGTGTATGTTGGGAGTGGAGGATGGTGACAGAATCAGATGATGAATAGATTGGAACTAGGTAAGAAAATATATGAAATAAACAACAGGTGAGAGAGAATGCTAACTGGGTCTAGGGTTTAGTAGTGAATGTTGACAGAAATAGATTCTGGTTCATTTTATGACCGTTAACACAAAATCAATTTACTAAATGATTAGCTAAGTTAACCCCTCTTCCACCCCTGATTTAATGGGTTCTAATTGTTTCTGTTGCAACTTTCGAATTGCGTAGTGAAGTCCACTCTCTTTTCTTCCAATTCCAAGTTTCTAAGAAGACTCAGATATTAAGTTAGCCCTTTGAACAAACTAGATCTTAAAATAAACTTCCAGGTTGCTTGTCCTGAAAGATTAGGTGATTGTAAAATATTTTGAGCAAATCTATTTAAAAAATTCTCAAATTTAAAAATTCTATAATTCAAAAAAAAAAGAAGAAAGCAGTTAGAGACTTAAAATTCCTGGAAACTCTGAAATGAATTTCTTACATGAAACAGAAGAGAGGAAAGGAGAGAACAGCTGGTAATCATTTTCAGTGAAAAAAGTGATAATATTATAAATAAGAAAGATAATAGGCTATGATAAATTTAGTCATAGAACAAATAAATTATTGTTGGAAGGAAGAAATAGAAGAAACAAAACTAAAAAAACCTCCCAGAGCAATAAAAATAAAGATCACATGATAAACATATAGAGAATGTAGAAGAATTTTCAGAGTGAGAAATATAAGGTGAAGAAAAATGGAAGCCATAGCAAATAAGCCCCAAAATCCAAATTATGACTAATAAAGACATAGAGCAAGTCTGGTAAGGACATAATGAGAGACCTGAATATAAAATGTTTGGACTTTCCATGACCTGATTTTAACAGGTATAGTAACCATAAAAAATTGAGAAAATAAATTTCTAAATTTGGAAATATTCTTTTGTCCTTAACCAAATAGATATGTGAATTATTGGTAGCTTTTATTATTTCTTTTTCAATCCTGAAAGAGAAATACGTAGAGGAGAAAAGCCTTCCACATGGCGTATAAGCACTCACTCAAGCTCACCATGGTGCAGGCGTCACCAGGAGCACAAAGCTGAAATGGTACAATTTAGTACAATTGTAGGTTGGTACAAGCTCTCTTTCTCTCTTCAGTTTCTAATAAGTAAGCTTGACCTTAGACATATCCTTCTGATTTGGAGTGGATAGAATACAGTCAGCTAGGGTTTCAGAGAAGAGGCCCAAAATAGTCCAAGAGAAAGAAACTGAGGAAGAATTACGACAGGAATTCTAAGCTCAAGGGAGGGGTGACAGGCATCTAATTTATTTACTGCCTTTCATTTAAAAAGGCAGATATTCAACTAGAAGTAGTCGAAACCAAAAAGAGAGAATTCCCTGGATCACATTCCCAGAAAGGAAGGAGAGAAGTTGGCCTCATGGACAACTCGACTGAATGTCCTCCCATCCTGTATGTGCCACATTCTTCTCCTTCCCCTTCTCTCCCCGTTTCCCCTGTCATCTCCCCCCTCTCCTCCTCCTCTTTCTCATTCCCCTGTCTCTCTCACTCTCTTCTTCCCTTCCCTCCTCCCTCTCCCTCTCCTTCTTCTTCCTTCTCTGCCTCCTCAGTCTTATCCTCCTTCCTCTCTCTCTGTCTCTCTTTCTCTTTCTCTCTGTCACTGTGCCCCCCTGACTCTACGCCCACCTTTACTGCAGAGAGGCTTTTTCCTTGCAGTAGGAAATAGAACCTCAAGCTACTCCAGACTTAGGTCCTCTGTACTTGTGTGTCCAGACTTCTGTCCTCTGTACTTACAGGGAAAAGGAGGCATTTCTCTCTATTGCCAGTTAGGGAAACCTCTTGGCATTGCTCCTATTGGCCTGGCTTTGGTGTCGCCTCTTTTTTTTTTTTAATCTTTTATACATTTATAACTTTATTATGAATTTATCTTAAATTTTATATCTTTACTGTGTAAAATGTGATGTTTTGATATCCCCCTTTCAAAATACATTTTGGTGGAGAGATAATTTACATATCATAGAATTTGCCCTTCTAATGTGTATAGTTCAATGGTTTTTACTATATTCACAAATACCACCACCATTTAAATCCAGAACACTTTCATCGTGCTGAAAAGAGACCCCAATAACAGTCGTTCTCTATTCCTCCTTCCTCCCAATGCCTGGAAAACCACTAGTCCACTTTGTGTGTCTATGGATTTGTCCATTCTGATCATTGCACACAAATGGGGTCATACAGCCTGTGTTTTGTGACTGACTTGTTTCCCTTAGCATCCTGTTCTGGAGGTTTATCTGTGTTGTAGCATACATCAGTGCTGCATTCATTCCTATTGTTCCATTTTATGGAGCCACATTGGATCGATCCATTCGTTCGTTGATCGAAGTTTGGTTTATTTCTCCCTCTTTGGCTATCATAGATAATGATGCTTGAAGCATCCATGTGCAAGTTTTTGTGAACACGTGTTTTTGATTCTCTCGGGAACAGAATTCCTGGATCATATAGTAACTCCATGTTTAATGACCATATAGTGACTTTGTGTTTAACTTTTTGAGGAACTGCCACATCTTTTCCATAGTAGCTGTACCATTTTACATTCCTACCAGTAATGTTGGAGGATTTCCATCTCTATACATTCTTGTCAATATGTGTTGTGCCTGTCTTTTTCATTTTAGCCATTCTAGTGGAGGTTTTTTTTTTTTTTTTTAACAGAGTCTCACTCTGTCACATAGTCTGGAATGTAGTGGCACAGTGTCGGCTTACTATAACCTCTGTCTCCTGGGTTCAAGTAACTGTAGTGCCTCAGCCTCCCAAGAAGCTGAGACTACACATGTGTGCCACCACACACAGCTAATTTTTGTATTTTTAGTATAGACAGGGTTTTGCCACATTGGCCTGGCTGGTCTCCAACTCCTGGCTTCAGGTGATCTGCCTGCCTCAGCCTCCCAAAGTGTTAGGATTATGGGTGTGAGCCACTGTGCCTGGCTCTCATTATGGTTTAATTTACATTTTTCTAATGACTAATGATTGGCCATTGTACATCTTCCTTGGAGAAATGTCTATTCAAATCCTTGCTTATGATTGAATTGCACTATTTGTCTTTTCATTGCATTGTTTTGAAATATTTTCTCCCCCTCTGTGGGTTGTCCTTTACTTTCTTGATGGTGTCCTTTGAAGAGCAAAATCAAATTTTGATGAAGTCTAGTTTACCTGTTTTTTATTTTGTTGCTTCTGTAGTCTTACATGAGGTCTGATCCATGTTGATTTGCTTTTTGCATATGATGCGAGGAAGGGGTCTGGCTTCATTCTTTTGCACATGCATATCCAGTTGTATCAGCACTATTTGTTGAAAAGAGTATTATTTCTCTCTTAAATTGCCTTGGTGTGTATTCCTGGTCCAATCACTGTGATGGAGGCCAAGAGACTACCTGTGACTGTGCAGGATGGAGAGGGCAGCCTGCCAAGACTCTTGGTAGGAAGACTGTGAGCCAAGCAGCCACTTCACTCTGTAATGATTGCATGGACTTTCAGTGGTCTCATAAAAACTTCTTGTGGACAACTTTTCCTACTGAACATATTATGGCGACTTTGTAGAGAGAAAGCTCTAAAATTGGACCTAAACTTAGTCTTTGTGCAAGTCTGTGTAACAGAGTTTTGCCTTTCTGGGGATCGGCAATGTTTGGGAGTACGTTTTCAGTCTAGGGAAAGATCGGTGGGCAATTTACACTTCATGTAGGTTGCTCTTCCCCATGTGTTTTTTAGACTCATGTGTTTGACACCATATAAAGTTATTGAATATAACGTATTACCTATTTCATTGAAAATGGATTCTATAACCTATATCAGAGGCTTCCAGGTGACATTTACATTTTTCAGTGTCTTTCCTTTTTCTTTCTTTCATGTGCTGACACATTCTGATGCCTACATTTCTTCAGATGATTTTTGGGGACATGTTGGGATCTCATAAATGGAGAAACAATTATCCATTTGGTAAGTTAAGGTCTATTTTATTTAAGTTTTTTGCTTAAAATAACTTCATATTGCAGCTTTTTGTTAGTGAGTCACTTAAAACTAGAAATATATATGTATATAACCTTTGAACAATTACAGTCATAGAAAATTAACATTTTGTTTTGCTTTTGCTCATTTCTTATCACTAGATAATAATGATACAACTATTCATTAAGATATTCCTTTGTATTCACAGCAGAGCTTTTTCATACCTAATTCCATTTGATGGCACCAACATCTCTGCCAAGTGAGCAGAGCTGGTATTGGTTTTCCCCTTAAGAATGTGTAGCTGGGAGAATCAGAACTAAACAGGGTTAATTCTATCATCTTTCAGTCATACCACTAGAGCTAATCATCTCTTTGAGTGTCTTGGTTCAGGGAGAAAGGGCTCTCCTTCTTCCTTTTCTTGTGTGGCCTTTAATACAAAGTAGGTTGGGTTAGTGTTCTATGACTTAGGAGGTGTTTTTACTATTAGTGCTGATGGCAACAAAACTCAATGGTGATCTCTCACTGTGTCTTTGCTTAAGAAGTATGTTTGTGGCATTAATAATAAAGTCATAGAACATTCTGGAGTAGTCAGAGGAGTCTTGTCTTATGATTATTACTGTGTTGCAGGTCTCATTCCAGATGAGTCCATAAGTGAACAACTGTATGATCGATCACTTGGTAAGTTGTCTCTGTCCTGCTGTGCCACCAGACCCTTTTCTGATCAATCTGGACTCCTGAGAAATCCTATTTTACAGCTGTTTCCTGTTCCGTAGGAGTTAAATCTCTGACATGCAAAACATTTTAAGTAAAAATGAAAAGAATAGTAATGAATAAACTTGCTTTGCATTGAAAAGGTAACCTTGAGGCACTAACTGACTTAAAGTTACCAAGAGTCAAAATATCAAATCTGGCTCAGGAAATAAGCATTGACTTTTTTTTTTTTTCTGGAGCATTTTTAAAAAATAGCATGAACTCTAATAATCTTCTTTTTTTAATTAAAAATATTTTTAGTTTTTATGGGTATATACGAGGTATATATATATATATATATATATTTATGGGGTATATGAGATATTTTGATACAGGCACACAATGTACCTAATGATCTTCTTTTTGCCATATTTAACCAAACTTCTCATCAAATGGATGAAACTAAGTTATTTTGTCCCTCTCCTATACAGATTAGTTTTCTCCTTTGGTCCTCGTGATGGCCCTGTAAAGTGTGTTACCCACTTACACAGACGAAGAAAGCAGTAAGAACTCATGACATTAATTGGCATATGCAAATTACCTATCCTGTACTAATTGTAACATAATTTTCTCCTTCTGTGGGGTAGGACTATGTTCTTTCCCATTTGTAGGTGAGTTAATTGAGGCTTAGTGAGTTTCTGTAATTTGCTTGTGGCTACATTGCCAATGTAGGACTTTAATCAGATTTGTCAGAATCTAAAACCTGTGCCTGTTTGATGCTGCTTCCCAGAAGAGATGCAAAATCCACCTGATGTTCAGCATTTCCCATTAAAATGAATAACACAGACATGAACATTTCAGTGAGCTCAAAGTCTGACCTTCATTAAGCATACTCCAGTTTATCTGAAGTGCTGGGCTTATAACTTGATGCTTGATTTTGTTTTAATGCCTGTTTTATACCTCATCCAAGTTGTCACTTTGGGAGAATATACAGTTATTATGATGGCATGACCACTGCTGAAATGTTTTTATGAACTTTAGGAATTGTCCTCAGAATCCATGAGTTTTTTTTTTTTTTTTTTTTATACTTTGAATCTCATTACTGGTGGCAAATATCTGTCCTTGGATTTGATGTTGGAAATATCTAAAAGACATTTGGAAATAAATCTGATGAATCAGATTAATAATCAACTTGGGCATGTTGGTTATCTATTGCTATATATCAAATTACCCAAAAATTTGACAGCTTAAAACAACACACATTTAGTATCTCACAGTTTCTGAGGGTCAAAGACCCAGGAGAAACTTAGCTGGGTGGTTCTGGCTCAGGGTCTATCAAAAGGTTTCAGACAACATGTTGATTGGGCTGTGATCTCATCTGAAGCTTGTCTGGGGCTGAAGGAGCCACTTCCAAGCTCACTCATATGCTATTGGGAAGCCTCAGTTCTTCACAAGATAGTAGACGAAGGGCTTCAGTTTCTCACCATATGACCTTTCCATAAGACTTCTGAATATCTTCAAAACATGACAGCTGGATCCCCCCAGAGATGATGATTTGAGAGAAAGAGAGAGAGGAGAAAGGGGAGAGAGAGAGAGAGAGAGAGAGAGAGAGAGAGAGAGAGAGAGAGAGAGAATGAATGAGCAAGCAAGAGCACCCAAGACAAAAATCACAGTCTTTTATAACCTATGTTTTGAAGTGATGTATCATCACTCTGCATAGTTTATTATTAAACACACAAGGCAGTCCTGCCCCAGTGTGGGAAGGGACTGCCCAGGAGTGTGAATACCAGAAAGCCGTCTTGGAAACTGATGACTGGACAAATGCCATTTAAGACTAAAAATATTATATGGATATAAATTAATGTGACCAATTCTTTTATATGTCTCAGAAGAGATTTCTAAGTCAAAATCTAAAACCACATTGGGCCTGGGGGAGCATCATTGACACAGAAGTACAGCTGTCTTAGAGACTGCTTTGAACATGATGATTTAAATTAATTTGACAAATGTGTGTGACAAGCACTGGGCAGATCCCATGGAGGACTGAAAGATAAATGTGGCAGTTCCTTCCCTCAGGGGCATCCATGGTGGTTGTGATATCACATGTGGTAATACAGAGTGGGGAGAAATGTGTGCTGGACCCAGCTGTAACACAACACAGGGGAGAAGGAGAGAAAGTGGAATAAAGAAGAAGTTATTGCATCCCCAGGTATTCTCGTGGCAGATGGGTTCGGGTTATGCTTGTCACAGTGCTTCTCATTAATTTGTAGTCACATAGTCCACACCATCTCAGGTCTTCATGTGACTGACAGAGCCTATGCTTCCCTTTTCTGTGTTTAGAGATCATGAGAAGGGCTTTTCCTCCTGGAAATAGAAGGTACCCAAATTACCGGCACAGAGCAAGAATAAATACTGACTTTGAGTAACAGCCTTGAGGTAAGAAAACACAGGTGAACACATGTGTATTTAGAAATAGAAGCCACGTGGAGTGAATGCATTAAAACTGCCGACCTCCAAATATCTGCAATGTGCTATTCAAATCCTCACCTTTCGGCTTCTCTGACTTCCTCCCAAGACTTCTCCTCAGTTACCTCTTCAATCTCATGCACCTCGATCTTTTTCCCATGACATTTGTCTCTGTTGCCACTGATGTGATTAAGTCTGTTCACTTGAAGAGCAAGCAAACCACAAGGGCACAGCTCCTTCCTTTGGCCATCTCATCCATCCAAGCAACTGCCTTCCCTCCATCCTTCCTTCCCTGCTAAACTTTTAGACCCAACTGTGGTCTCTGGTTGCTTCCTCAACCTCCTCACCTCATCTATGAAATCTGATCTAGCTTCCTTTTATTGATGAGTACTTTATTAATTGTTTATTTTTCAAGAGGGAGTTTTGCTCTTGTCGCCCTCACTGGAGTGCAATGGTGCGATCTTGGTTTACTGCAACCTCTGCCTCCTGGGTTTAAGAGATTCTCCAACCTCAGCCTTCCTAGTAGCAGGGATTATAGGCACCCGCCACCACGCCCAGCTCATATTTGTATTTTCAGTAGAGACAGGGTTTCACCATGTTAGCCAGGCTGATCTCAAATTCCTGACCTCAGGTGATCCACCTGCCTTAGCCTCCCAAAGTGCTGGGATGCCCAGCCAGTGTATAATTTAAACACCGGTGAGCATTTGTATGATCTCCTTAGTTTAATCATTTTCCAATTCTGTAGACTACTTTTTTTTTTTTTTTTTATGGAGATGGGGTTTCACCATGTTGGCCAGGCTGGTCTCGAACTCCTGACCTCCTGATCTGTCCGCCTTGGCCTCCCAAAGTGCTGGGATTATGGATGTGAGCCACTGCACCCAGCCGATTACTCTTTTATCTCTTCTTCTTGCTTGACTTTAATTATCAATGATGGATGATTATTTCCAAACACGTCTCTTACTACACTCTATGTCTGGAACCAGGCCCTTATATCAACTGCCTATTGAATGCAGTTGCCACTGGGCATCCTGGGAGTCCCTGAAACTCAACTGGCTTCTACCAAGCTCCCTTTCTTAACTCATGGCATCACCATACACCTAATTTGCTCAGGCTAAAGATCTTGAGGGCATCACTGACTCCCCTTCATCCTTCATCTTCTCGTAACATACATAGGGGTCCAGTCTTGTTCATTTCCCCAACACGTTTTCTCTGGCATTGGCCCATCATTTCACTACTATCACCAATGAACTGTTGATTGTATTCTTGCCTTAGGTTCTGATCCCACGTTGTCTACCTTGCTTGCTGTCTTCAGGCTTATTGTGAACATGGAGAAGACTCTGATCCTTGCCCCGTGTAAACTCTCTAATGGTTGCTTCAGCTGTGGAACTGAGCAGAGCTGGGCAGCAACCAGACACTGAACGGCCCATCTGCCCCAGTTCTGTAGAAAGCTAGAGATGGAGTCCTGGTTTGTCACCCTGACACTGAGCTTCATAGAGTCCCACATGTGTATCAATTCCCTGCTACTAGTGATGGGATTGGAGCAAATGTAGCTCGCGTGAAGGGCACACGTAAGAAGAATCTCAAGATGGAATGATAGAGGTTGATTCCATACATAGGTATTTTACATGCACACACATGCGTTAATAATGAAGCTGGAGTGTTCACGGGCTTTACAGTCTGTGTAATGCTGCATGCTTGCGGTATAAAGTCCAAACTCCAAGTGTAGCTCACGATGGCCTTCATGACCTGGCTCCGCCCACATCTCCAGCCTCGCCTCTCCCAAGTCCTCCTGGCCCCTCTGCTCCTGTAGCACTGAGGTGCTTGCAGCTTCTTTGGCTGCTGCCTCTACCAGGATCATCCACCTGACTAGCTCTGTCTCACTGTTCAGGTCCCAGCTCAGCTGTCGCTTCCCTTTGGAGGTCCTTGCTGACACCACAAACCACCACCACTGGATCGGAGATGATGTCCCTGATTGGGCCTCTGTAAGGTCCTCATCACAGGGCCTGCAATAGGCTGTTTCCTGACACCCATCTGACTACCAGACTCCCCAAGAGCAGGTCTCAAGAAACTTCAGCTGCCACTGTCCCTGGTGCCCTTCACACAGCCCGACACACCCAATAAATCACACTCAGTACATATTCTTTAAGTGAATGACATCCTTTCCTTTGGGTTCTTGAAATTCTTTTTCCAAAAAATCAGTTAAGCATAGTATAATTAATTTTTAACCATGGAATCTGAAAGAAGTCAACTGACATTTTACTAAAATAGAAGGGAAACTTACCAGTGAGTACTTCTTGGATGAAAGACACAAATGGTAGGTTTTCTTTTTAATCTATGGTGCAACTCTAAAAATAAAAACCAGTTCTGTGCTGAGATCAAGAAACCACTCATTATGAAGAAACAGACACATCATATTCCCTTTTTATAAATGTAAATGATATAGTTTTTTCTTACAGAACATCATGGGTTGGGGGCAGGGAGGATAGAGTTCTTGATGGATTGGATTTTTCATTTTTTAGTAATATGATAACGTTGGGGGTGTATACATATGCGTATTGCAATATAAAGCCATCATCTGATTTTTATGAAGAGATTGATCACTCAAAGCATTTATTTTTAAAGACAGCACTGACTAAAGAGCCGCGCCACAGCCCTGACCTGAACACAGGATTTGACTGAAGTCCCAGTTATGGCTCTGCCCTCCCATGACCTTTAGCAGGGCAGGTTTCTGCACTGCGCTGGGTTCCCTGAAATCAGAGAGTGAAGCTGGTGAGGCCAGCACAGTGGGTCTAATGAGGAGGACAATTCGATGGGATCTGGAATCCACAGGCCTGGTTCTGAGCCTGCTCTCCCATCTGTGAATTCCTTAACCTCTCAGGGTGCAATTCCTTCAAGAGTCTATTATTACTTTTTCCTTATTTTTGTCCATACTAGACCATAAACTTTCTTTCTTTCTTTCTTTCTTTCTTTCTTTCTTTCTTTCTTTCTTTCTTTCTTTCTTTCTTTCTTTTCTTTCTTTCTTTCCTTTCTTCCCTTCCCTTCCCTTCCTTCCTTCCTTCCTTCCTTCCTTCCTTCCTTCCTTCCTTCTTTCTTTCCTTCTTTCTTTCTCTCTCTCTTTCTTTCTCTCTCTCTCAATTTCTTTCTTTCTCTCTCATTCTCTCTCTTACTTTCTCTCTTTCTTTCTTTCTCTCTCTCACCCTCTCTCAATTTCTTTCTTTCTTTCTTTCTCTCTCTCTCTCAATTTCTTTCTTTCTCTCTCATTCTCTCTCTCTTACTTTCTTTCTTTCTTTCTCTCTCTCGCTCTCTCAATTTCTTTCTTTCTCTCTCTCTTTCTCTCTTTCCTCTCTTTCTTTCTTTCTCTTTCTCTCTCTCTTTCTTTCTTTCTCTTTCCTTCCTTCCTTCTTTCTTTCTTTCTTTCTTTTCTTTTCTTTCTTTTCTTTCTTTCTGCAATGGAGTCTTGCTCTGCCACCTAGGCTAAAGTGCAGTGGCACAATCTCTGCTCACTGAAACCTCCGCCTCCCAGGTTCAAGCGATTCTCCTGCGTCAGCCTCCCAAGCAGCTGGGATTGCAAGCGTGAACAACCACACCCAGCTAATTTTTGTATTTTTAGTAGAGATGGGGTTTCACCATGTTGGCCAGGCTGGTCTCAAACTCCTGACCTCAAGAGATCTGTCCGCCTTGGCCGCCCAAAGTGCTGGGATTACAGGTGTGAGCCACCGCCATAAACTTCTTGAGGATGCATTCTCCTTGTTAATTATTTCAGTTTTATAATAAGTAAAAATATTATTAATGATATATCTACATGAAATTATTAAAAATATCCTTTGTCAATTTCATAGTGCTAAGAACAGTGTATAGAATATAATCTATCAGGCTGGGAGGAAAGAATGAATGAATACATGACCAGAAACAAAATTACTCTTTTCAAATTGTGAGTGACATTCTTCCACTAGGGAATTCCTTGAAGGTAGAGACTTTGGCTTGTTTCTTATGGAATCCCCAGAGCCCTAAACACTGTTCTAGGATTCTTCAGTGTTACCAGAAAATGATTTAATGTGTGAGTGGATAGTGAAATGTAATATTTAAATGAAATGGTCTAAATTTTTTTTCTTATTTATTACTCTAAGGTAGGAAAGAAATGCAGAAAATCAGGTCTCACCTCTCATGTTGAAAAAAAATCTATTGGAGAATCTTAGACTTCCTTATCTTTGTGGCTGGAATAGTTCAGTTCTGACTTTTCAATTATGCAGTAGCCAGAAGACCCTCAGCACCCAAACCATAGCCATGTGAGTGATGCATTTTTCTTTATGTCAGAATCTTGATTATTAATGTGGAGTTCTTAAACTATGACAAAACGCAGCAAAGGGGACAGTTCTCATTGAGACCTTTTGTTAATAAGGACATAGTAAAATGAATAAGTGTCATGATCCACTTGTTCAACAAATGTTCATTAAATGCCCCTTTGTGCCTGGCCTCTGTGCCCATCAACATTACAGCGCTCAGGTGTGACTGGGTCTGTGTTTGGACCCATCTCATACACTGCCTTGCGTGAATCTTGCAGCAATCAAATGAAATTTTACTCGTATTGCTATCTCTGTTTCATAGAGAAGGAAGCAGAAGCAGAGGCATCTAGAGGTCCCTGCTCTCAGAGACGGTGTTGGGATTGGGATTTAACTCTTGATGTCTGTGTTTCCAAAGCCTCTTCCTTTTTCCTTCCTGTGATTCTCATATTTCTGTATTTAAAAAATAGCACGAGAGGGCAAAATGTCAAGGCTTATTTGTTTAAGAATCATTTGCCGTGTGTTGGATGAAACTAGAAATGTAGTCACCAACTAGATGGCAAAGAATTTAATTGATTGGAAGTGTTAGCATGATATCTGCTTATCATCAACTATGTGGGAGAACTGGTCCCCAAAACCTACCACGTCCACTGGCTTTCTGAGTGATTTCCACATTCAGGTATCAGACTCATTCGTGACAATGTCCTATCATGGTCACCCATGACAGCCCACCTATTGAAGAGAGCAAGAGACCCCAACGGAGACTCCAGAGGCAGAGACTTGACTATGTGCTCTTGTATTCATTTACCCTTTCTCTGATTCACATTCACTGGACACTATTAATTACTGCACCAAGTAGAGTGGGCTCTTTTTATTTGAGGCAGCCATGGTCTATAAAGTTGCTTTGGACATTGAATTAGGAAATATGAAATCATTGCTGGTATAGGAAACACAGGATTAGCGTTCTTTGAGCCTCTTTTCCCAACATTTTCCTCAACTGATTGGCATATAACTTTGTTTTGTGTGTGTTTCTATTTAGAAACTGTATTTAATAGATACTGTTGATTCACTAACGATGAACTCATGGCCCACAGCGCTATCACTCATGCCTGAATGAAGCTTCTCTAACACACGTATTTTCTCTGCAAGGCACATCACGGCCTTTTTGCACTTAGCAATACTTGACAGCACTATACTTGGGGGCTATTTTAAGTGGTGACATCATCAACAAAAAGCAAAAAAATGCCAAAAGTGGGGCGCTAAACAGACCGCGAAAAGGACACTTGGCAGCAGGAGAGCTGAGACGTGGAGGCAGAGTGTTGCCTTGCCTGACCTCAGCTGAGAAGGTGTGGGCAGGATGGCTCCAATTGTTTGCCGCTCTGAGAGTGTCTGAGAATGAATGAGAAAGCACCACGAGTACTGATTTCGGGGTATCAAGTAACTGTTAGTGAGCAGTGAGTAGGTGAATTCTCAAATACGGCATCTGTGACTAATGAGGACTGACTGCAGAGTGGGTGCCCGACCCCTGGTTTATCCCTAGCTTGTCATTACCTTCCCTCGATCTCTTCTCATCCTGTCTTTTTTTTTTTTGAGACAGAGTTTTGCTCTTGCTACCCAGGCTGGAGTGCAATGGCGCGATCTCGGCTCACTGCAACCTCTGCCTCCTGGGTTCAGGCAATTCTCCTGCCTCAGCCTCCTGAGTATCTGGGATTACAGGCACGCACCACCATGCCCAGCTAATTTTTTGTAATTTTAGTAGAGACAGGGTTTCACCATGTTGACCAAGATGGTCTCGATCTGTTGACTTTGTGATCCACCCGCCTCGGCCTCCCAAAGTGCTGGGATTACAGGCTTGAGCCACTGCGCCCGGCCTCATCCTGTCTTTTTAAAAACGCCATCTGCATGTGTTCCCCAGGGCTTCACGCAGTCTCTCCTCCTGCATCTGACACTGCCCTGCTCCGTAGCCACCTCTTCGCTACACATCCACCCCTTTTCCTCCTGGACCTCACAGCCATTCTGGATGTGGATGACCACTCCTTCTTTCCTGAAACGCTCTGACCTCTGAGATTTGGTCCCTCTCAGGCCAAGACGTCTTACTCTTCACAGACGGGCATCTTCCTGCTGCCCCTGAAACCATGATGTTCCCCAGGGTTCCATCCTCGGTTCTCCTTCTGCTCCCAGCCCTCCCTCTGTTGGGTGATGCCAAGCACCCCCAGGGTTTTGACACTTAGCTGTTTAGGGATTCTTCCCCATCTCCTCCACACTGTCCCTCCAGCCTGGACTCCAGGCATGAGTCAACAGCACCCTGCCAGACGCCTCTGTCTGGGTATTCCATACCACGTTCAAAACGCAATTCTTCTCTCAGATTCACTTTTCTCCTGTCTCCAACTCATCTTCCCAGTTCCGCCAGGCCTGAAGCAGATGCATCTCAGACCTCCTCCCCACCTCACCCAGTTCGTCACAGAGGCCTGCTAATCCTCCCTCCGAAATGCTTCCCAGCTCTGTCCTCTCCGTGCTGCTGGCCTCAGTTCAGCTGCATCTCTAGCCTGCTACGTTCAGCATTTTTCTGGTGGCCGTGTCTTGTTCTCCTTGAAAGCACCTGTGCACTGTCACCAGAGTCGTCTTATCACAAGTCCGGGGCCTTAGCTCTACTGGAGGACGGGGTATGAGCTCCCTCAGAGTGTGCACCTCGGCAGTCCTCTCACACCCACTTGATAGTGTGCTCCCTGCCTGTGTCTCCTGCCTCAATTGCTGCTTCTGCCTCCTGAGTCACATGGGAGAGCCTCACCCAGATGACTGTTCCCCTGAGGCCCCAGTCGTGGTCTCGCCTCCACTCCCAGGCCCCCTCTGCTGGGATACAGTATTCCCGCCCCAGCTTATCCTCCGAGTTCAGCTTGCACATCCTCTCCAGGAACCCCTTCCCTCCGGGTTTCCCACACATGGGCATCTCTGGAACTGCATTTGCCAAGCTGTACTCTAACTTCTTCCATCCTCTTCACTAAGTTGTGGGAGGTTTTTGAGGTCAAAACTTGCCTTATTGATCCTTGGAACCCCCAGCAAATGCTCAGTGCATACATGTTTACCGAACAGATGGACTGATAAATGGATGAATGGATGGTTGGAGTATCCTGATCTCCAGCCCCACTCCTGCACACAATGGCAGCTCTGGCCAGCCTATTCCTTCGCTTTTGCTTGGTTCCTTCCTTCCTGACCTCACACCACAAACACCTTCATAGGCCAGCCTGGGGCCCAGCACCTGACTACAGCCTCTGCTTGGGGTCTCTTTGATTCTTCCCTTTATGAGACTCGAGCTTCTTTTCTGGGGCTGTGTGTCTGCTCCCCAGACCCAGTTACCTCTTCTTCTTCCTGTAGGTGTCTCTCACCCCTTTGATTTGTTCAAGGAGCTGCTGCTTCACATAGCTGCTCTAGCGTCTGGTACCATCGGATCTGGTTTTGAATAATGCCCAGGACTCTGGGGTCCCAGACCTCCAAAGCAGGAATGTGAATGCATGCCACAGTGGTCTGACCCTCATGCTCCTTGTAAAATGCATTGGAAGGAAGAGAAGTTCCAGCAAAGAATGATTTTATGAATTCTGTAATTTTTCTTCTGATCAGTTTCAATCTGTAATAAATGTCTTGTTTTTCCTGTAAGACTTTTTCTTTCATTGCCATTTTTTTTGGTAAGTAACATTAGTTAGGAAATTTTTTGATGAGAAATTAATGGGCTGAGAAGATTGGTATTAGCTAAGGATTTTAGGAGTTTAGGACTCACGAAGTGATGGTGTTTGACGTGTTTTAGGTCAACTCACAATGGTTGTAAATTCATTGTTATTAGGAAGACAAGCAGCTCCATGTCAGAAGAGCTCTGTCTTTCTCTCTCTGTCTGATTTTAATTTTGAAAAATCATTCATGGAGCTCAGGGGACTTTCAGGACAGTGAAACTCTTCTGTATGATACTGAAATGGGAGATGCCTGACATCATGCACTGTGAAAACCCGTAGAATATGTAACACTGAGCGCACATCCTAATGTGCCACACTCACGAGAGATGTTAGTGGTTCTTGGAAACAGGTTTATAACACTGGGAAAAATCCGCACTGAGACAACAGATCACTCAGCAAGGCTAGTTTACTTCCTGCAGGGTCTGAGGGACAGCATTGGGTCTCACTGGCAGTCTTGCCATAAGATCACACCTGAGCAAAGGAGACGGGGCATTTATAACTTTCACATGCTGACACAATTACCTTATAATGTAGTCTAAGATATAAACTTTGAAGAACTTTTCCATCTCTCACAACGGTGGAGGAAATTGTGTGGGGTGAGGTTTAGGGTGGGGAACCGGGATATCTGAGAATTCACTGTATTTTCTGTTCAACTTTTAAAGAAACCTAACACTCGTCTAAAAAAATAAAGTTTATTAATAAAAGGATTATGTGGTGGCCGAGGAGTAAGAGGTATCACGTTATCTCCATGAAAATACCCTTATTGCTTCTTTTCCTCCAGGTTTCTCAGTCACGGGAATCAGCAGCAAAGTGAGCTTTCTGTCAAAGCAGGTGTCACCAGGAAGAGACCCAGAGGACTGGGGCTTTTGTTCTCCAAGCCACTTACTTAGAAATGTGCTCCCAAAGGTTCTGTTCCTGGAGCCAGGCCTGCTTTGGGGCTGACTGAGCAGTGAAAGAATTTGAGGATGTGAGAATCCCCCAAACCAGCCACAGTTTCCTGCCAGGACTGAAACACACATGAGTTACGATGGTAGTGGCTGAAGACATCATGAACCCTTGAATACCATTTACTGGCTGAATGATACACTAAGTCTTTACCAGTCATTTGTGCCTGGGTGTGGACGCGACTGTCTAATTCTGCTCCATGGCAAACTGCTTTACCCATCACAGCTTTTAAATGTCGGATAAGGCCAGTCCCTATCTCACCCCAACCCTTCTATATTTTTTCCAGAACTTTACTATTTTCATCTGCTTATTTTATTTCAACTGTAAGATCGGTTTGTCAGGTTATGAAGGGAACTGTTAGCATTTCAAATCAAGTTGATTATATCAAATTTACAAATTAAGCTAGAAAAACATGACATCTTTAGATTTTTGAGTTTTGCTCCATAAGACTAAGATATACATTTCCATGTACTGAAGTCTTCTTTTATGCTTCTTGAGTTTAATAATTTCCTCGTATGTGTTCTGCATATTTCCTCTGAGATATATTTATTGCTATAATTCTTTTTGTAGTTATTATAAATGGGATCTTTTGCCATTACATTTTGTAATATGAAATTGACTAATATAAGATTTTGGCCTCTCTTCCTGCTTTTTCATATTGTTACTAACAGGCTTTCAGCTGATACTCTTGGATAGTCCATGTCATACCTTTTTCAAATAATATTAATTTTGCCTTCTATTCATTTTTTAAACATGACTTCTTTCTTTTTCCTGTTTTCCTTGGTAAGTCTATTCCAACAGGACTAAATTACAGGGTGATAATAGACTCCTCTGTGTCCTGTGCCTTACTCTGACAGCATTCTAAGAAGCATTTTAGTGTTTCTCCATGGACAATGCTGACATCTGTGTTGGTGTAAGAGGGTCGATATTTTTAAGCACATTAAAGTTGCATCTGTTCTTCCACCATTAAGATCTTACAACATAGATGTATACTGAACTTTAACGAGTGTCTTGACCATCTTTGCTTTCTTGGGACAACCCCACTTGGCCATGGTTTGCTACACTGTAAATACACCACTGTTTTGTTTAGGTGGTTTATATTAAGCTCCCTGAGTGAGAACCAGCTCTAGTTTGTTTCTGTGCTGTGAGTTTGGTTTTGGTGTCTGGGTTGTGACGTCTCTTCCATCTCTGCAGTCTCTCCACAGCATCGCCTCCTGCCCCACCAACCTCCTCCAACTCTGGTCTAGTAAAGGCTCTATCTTTAAATATCCATGGAGGGTGGGTGTGATTTTTCTTTATGGTAGCATATTAACTGCATAAAAAGTAATATATATTAATTTACATAATTTTTATAATCTGCCCATCTTTGAATTCAGCAGCCTTTTCCAAGCCTTCTTCTTCCACTTTCTTATGGAAAGTTGGCAAAAATATTCTTCAGTTTTCTCCCCCTTTCTTCTGGAGAGAGAGAATAGTAGCAAACAAATACTAGTCTTGGAATGTTCGATCCTTGCTTTGCAATGGTCATCGGCCCAGGAGAGTGCTGGGGTGTGTAAGGGATACTGGCATCAGAACTATCTCGTGTGTTCTATAAATACGTCCTTCAGGATTGTGGGAGCTAATTCCATCATTAACCTGGCTACCAGGCCCCAGCTCAGCCCATGCCTTCTCAGAGCGCTGTGTTTCCTTGGACACTAGCAGACCAGCAGGAAGAGGAAAACACGTAGTGGGGAACATGGTTGCTGGCAGCAACAGACATCGTGAAAGATGCAGACAGAGGCTGTGAGACCCACATACTCTGCACTCTCAGCCGAGCCTGTTTTGGAAAACAAACATGGTCTAATTCCTTCAGGCCAGAATCCAGGTGTGTAATTAATTTTCTGTTAAACAAAGAGAACTATGGCTCGTTTTGAGTAGAGCACACCTGTCCCCACTTGTGGGGTTGCGGAATGTGGTCACCGTCAGGATTCCCTCTCAGCTCTAACCTCTGTAGAAATCACGGCACAAGGCAAACAGTGGAAAGCCCCTCTATTAAGATGTCAGTGTGCCACTGTGAGGATTGCAGCAGAGCAATTTTGGCTTCTCTCCAGAGGCAGGTGTGACTGGAGCCAACTTGTCTGTACTGACTTTTTTTACTATGAAACCATCAGCCGCATGCACGAGCAAAACAATGTTGCATTATTTGGAGTCCCTGGGAGTGTGCACACCCTTTATAGAGGGACTGTTTACCCTCCTGTCCCTTCACAGCTGGGATTAAAAATTGCCAGAGTTCAAATATTTAATGTTTTTTTCTTGTTTTCTATCCTCGGAATGTCTCAATGTCGCCAGACTTGCTGCCAACACGTACACCACATTGTTCCTCACTTGCCCAGGTTACTGCGTGTATGAGAAGCTGGATGGTCAGTTCTTGTCACCTTTGGGGATGTGTCAGCCTGAAAATCAGCTGGTGTCCTCCTCAAGTTTGGAGGCAGCTTCCTAGGGCGATTCTGTTCCATGTTATTTTTCTTTCCCGATTGCAACAAGATATTTGATTTTGATTATGAGAATAATTTTATATTGCATTTCACAATACGTTGTCTCATTTCTTCAGTGATTTGGGGATGTTAGGGATCACACAGAATGCATGTAAGAGAAGTGGGAAAGGGGCCGGTTATGAATCACTCCATAGAATGTTCTGTACTGCAAAGGCAACAAGTTCTATCTTTCTTTCTTGCTCCATTTTTCTCTACTCAAGACGCCGGTCACATCAGACTTCTTGGCAAGAGGAAGAATTTGAGTGAGAAAGTGGTACTCCCAGATATTTAGCAGACCAGGCTGAGGTCTGATGTCAAGACACAGGCTGCAAGAGGTGTTGCACAGTCAGGGGCTCAGCTACGGTTGCTATGGTAATGGCTGCGGCCACTGGTTCAAGGAGCACATGAAGTCTCGGACTGGGGTGAGCTGTAGGGAGCGTCCAGGATCACGCAGGGACAGGGAAACAATGGCAATATCTTAGTCTGCTTGGGCTGCCATCACCAGATACTATAGACTCAATGCCCAAACAACAGACATTTATGGCTCATAGTTCTAGAGGCCAAGAAATCCAGCATCAAGGTGCCAGCAGATTTGGTTCCTGGTGACTGCCCTCTTTTGGGCTGGTGGCTGACTTCTCACAGTATGTTCACACAGTGGCGACAGAAGGAGCTCTGACCCCTCTTCCTCTTCTAATAAAGATACCCGCCAATCCCATCATGGAGCCACACCCTCAGTACTTCATCTAAACCTAATCACCCCCCACAAAGGCCTCATCCCAAATACCATTGCACTGGGGATTAAAGCGTCAACATATGAATCTTGAGGGGGAGACAATCAGTTCATAACAGTCACGAAGCATTAGACACACCAGAGCAGTGACACATTCCACTGACTATGGGAGCTTTGAGAGCTGGGGTCATGTATTTAGCTGCTGACCAACTTCACCCCCACTTTCCCTACCCAGCACTAGCCCATTCTTCAGATCAGCAGGAGCGTGTCTCCTGCCTCTCTGGACTCTCACAGGTGCTGCAGTTTCAATTCAGCACCCCCAGATCGCCCTGCCAAATGAATGGACTCCCCAGGGTAAGAACCCAGTCTTCCTGGAGGTACCAGTGGGCAGAGAAAGAGAAACCACATCGACCTGCTCATTCTTACTGATTTTCTAACCACATTTATTTCCATGGAACAGCAATAGGTTAGTGACAAAAGCCACAGTCTGAGATCCCCAAATTTCTCAAATGCACACTTTGAGTTTGCCTATGTTCCCCCAAACCACACATTTTCTTGTTCCTTATTTTGATTCCACCTTCATCTGTGCCCTCCACCTCAGCACGATATTCTTTACCACTCCTGGGTGGGGCCCCAGAGCTGACTTCTTCCTTGCCCAGCTCAAGTTTGTACAACTCCCTCCCGGTATTTTTGTGCCCTTATAAGGTCAGAGGTGGTTTTGGTCCCAAATGTCTGTGACTGATTCCCATGCTTTCCTTCCTTGGTAGTAGATTGCTTTGGCTATGATTCTTCTATGGTACAAGTTATGCAAAGTATCAAGCATTTATTTTCTACCATATCTTGAGTTAGTAATAAAATGAGCTGAATACTTCCCTTCACTGTCCACTGTTAATAAAATGAGCTGATACTTCCCTTCACTGTCCACCGTTAATAAAATGAGCTGATACTTCCCTTCACTGTCCACTGTTAATAAAATGAGCTGAATACTTCCCTTCACTGTCCACTGTTAATAAAATGAGCTGATACTTCCCTTCACTGTCCACTGTTGTTAATAAAATGAGCTGATACTTCCCTTCACTGTCCACTGTTAATAAAATGAGCTGAATACTTCCCTTCACTGTCCACTGTTGTTCTGTGCTGTTTGTTGTGCAGACAGACCTCTTCTATTTCAAATGCTGTCTACTTATTTCTAAAGTTCTATTTGAATGTGACTATATTAATAATTAATGGCACAATTATTGGCATAAAAGAGGTTTTCAATACCCATTTTTAGAATAAAACAACATTCCTGTTCTCTCTCCCTCATTTTCTTCCTCTGTCTTCCTCTCCTTCATTCCTTTTTTTGTTCTTTCTTTCTCTCCTTCTTTCTTTAAAAAAAAAAAAAAAAGAAAAGGGAGAAAATCCCACACTCAGAAAACAAAAAGGGAGGAGTATAGGTAAGGACCCTGCAACACTACTAGCCTTATTTATCCTTGATTTCTTAAATTTAGATGATGAGTTTCAATCAGCTATAGAAAAGCCCTTTGCTAAAACCTCTCAAAATATAAAACATGCAGTTTTATGGAAAGATGTAAATGGTAATGAATGGTGTGGTCAAATGAATTGCTAACATGGGGAAGAGGATATGCTTGTGTTCACACCCTCTCAGGTCCCCTTTGGATTCCAGCACGATGCATCAGACCAACCATGGTATAGCTGGGATCCAACCCAGTCTCAGAGATGAAGAAAATGGCCCTACAGGACCTGCAGCCCTGAACGATGCAGCTTCCTCGGATGACACAAGCCCAGAAATCGCCTGGGGAATGCTGAAAAAGGCAACTGAGGAGGCTGAGCAAATCCTGCTCCGGACACAGACACCTTTCACTCAACATAATTTGCTCCTTGCTATGCTCTCTGTTGCACATTGCAACCTGCGTAGGGCATCGATCCTTTTTATACTCTCGCTTTATCTGCAACCTGTGTCTGCTATACTCTATTGGGCCCATCTCTTAGGTCCGCCCTCCTTTCATCCTATTACCTAGGCGGACACCCCTTCCCAGCCTCTAATAACGTGACTGCTTGGCTAGGAGGGGTTGACTTACCCCCAGTGGGGTCCCTCATTAATGGCACACATTTGACTAAGGTGCCAGGTAACACTACATATCACTCCACTATCCTCCCACTGTGTGTAAATTATAAAAGTTCTAACCCTTACTGTGTACCTACCCAAACACAAGTATGACCACATCATGGCAGAGGAAATGCCTTAACATTCTTGGTTGCTGGTAGCCTCAAACCAGGCGATGCAACCAATGCCACTTTCCCCAACGTTCCTCCCCGTGCTAAAGAACCAAGCCGGGAAAGTAATGGATTCCACTTTGGTTGAGGGGTCTGTCATGGGGGATGAGACTGTAGCTTACAGTTAGGCAATATATATATATCAGTTTCTCAATCAATATTTTACTTGCTAATAAATTCACCCTGACTGAACCCTTGGACTATTGACTGGGAGGAAATCCCTTTCATAAAAATTAAAATCTTGGATTTTTCTGATCCATCATGTAAGATGCTTAAAAGTCTCCACTCTGTCTCAACAAAAAGTAAAATCTGAACAAACTGAAAAATCAAGATTTTTAGATTCTTAGATTTGTCAGAGAAGTTAGGTCACGGGACAAACTGCTGATCTTAAAAAGTTGGAGAGACAGATGGGTGCGTATGGAGAGTCACAACTTTCCAGAGCAGAAATCAACAAGCATAAACCTCTGGGGAAACCAGGCCAGGACAGGGAAAGCTGAGCTGTAACTGAAGAATTGCTGAAGCTGCAGGATGGACAAGTCTGAGTGTTAAACCAAGAGACTTACTCAAAGGAAGTCGCCACACATTTGTGTTTCACCATGAGACTCTCTAGGGTTCTCGCAGTGAACATTGGAGAAAAATACCCCCCGGAATCATATTTACCTTTTAATTAAAAATTTCAAAACATACTAACAGGGGAAAAAAAAACCCCTACAGTTAGAAGAGACTAAAAGATATGGCAGGAATTTTGGAATTTTCAGTACAGGAATAATTTTTAAAACCCCCAAACTATGATCAATATGCTAAAGTCTTTAATGAAAAAAATAGATGACACACAAGAGCAGAAGGATGATGTGAGCAGAGAGATGTATATTCTAAGACAAAATCGAAAAGAAAGGCTAGAGATACAAAACATTGAAAGAGAAATGAAGAATGCTGTTGATAGGCTCATTAGTAGACTGGCACAGACAAGGAAAGAATCTCCAAGCTTGAGAATATTTCGATACAAATTTCCAAAACTGAAAAGCAAAAAAAAAAAAAAAAGGCCCATCTCGACCCCTGCAAAAAGAGAATATTTTCAAGAACTGTGAGATGTGAAATGACTACAAAAAAGCATAACATATGCATAATGGGGATACCAGAAGACAAAGAAAGAGAGAAAGAAGCAAAGTAATATTTGAAGCAACAAGGACTGATGGTTTCCCCAAACTAATGTCAGACACCAAAACTACAGATCCGGGAAGCCCAGAGAACATCAACCAGGATAAATACCCAAAAGAAATATACCTAGGCCAGGCATATCATATTCAAACTTCAGAAAAATCAAAGATAAAGAAAATATCTTGAAAGAAGCCAGAAGAAAACACTTTACTTATACAAAGGCAAAGATAAATTGCATGTGATGTTTTCTGAGGAACCACGGAAGCCAGGAAGGAGGGAAGTAAAATATCTGAAACGCTGAGAGAAGAAACCCACTTCTCTAGTCTGCATGTAATTATCCTTCTTAGATAAAGAAGAAACAAGGACATTCTTAGGTAAAAATTGAGAGAATGTGTTGCTAGTAGGCCTACCTTTGAAAGAAATGTTAAGAGAAGTTGTTTGATGAGAAAGAAAGTGTTATAAGTCAGAAACTTCTATCTACATTAAGAAATAAACAGCATTGGAGAAGGAAAAGGTGAAGACAAAGTAGAGCTTTAATTGTTCTTATTCTTACTTGATCTAACAGATAATAGTTTGTTCAGAATAATAATAGCCACATTGTGTTCTGTTAGTAAATAATATGCTTATGTATAAATGAAGTGAATGGTACCAATAACACAAGGAAGAAGAGAAAGAAATTGGGACTATTTTGTTATTATGAGGTACTTGCAATACCCATGAAATGGCAAAGTGTTATTTGAAAGTGGATTTGGATTAGTTGTAATGTGTGTTGGAAACTCTGAGGCAATCACTAAAAAAGGTAAAAAAAAAAAAAAAAAATATATATATATATATATATAAAATGTTATGAAAGAAGAGAAAATAGCATCATATAAAATGCTCGATGGAAATAAAAGGCAGAAACAGCATAGGAGACAAAAATAAGAGCAAAGAACAAGTGTGACAAACAGAAAATAGTGACAGACTTGGTAGATATGAGACCAATGATCTCAACAATCACTTTAAACATCAATTTCCTCAATATTAGATTGGGGCAAAAGTGATTGTGGGTTTTGCTATTACTTTTTATGGCAAAAACTGCAATCACTTTTGCACCCGCCTAATACATCAATTAAAGACAGAAGTTGTTAGAGTGGTTCAGAAACAAGACCCAACATCTTGTCCAAGAAAAGCTCACTTTAAATATAAAGATACATATAGATTAAAAGTAAAGATATGGGAAGAGTATATATCATACTAACGCTAATCAAAAGAAAGCACGAGCGGTTGTATTAGTCTCAGAGCAGAATTCAGAGCAAAGAAAGTTACCAGCGTTACAGGGGGTAATAATATAATGATAAAAGGGTCAGCACTTCAAGGAAACAACCATCCTTAACGTGTATATGCCTAACAAAAGACCATCAAAATAAGCAAGACGAAAACCAATAGAACTGCCTGGACAAATAGATGAATCCACTCTTCGGATTGGAGTTCTTAACATTTTTCTATCAGAGATGGACAGATCCAGCAGGCAGAAGATCAGGAGGACGTAGTTGAACTCAACAGCACCATCAATCAGCTGCATATAATTGACGTCTGCAGACAACTTCATCCAATAGCAGCATATCACACATTCTTCTCAAGCTCACATGGAATGTTCACCAAGATGGACCCCATTCTGGGCCATAAGACACACCTTAACAAATGTAAAAGACTAGAAGTCATACAATATCTGCTTTCATACCGCAGTGGAATTAAATTAGAAATTAGTACAGAAAGATAGCTGAACAATTCCCCAATACTTGGAGATTAAACAAAATACTTTTAAATCACAAATGGGTCAAAAAAAATCTTAAGAGAAATTCCAAAAATAATTTAACTAAATGAAAATGAAATTATAGCTTAATTTGTAGGGTGCTAGAAAAGCAGTGCTTAGGGGGACTTTTTAGCATTAAATGCATATGAAAAAGAGAAAAAAAGATCTGAAATCAATAGTCTAAGTTTACACCTTAGGAAACTAAAAAAAGACGAGCAAATTAAATCTGAAGTAAGCAGAAGAAAAATAATAAAGATTAGAGCAGAAATCAGTGAAATTGAAGATAGGAACCCAACAGAGAAAAGTGAATAAAATCAACAGCTGGTTCTTTGAAAAGATCAATAATATTTATCAGCTCTAGCCAGGCTAACAAAGGGAAGAAAAGAGAAGAGAAGAGAAGAAGAGAAGAGAAGAGAAGAGAAGAGAAGAGAAGAGAAGAGAAGAGAAGAGAAGCGAAGCGAAGGAAAGGAAAGCAAAGAAAAGAGAATGTAAATTACTAATATCAGAATGAAAGAAGAGGAATTGCTACAGATCCCATGGACATTAAAAGAACAATAAAGGAATGCTATGAATAAATCTAGGCCCAGAAATTTGATAACCTAGATGAAACCAACTAATTCCTTAAAGAACACAATTTGCCAAAACTTACACATGAAAAAATAAACAATTGGAATAAGATTGTACCTATTAAAGAAATAGAATCGGTAATGATTAACCTTCCAAATAAAATGCACAAAGCCCAGATGGGTGTACCGGGGAATTCTACCAAACATTTAAGGAAGACATTATATCAATTCTCTACAATCTCTTCTAGAATATAGAAGCAAAAGAAATGTTTCCTAATTCTATGAGGCCAATATTAACTTAAAACCAAAACCAAACAAAGAGGTTACAAGAAAAGAAAAAAAACTCTTGAACATAGATGCAAAAATTCTCAACAAAATACTAACAAATCAAATAGAATAATGTATAAATAGAATTATTCAAAACAATCCCAACAAAGATCCCAGGAAGGTATTTTGTGATGTCAATACTGTGCTAAAATATATATAAAGATGCTGAAAACACCAAATACAGAAATCAAGAACAACAAGAAAGCCAGAGGATTGATACTATTCAACTTTAAAATGTGAGTATAACTCTTCAAAGAAGGTAAACAAATGGCAAATGCGCATATGAAAAAAATGCTAAACATCATATGCCATTAAGAAACTGCAGATTAAAACAACAATGCAATACCACTACACACCTACCAGAAAGGCCAGAATCTAAAACACAGACCATTCCAAATGCTCCTGAGGATGTGTAACACCAAGAATACTCATTCACTGCAATGGGAATGCAAAACGGTACAGCCACTTTGGAAGACAGTTTTGTAGTTTCTTACAAAGCCGAACATACTTGTACCCTAAGAACCAGCGATCATGCTCCATGGTGTTTACCCAGATGATCTGAAAGCTTACACTTGGATATTTATAGCAGCTTTACTTAAAATTGCCAAAACCTCTAAGCAACCAAGATATCTTTCAGTAGTTAAATGGATACATAAACTGTGGCATATCCAGACAATGGAGTATTACTCAGTTGCTAAAAAGAAATGAACTATTAAGTCATGAAGACATGGAAAAAAACTTAAATGTCTATTACTAAGTGAAAGAAGCTAATCTGAAAAGACTACGTGCCGTACAATTCCAACTATATGACATTCTGGAAAATGCAAAGCTAGGAGACAGTCAAAAGATTGGTGGTTGTCAGGGGTTGGGGAGATGAAGGGATGAATAGTTGGAGCACTGGGAATTTTTAGGGCAGTGAAACTATTTTGTGTGATACTACAATGGTGGAAAAATGTCATTATACATTTGTCCAAACCCACAAAATGTACAACATTAAGAGTAAACCCTACTGAAACTATGAATGTGTCAATGCACGTTCATCAGTTGTAACAAATGCACCACTGTGGTGTGGGATGTTGAGCATGAGAGAGACTGAGCATGCGTGGTAGTGGGGAGTGTATGGGAACTCTGTCCTTTCTACTCAATTTGACCAAGAACCTAAAATTTCTCTGAAAATTAAAGTTTATTAATTTTGAAGAAGGAGCCTGACCCAGTGTCATGATTCACGTGACACATTTTGGGGGGTTTTGGTTTTTATACTTGTATTCGTTTCCTATTGCTGCTAAACAAATTGCCACAAACTTGGCAGATTAAAACAATTCAAATTTATTATCTTGCAGTCTTGGAAGACAGACATCTGAAATGGGTCTCATTGGGCTAAAATGAAGGTGTTGGTAGGGCTGGTTGCTGCGGAGGCTCCATGGGAGAATGTTTCCACATTGTTTCCAGCTTCTAAAGACTGCTTGCATTCCTTGGCTCATGTCTTCCCCATGCGAAACTCCAGCCGTGGCTTCCATCATCATATGGCCGGCTTTATCTTGGACTCTGACTCTCCTCTATCCTTCTTAGAAGAGCCCTTGTGGTTACATTGGATCCGCTTGGATAATCCAGAATAATCTCCTCATCTCAAGATCCTCAACCTAATCACACCTTTGCCTTTTACCATGTAAGGGAACGGTTATGGACTGAATTGTGTCTCCCAAAACCTGTATGTTGAAGTCCTAATCTCCAGCTTCTTAGAATGTGACTGTATTTGGAGAGATGGCCTTTGGAGAGGAAACTAAAATAAAATGAGTTCATACAGGTGGGTCAACATAAGCACTGTCCTTATAAGAAGAGGTGATGGGACACAGACACACAGAGGAAATGTGATTAGAAGATACAGGGTAAAGAGGGCCACCCGAAAGTCAGCGATAAAGGCCTCAGGAGAATCCACATCTCATGACACTTTGATCTTAGACTTCCAGTCTCCAGAACTGTAACGAAATGCTTTTCTACTGTGTAAGTCACCCAGCCTGTGTATGTTATTATGGCAGCGCAAACAAGAATGAAAGTAACATATTCACAGATTCTGGGGATGAGGATGTGAACACCTCTGTGGGTCGGAGGGCATTTTTCAGTCTACCACAACCACCACAAACCATCCAAACAGCTGCCACGTGTTGAACATTGCAGGTCAGGCAGGAACCTTACATGCATTATATTAGTTAATTCTTAAAATAACCCTACTGGGTAGCTACCATCACTATCCCAATTTTACCAAGAAGGAAAAGACGGCTTAGGGAAAACTTGTTGCATTCTAGTAAGAGGCCAAATCAAGACTTACATTTTAGCTCTCTGGTTTCTGTCTTCTCTCTTCTATTAAAAGAAAAGAAAAAAATCAATGGAGCCGCAGTTCTCTGGCTAGATGAGAAGCAAAGGGGATGATAGCCACGCTGCTGGCCTGATGTTCCTCTCCGGCTATCAGATGTTACCAGTGTTCACTTCTTACAGAACAATTGCAAGCCCCCCTTGCAGTCCTGCCTGCCTTTCTGAAAAATACGTATTGAGTAGCTTCCTAAGGAAATCCAGAAGTCTTGGTTCTCTGAGTCTGATGCAGCTACAGAAACTGCAAATGGGGGTGTGGAATTGTTTTACCCTAAAGGACCTTGTTAAACACTCACACTTTTGCCTAAATCCTAGACCAAAGGCCTGAAGTTTTCAGCTCATGAAATTAGACAAGGAGCCGGGGTTCATTCCAAGTCTCCCTTTGCCGGTGACCCTGGCATTCTTTCTTTTGACATCCAAATAGACACTCCCTTGGCTTCCGCTCAACAGAAAATTGGCATCCTGAAAAGCCAAATAAAACCTGCCTCAAAAGGGAAAACAAAATTAATGAACAGATAGGAAATCTGAGACTTACTTTTCTCTGAAGTAGGATGCGGGGGAGGTAAAGGCTTTGTGAATAGACTGGAGGGGGAGGGAGAGCGAAACAAGCTGGGTTTCTAAGGTTGATTCCCGACCTGTTCCGTGCATTTTGAGAGAGAGGGCACTTGGCGGCAGTTTGCTAAGCACTGCCGTGCTGCAGGCTCCCAGGGCCCTGGGCTCATGGCAGTGAGAGCAGGCTTGGTCTTTTCTCCAGGCACCAGTCAAGTATCACAGTTAAATTGGAAAATGCATGTCGTTCTGTGGGTAGGAGTGCGGGAGCCGCTGCAGCTTCTTCCAAAACAGCTCTCCCAGCTGCTGCAGCTGCTGAGGTCTCCCTGCCTCTCTCAGCCTGCTCTTCCCCTCCTTTTTTCCTGCCATGACATCTCCCCTCTCCTGCTTCTCCTCGCTTGGACCGGGGCTGGCTGGGACCCATAGCCCCGTCTACCACCCTGCTGTCTCAGAGGGCGGGTGAGGTCACTGCTTTCTGTCCCAAACCGCATGTGGCGTTAGGAACATTCCATTCTCAACTCTTCACAGGTTTGCTTCTGCGGCGGCAAAACTCAGATTTTTCGGAAAAAAAAAAAAAATATATGCATTGCATTGTAAAAGGATCCTTCAGATTCAAAAAAGTCAAAATTCATCAAGAATCCCACCACATACATTTTGTGTCTCTTGTGCTCCCTTTAAAATCTATTGTGGTTGTAATCCCAGCACTTTGGGAGGCCAAGGTGGGCAGACAATGAGGTCAGAAGTTCAAGATTAGCCTGGCCAATATGGTAAAGCCCGTCTCTACTAATAATACAAAAAAAATTAGCCAGGCATGGTGGTATGTACCTGTAGTCCCAGCTACTCGGGAAGCTGAGGGAGGAGAATTGCTTGGACTCAGGAGGCGGAGGTTGCAGTGAGCCAAGATCCTGTCACTGCACTCCAGCCTGGGTGACAGAGTGAGACTCTGTCTCAGAAAAGAAAACAATCGATTGTGGAAATCCTCCCTTGACCAAGAATGGGAATGCTGACTGGCAGTGGCTTATCTCAAATAATTAAAAGCTCTGTGGTCAATTCCAGTGCTAAAAGAGACCCACATCTTTAATTAGGATGATGTCAGGTTGCAGGATACTTGCGCATAGTGCGTATCAATACATATATATTAGCATATGTCCACAATACAGTCAACACTCTAGCCAAGTATCACCATTTCTTGCCTCTTCCTTTCAGTTGCATTTGTAGCTGAGCCTGTGAAGGGGAAAAGGAGGTGCTTCTGTTCTCCGCCCTCACCCTGAAAGCACAGGCTGGGGACTGGACAGTTTGCAGGGGACTGGATAGCTTTGTGTCCTGGCCCTGGTAGATGGTAATCTGGTTCTTCCACTCAGGGAGCCTAAGAAATGATCTGCGTTCCCTTTTCCCTGGTGTTCTTTTCCCCTGGGCCCAGAGTGGACCCAGCTCCATTCCAAATATTACCCACAGCTCCTTGCTCAGCCCCACGCCAACATGCAGCATGCCCTCCTTCCCTGAGTGTGTCACCCCTCCACACTTCCACGCGAACCCACTCAGGATGACCCCATCTCATCCTGGGTTAAATAGTGTCACCTCCAAATTCATGTCCATTCAGAACCTCAGACAGTGACATTATTTGGTAATAGGATCTTTGCAGATGTAATTAGTTAAGTTTAAATTAGTTAAATTCTAGTTTAAGTCATACTAGATTAGAGTGGTTTCTAACCCAATGATGGGTGTCCTTATAAGCAGAGAAAATAGACATGCTGAGGCGGAGGAAGGAAGGCCATGTGCTGAGGGAGGCAGAATGGGAGGTGCATGCCCACAAGCCACAGAGCACCACGTGGTGTTGGAGCCTCCAGGAGCTAGGAGCGAGGCATGGAACAGACTGTCCCTCAGAACTTCCAAAGGAAATGACACTGCCAACAACCAGACTTCAGACTTTTGACCTCTAGAACTGTGAAAAATTAATATGTGTTGGTATAAACCCCTTCATTTGAGAGAATTTGTTAAGGGAGCCCTCGGAAGTGAATATACTGGTTTGCTGCCTACTTGCCCACAGGGAGCACCCATGCATTGTTTGTCCTGATAAACCCTGGAGGACAGGCTGGTCCTTCTAACGCAGTCCTCTCTTGGTCCTTTCTCCAAAGCCCTGGCACAGCTCTGCTCTGGTCCCTCAATCTCCTGGTGGCAGCTGGATCCCAGTTCTCTGTCCAATTTCTCCATCTCAGTTTTGGATTGGACAGCAGGTGTCACTAACTTCAAATGGTCCCCTTGAAGCTCCCTCCCAGGCTATGGCTTGGCACTGTCATCCCCTTCCTTTTCCTCAAGGGTGGGCTTCAACAGCAAGAAAACTGTTCCCTCCAGAGATCTCTTCACAGTCTGTTCTCCAAAGCCTCCCTCCCTTTGACCTCTTTGCAAATCTGTGGTCCTGCCATGAGGTCCATGCCATGAACCATAAGTTCTCCTTCATTCCCTTTGAAATTTCTGAATTTGGGGGTGGCAGCAGTGTCTTTTTGGCCATTTTGGTTCTCCAGGCCCATTTTAGCATCCTGTTACATTTCTATGTTCTTCCACTATGGAGGGAGGGCCACGTATAGTTACATCTCCTGCCTTTCTGACTTCTTGTAGTGGGTTGGCTTGTGGTCCCCTCAGCCTCTCTCCCCTAAAAACATGTCCAAATGGAGCCTGTGAATGTGACCTCATATGGGAAAAGGATCATTGCAGATATAATTCAATCAAGGGTCTTGAGATGAGATTATCCTGGGTTTAGGATGGGCCCTGACCCAGAGACAGGTGTCCTTATAAGAAAAGAGGAAGACACAGAGACACAGAGAGAAGAAGGCAACATGACCACAAAAGCAAATGTAGGAGTGATGCTACCACAAGCCAAGGAACACCTGGTGACACTAGAAGGCAGGGGAGACATGGAAGCACCCTCCCTTAGAGTCTTGGGAGGGAGCATGGCCCTATAAATGTCTTGATTTTGAACCTCTGGCCTTCGTAAGTGTGAGAGAATACATTTCTATTGTTTTTTTTTTTTTTGAGACGGAGTTTCGCTCTTGTTACCCAGGCTGGAGTGCAATGGCGCGATCTCGGCTCACGGCAACCTCCGCCTCCTGGGCTCAGGCAATTCTCCTGCCTCAGCCTCCTGAGTAGCTGGGATTACAGGCACACGCCACCGTGCCCAGATAATTTTTTTTTTTGCATTTTTAGTAAAGACGGGGTTTCAAGAGATCGATCCAAGATGGCTGATCACTAACAGCTCAGGATTGTAGCTCCCAGTGAAAGCTCAGAGAACGAGACGACACCACATCTTTAGACGAATTTTCATCACTCACCGATCAGCCGATTCCCAGTGGAGGAGCCCCACGGGTCGCCAGCGCGACTCTTGTGGCCGCCGCAGCGGTTTTGCTGGCGTCTCGGCTCAGCAGCTCTTCATGCAGAGCCAACGGGACTGCTTCCCCTACTGACCGGAGTTTGGAGCTCTGGGAAGTCAGAGCCGCGTGTTGCGGACTCAAGAGGGAAGCCAGACCAGAGATTCCCGGGCAGAAGAGCACCATCAGTCTTATCGCTGCTATTTAGGCTGCCACAGTGGGTTGCTCGGATCCCAGCACTGGGAATCAATAAGTCGGACGTTGACTCAGAAACCTAATTAGAAAGGCGGTTCATCTACAATGAAGGGAAAAAAACAGCCTAAGAAGGCCGAGTATACTCAAAATCAGAACCCATCAGCAACGGAACAAGCCCTGATGGAAAAGGACTCATCAGCAACCGAACAAGCCCTGATGGAAAAGGACTCATCAGTAACGGAACAAGCCCTGATGGAAAAGGACTGTGTTCCATTATCTGAAGTAGGCTTTAAAAGGTGGATGATAAGAAACTTCTGGGAGTTAAAGGAACTTGTTCTAACCCAATGTAAAGAAACTAAGAACTTGGAAAAAAGATTAGATGAAATGTTGAAAAGAATAGACAATATAGAGAGGAATACAAATGAACTTATGGAGTTGAAAAATACAACACGAGAACTTAGTGAAATATGTACAAGCTTAAACAGCCGAATGGATCAAGCAGAAGAAAGGGTATCAGAGGTTGAAGACCAACTTAATGAAACAAAACGACAAGACAAGAATAGAGAAAAAAGGATGAAAAGGAATGAGCAAAGTCTCCAAGCAATATGGGACTATGTGAAAAGACCTAATCTATGCTTGATTGGTGTACCTGAATGTGACGGAGAGAATGAATTCAAGCTGGAAAATACTCTCCAGGACATTATTCAGGAAAATTTTCCTAATTTAGCAAAGCAGGACACTATTCAACCTCAGGCAATACAGAGAACACCACAAAGATATTCCTCAAGAAGACCAACCCCAAGGCACATAATCGTTAGATTCACCAAGATCAAAACGAAGGAGAAAATATTAAGGGCAGCCAGAGAGAAAGATCAAGTTACCCATAAAGGTAAGCCTATTAGGCTTACAGCAGATCTCTCAACGGAAACCCTACAAGCTAGAAGAGAGTGGGGGCCAATATTCAATATACTTAATCAACAGAACTTTCAGCCCAGAATTTCATGTCCTGCCAATTTAAGCTTTACATTTGAAGAAAAAATAAAATCTTTTAGGAACAAGCAAGTACTCAGAGATTTTATTACCACCAGGCCTGCTTTACAAGAACTTCTAAAAGAAGCATTATACACAGAAAGGAACAACCAGTATGACCCTTTCTAAAAATACACCAAAAAGGAAAGAGCATTAACATAAAGAAGAATTTTTATCAACGAAAGGACAAAATAGCCAGTTAATACCAAATGGCAGCAACCCTAAATTTAAATCGACCAAATCTTCCAATCAAAAGATACAGACAAAATCTAATGGTATATCCAAAGATATACATAGACTCAAAATAAAGGGTTGGAAAAAAAAAAACGTACCAACCAAATGGAGAGCAAAAATAAATAAATAAAAAGCAGGAGTTGCAATTTTCACATTTGACAAAATAGATTTCAAAGCTACAAGGATACAAGGGTAAAAGGATTAATGTAATAATAAGAGAGCTTAACACCCAGATACATAAGACCCATAATGAGATTTAGATTCAACGAGACAGAAAATTGATAACGGTATCAGGGACTGGAACTAAGATCCAGAACAAATAAACTCAATAGAGCTCTCCATTTTAAACACACAAAATATACATTATCCACAAAATCTAACGTTATCTAAAGATATACAAAGACTCAAAACAAGGGGATGGAAAAAAACTCACCAACCAAATGGAGAGCAAAAATAAATAAATAAAAAGCAGGAGTTACAATTCTCACACTTAATAAAATAGATTTCAAAGCTACAAGGATGCAAGGGTAAAAGGATTAATGTAACAATAAGAGATCTTAACACCCAGATACATAAGACACGTAATGAGATTTAGATTCAACGAGACAACAAATTGATAACGATATCCAGGACTTGAACTCAGAGCCAGAACAAATAAACACAATAGAGGTCTCCATTTTAAACACATAAAATATGCATTAACCACTTTAAACACTCAAAATATTGATCGGCCATTATTGAAACCCATTTTAGGAATGAAGTAATATTCCTTTTTCCCTCTTTTTCTTTTTTCCCCTTCTTTTTCTCTTTTTCCCTCAAAAAAAAAAAAAAAAAAAAAATGGGGTTTCACCATGTTGACCAGGATGGTCTCGATCTCTTGACCTCGTCATCCACCCGGCTCGGCCTCCCAAAGTGCTGGGATTACAGGCATGAGCCACCGCGCCCGGCCTTCTATTGTTTTAAGCCACCTAGTTCATAGTGCTTTGTTATGGCAGCCACAGAAAACTAATACCCAAAAAATAATATAAACATTGCTTCCTAATGGCAGAACAGTATTCTGTAGTATGAGGAACCCAACCTATTCTTTATCATAAAATATTTAATATTTGAAAATTGAACTACAATGACTTATAAGAAATTAATGACACTTGAACATACATTTTGAGTATCCGGCAATTTCCTTAGGAAATCTTACTGGAGGTGGAATTACTGGGCCAAGGGGTACACCCTCAGCATTGGCGCCGTGTGCGCCTCTCTTGCCTGAAGCCTATTGCTTAGAGCCTATAATTTCCATAAATATTATTTTCTACTAGTTGGTACAAGACATGTAATAACTGTGATTCATTTATGTAACAATGATTTCAAATGAGTCCTTGTGAGCATGGAAAACAACCCTCTGAAAACCAGGCACAACCCAATACTTAGGCTGTCTGGGTTACCCATTCAATATATTTTAGTCACGATTAGCTCACATCCCTCAAATTTGGTGTCAGATGTGTGTTTAAAAATGTGCTTCTTTGTGGCTTTTCTTTTATTGGTCTCAACTCTAAAAGCAAATTCTGAAATACAGCGAACCATTCTTAAGTCCCATGAACAAAAGTGGTTTGGGTCAGCTCCCTCCTCACTCTTCAATGTCTGATAAAATACATGCACCAGCTGGGGCAGGAAAGTTAGCTCAAGAAGGCTTTGAGCGTCTTTGTTTTGAAGAAGTTGGCCTAGAAGAGCTGCTGAAAACTATGTTCATCTAGAGTCCAGGGATCTGGGATTCCACTTGTATTTTGCTAACTTACAATTATTTTTTCCTTGGGAATGTTTGTGAGTATCACTTAAACTTGGGGACATATTCTGGGCAACAAGGATGGTGGGCTAAGTAAACTCTAAGACTTCCAACATTTGACCGTCCTGCTAACATTTATATGGCCTATGTGAAGGCCACTTGAGTATCCATTTCCAAGAATTGAGGTAAATGTGTCTGAACAACAACATCTGGACAAGTCATTCTGTGTGCTCTGCTCAAAGACAGTATTCATAAGTTTAGACCTTGCCAAAATAACAATCATAAAGGTCATAATTGCATTAAACAGATGCAATTTTACCAGGAGATGAGCTCATTTTTTTCAGTCGAATAAAACATTTGATTGTTATATAAACACCTGTCTTGATACTCGAGGTTATAATTAGAAACAATATAATAAATCACGAAATTTTTACCCAACTAGCTATTGTGTTGAGGCACGAATACTAATTGCAACTTTATAGGTGCCCTATGGCTTCTCATAAACTTATTAAGAAAAGGTCTGTGTAATTTAACTCCAAGTCAAACGTCCCCTTTAAAAGTGACATTAAAAATTTAGTCTAGAAAGAAGTTGATTAATATAATTAAATAAGAAAAATATTATTACTTTGGCCAATAACTATTAAGTAACACTCTTTGATTCTAAAGAAGAAACACAAGCAGACATGCACCCATTCATACACACATGTACATACACGTGCATATGAACACGGGCACACATGTGCACACACACAAAAAGTCCAAAGCAGATGCATGCTGGCTCTCCACCTTCCTCTTTGCAGCATCTTTTCCCCAGTGTCTCTTCTTTAGGAAGAGCTAACACCACCATATAGCATGAACAGAGGCTGTCTTAGTGAAACTGTCATGAGCAGGATATTTCACATATAACATCCCATTTGAAGTATACGAAAGGCTGAAAGTCATTGGTCCTAAAGTTGCACACAGTATCACTAGAAGACCCAGGGACAATTTTGCTAAATTATTTGGAATTATGTTTCTTGAACAGTATTCCTCTAGTTTGGTTTCCTTGATTTTCTTAAGTTTTAAGTTTTTAAAATGGTTTTACAAAACTTGTTGACTTTTTAGAGTTAGATGAAACTTTAGAGACCTGCTGCAGTACAAAGTCTCTTTCAACATCCTTTCTGTCTCTTGGGCCAATGTGGTCTCAGCCAGTGGTAGGAACACCAGCTCCTTCCAGTGACTGGTTCAGAAATGGGCCCATGAGTCCATTCAGGCTGGAATGGGCAAGAACGAATTTGCTGGAGCCTGCTGGGTACGTTTTCCTGCTTTACGGGTCTCTCCTTCCTCTATGTAGCTGAAGCTGAAGTTGCCGCTAGGAGGAGAGAGAATCAGAGACACTCAGCCAGAGCCGCAGAGTTCAATTAAGCCTCAAACCCATCCTGCACTTCCAGAGCCAATGCCTTCTTCACTGTTTAAGTCATTTTGGGCTGCCTGTTACTGCTGAAGTGTCGTAAGCGTGATACACTATCGTGTTCAATGCATTTCATTTTGTGCAAGAAACCAGAGTCCAGCAGGCCAAGGCTAAAGGACTTGTCCAAGATCACTGGTTATTGAGAACAAGACCGAAGCCAGGGTCCGGTCTCCTGATAACCGTCTACAGTTCCTTCCACCCCACAGTTCGTCTTCCTCGCGCCTTTCTAAACATGCTGTGCTTTGGTGGATCAACAGGCTTCTCCGAGAGATCTTCAATGTTAGGAGAGTGGATAAAGTCAGTGAGGCAGCATTTGTTTGGGACATCATATCTTTATGGCCCAACTTTTGAGGTTTTCTAGTTTGTTTGTTTGTTTTTGAGACAGGGCGCCAGGGCACTGTGGTGCAATCACAGTTCACCACAGCCTGGAACTGACTCCTGGGTTCAAGCAGTCCTCCCATCTTAAATTCCAGAGTAGCTGAAATTACAGGTGCCTGCCATCATGCCCATCTAATTCTGTGTAGAGATAGGGTCTTGCTACGTTGCCCAGGCTAGTCTCAAACTCCTGGCCTCAAGTGATCCTCCTTTTCTTTGTCTCCCAAAGCACTGGGATTACAGGCTTGAGCCCCCTCGCCCAGCCCGTGGTCTTTCTTGAGGCTTGCAGAAGCACTAAGGTGCCTGCCTGGCCAGTCACGTTTTAGCGTTTTGATATGAGCAGACATGCTAATTGAGAATCTGGCTTTCCAATTAGTTCTTGCTTTTTGATGGGAATGTTTCTGCCCGTTGCTATTAGAATGCTCAGAAAGAGCCTTGGCCTCCTGAGGACATCTTCCTCACATGCCTACTCTAGCCTGTGCCTCCTCAGGGAGAAGGAGAGGACCAGGGAAGCCTGTGGACATCCCTCCCTCCCATAGGCTGGGACCATTTTCAGAGTGGGCAAATCCACTGTCTTCTATCTCTCTCCTCTTTGTGACTCACATTATTCTTCCCCAGAATCCTTCCCTCCTTAACACGCATTTTTGTTGTTGTTGTTCCGGGCAATATACTGAAAACAAAGGTTACTAGACAGCAAATCAGACAACCTGCTTTAACATCTGGAAATGACTACGAACAGAGTAACCTAAGGTCTCCAGACTCTGTCCACCCATCTGAATATGAAGAAAACAACATCGGCCTAGCACATTTCTCATCTGAGCTGCTGTGCACCCCAACCTTGTTGTGATGATCAGTTCTCCAACATGTTTTGGGTAACCACCATGTAAAAGGCACATTGCAAGGGAGGAAATATCAACGTAAATTGTGAGCATTATCTAAACGTAAGGTCTTGTTACCATTAATAAAACACTCATCTGGAAACTACATAAAACATTTTATTTCTTCTTCAAGTACATGTTCCCTTCCACCTCCATAAACTTCCCAGCTCTTCTATTACTCACATTAGAGAGAAAAACAAAATGCCATCTTTTTCATGCTCTGTCACCTTCCTCTACTGAGCAATAACCATGTCGACCGGCAATATGAGAAAGGTCACCCGGTGAAGCGTTTACTCGGCAGTCCTGCACCATTGGCTTTTGAGAGTGCTGGCTAAATATTTTAAGTGATGGATGTCCCTGCCACTTCTCACTTTTCGTTTTTTATTTAATCAGTCTCATATGGATCAGGAAAAACACAAACCTTTACTCCCTGTGAAAACATTGCAGTCAAAACAGATTAAGCTTGTCCAACTCAGACTGTAGGTAGCATGCTAGTAAAAGCATCCTTGGTACAGGCTATGAGTTGAATTTTTCACTGCCTCCCACTGCCCCACTGAAAAAAGAGACATGTAAGGTTCCAACCCTCAGTACTTCAGAATGTCGTTTTGTTTGGAAACAGGGTCATCACAGATGTGAGTGATTATTTATTTTATTTTATTATTATTTTTGAGACGGAGTCACTCTCTGTCGCCCAGGGTGGAGTGCAGTGGTGCGATCTCAGCTCACTGCAACCTCCACCTCCCGGGTTCAAGCGATTCTCCTGCATCAGCCTCCTGAGTAGCTGGGACTAAAGGCACACACCCACGCCACCTGGCTAAGTTTTTGTATTTTTGGTGGAGACGTGGTTTCACCATGTTACCCAAGATGGTCTCGATCTCCTAAACTCATGATCAGCCCACCTTGGCCAAAGTGCTGGGATTATAGGCGTAAGCCAATGCACCCAGGCAATGTGACTGGTTAAATTGAGATTAGGTCATTCTGGACTAAGGCAGGCCCCTAATCCAATATGACTGGTGTCTTTATGGTAAGAGGGTCTATGAAGACAGAGACACACAGGGAGAAACCATGTGACAACAGCGGCGAGATGAGAGTTAATGCAGCTGTAACCCAGGAAATGCCGAGGATTGAAGCAACCACAAAAAAGGGAAGTATTTTTCTCTGAGGTTTCAGAGGAAGCATGGCCCTGCCAACACATTCGTTTTACATTTCTAGCTTCCAAAACTGTGAGACAATCAATCTCTGTTGTTTTAAGCCCCCCAGTTTGTGGCACAGTCATCTCTCAGTATCCCTGGAGGATTGGTTCCAGGACCCCGCATGGATACCAACATCCACAGATGTTCAGGTCTTTTATGTAAAGTAGTGTATTGCATATTACTTTATATAATGTAATTAGCATATGACCTAGGTACATCTTCTCATATACTTTAAATCATCTCCAGGTTACTTGTAATAGTACCTAATACAATGAAAATTCTATGTCAAGAGTGGTTCCACTGTATTGCTCAGGGAATAATGACAAGAAAGATCTCTGTACATGCTTCAGCACAGATGCAGGTATTAGTTCTTTTCTTTCAAATACCTTTGATCCATAGTTGGTCAGATCCATAGATGCAGAACCCACAGATATGGAGGGCTGGGGAAACTTCGTTATAGAAGCTCTGTGAGACTAATACAGTGTATAAGACGTTTGAGAAGAGGAGGTGTTCCAAATGGTGCTGTACTTAGCTATCTATTGCTTTGTAACCAATCACTACAAACTTAGTCACTTAAAACAACATCCATTTCAGTTTCTATGGGTCGGGAACCTGGGCCTCATTTACATCTTCTGCTTCAGAGTCTCACACAGGCTGCAGTCAGTGTCGGCCAGGGCTGGTGTCTCATCTGAAGAATCAATTGAGATAGAGTCCATCATAAACTGGTGGTGGGGTCTGGTCCCAGCGGCAGTTAGTGTGCAGGTGACAGAGGTGGCTTGGGGTAGGCTCCTAAATCAGCAATGGAGGCTCATCTATCTTCAGATACTAAGAGAAAAGATAGCTTATCTTAATCTAATTGTTCAATCCATAGGAACAGCTGGGCATCTGTAATCCAAAATTTTGGGAGACTGAGGTAGGCTAATCATCTGAGGTCAGGAGTTCAAGACCAGCCTGGCCAACATGGTGAAGCCCCATCTCTACTAAAAATACAAAAATTAGCCAGACATGGTGGTGAGCACCTGTAATCCCAGCTACTAGGGAGCCTGAGGCAGACAGAATTGCTTGAATCCTGGAGGCAGAGGTTGCAGTGAGCCAAGATCGGGCCACCGTACTCCAGCCTGGGTGACCGAGCGAGACTCCGTCTCAAAAAAAAAAAAAATCTTTAGGGACAAAAGCAGAATATATTTACTGTAAGGAAACTGTTGCTTAAACTAAGACTACATGTTTGGTTATCTTTTCTGTAGTTCATATATTTTTGGAAATGTAATATTTTTAACTATGTCAAAATAAGATAGATTGATGATTTAAAAATGAAGGCTTCTTATCATTTCCTTTTGTGATAGTTTAGGGAAATCTGTGGTAAGGCCTTAGTCCTCTGAAATGTTGGGACTGTAGGTGAAAGCAAAAACAACAGCAGCATAGCTGAGATTTAACACAAAATTGTGTGCCCAATACTTGTATTTGCATACTAAGCTACTTTTCTAGAACACAACGTTAATCCATATATCTACCACTTTACATATATACTGAGCCTGCAGTATACACCAGGGGCTATGCTTGGCACTGGAGATATGGCAGATCACAAGACAAGTTTTGTGGTTAAGATTTAAAGGGATAAGTAACTAAATCCCTTGTCATCAGAGTTCTAAACTGTGTTGCTTAGAAACATAAGTATTGGCCAGATGAGGTGGCTCATCCCTGTAATCCCAGCACTTTGAGAGGCTGAGGCAGGTGGATCACAAGGTCAGGAGTTTGAGACCAGCCTGACCAATATGGTGAAACCCTGTCTCTACTAAAAACAAAAAAAAAAATTAGCCAGGCATGGTGGTGCATGCCTGTAATCCCAGTTACTCGGGAGGCCGAGGCAAGAGAATTGCTTAAACTTGGGAAGCAGAGATTACAGTGAGTCAAGATCACGCCACTGCACTCCCAGACTTGGTGACAGAGTGAGACTCCATCAAAAAAAAAAAGAAAAGAAAAAGAAATGTAAGTATCAACTATGAATAAAAACTGCTTTGTGGCTGATGGATTAGAAATTATAGTTTGATCCAAAGTCCAAAATTGACTGCCTACTTGTCCATGGAAGTATAGTGGAGACTGCGGTGAATGCTCTGTCCATGGCAAAGTGGAGGGGAATACCTTTGTGGTCTGTGGGTGGGGAGAGGGTGATGAGAGATGGAGAGACAGAGACAGAGAGACAGGCAGACACAAAGATAAAGGGACAGAGACAGAATGAGACAGAAGGAAACAGAGACAGAAAAAGAGAGAAAGGCAAACTGACACACACACACACACACACACACACACACACAAGCACACACACATAGAGTCTTGTACAGTCTCTTCCCTTTTATCCTCCAGAGAGCAGGCATGGTGGGCATGGCCAACATTGGGGGCTGTTAGCAATCTGGCTCCTTGTTAACACCTCATCAGGGATACGGCTGTCTGTGAGATATTTTTGAGGAGAGGGTCTACTGCTTGTTTCTCCTAGCGGGCCACTTGTTAGCCGGCTCTGGGGCAAAAAGCATGGGCTAGGAAGATTGAGAGTTCAAAGCAGTTTTGCCTCTTAAGGGTCTTTTGACTTCAGGTGTGTTATTTATCCTCACCGAACCTCAGGTTGCCCATCTGTAGGATGGGCTGCTACCACCTACCACAGTGGGTTGGGAGGATTAAGAATGAACACGCGCCAACTGTGACATGTGATACGTAGTAGGTGTTCGGCAAACTTTGGCTTCCTCTTCTCCCCCTTCAAGGCTTGTTTCTTCATCCCCTTTCCATTCTTACTGTTTCCTTCTAATAGTCCCTCCATTCTGAGAAAGAGAAAGCTCAACTTTCTTTTGAAGTTTTGCAAAGGTTTGGTGGAGGTAGGGGAAAGAGTGAGAGGTTCTTTTAGCACCAAGTTTATTGCACTTTGGAGTTTTCCATGACTTGTCAAGGGATGGGATGAGAAGAGAAAATGGGACCCTAGGCTTGGAGATATCAGGGTCAGAGGTCACACAGAGGTTGGAAGATGGAGGCAGGAGAGCCCAAGTGCCCTGCACAGGTCCTTGTCATCCTGCAGACTCCAGCAGGGAGAAGCAGGTTGGGCAAGTTCTGTGCACACCAAACCACTGGACTACAGAGACTCCTTTGTATGAAAGGGTATTACAGGTGGCTGCTTCCTGTCAGCCGCCTTTGATGTGAAATGGCGGGGTTACTGGGACAGACCTTGTGTACAGTCAGGCGTACACTTAAATTACCGTGCAGCTACTTTTTAGCTGAATTTGTCTGAGCAAATATTTGACTTACCTGAGCCTTTATTACCTCATAGCATTTTTGAGAGAGTCACATGGGAGAATTTCCAAAAATGTGCTCCATAATAGCGCTATTTTGATTTTGGTGTCTATGTAGCCCCAGCATTGGCTCTCCCTGTTGCTGCCCAGAGTTACCTTCTTCCCCTTTAAGTTAATCCCATCTGCAGGGGCCCTTGGTCATATAAAGTACACATTCATAGTGCAGGGCTGGGGAGGTATTATTCTATCAACCAAAATGTAAGTAAGAAACAAGAGTCTCATTGCCCTTCCTGGGACAAGGACTGGCAGCAAATGCTTTCCCAGGTCTCCCCTGCCTCTCTCAGCCAGGGCCTGAGCCACTGCTTCCTCTCTTGCCAGTTTCCTCCTGAAGCTCTGGTAGAAAGAAGGCTATATTTCACTTTCCTGCCTCTTTCCTGAATTTTCCCAATAAACTAGTAACTTCAGGATCTACCTGTCTGTCTATCTATCTATCTATCTATCTATCTATCATCTATCTACCTGTCTGTCCATCTATCCATCTTCCTGCCTATAGGGTTTGGCAAACTGTTCCAAATAGCAGGAAGGAATTACAAGGTAGAAAGAAAAAAAAAAGTCAGTCAAGTATAACTTTTCTCATAGTCCCAGGGAAAAGAATAATACACGAACTAACTCATTTAGAGAGAAAATGCACCAATCCTGACTTTATCCCTGGTTTTGAGGATAGTCTTCCTATCCTCACTCCATCCACCCTTCCTTCTTAAATCAATAATAGGCAAAATCCCAAACTTCTGTTTGGAAATGTGGAAAGGGATACGCAGGGAAGCAACATGATCTTCTCTAAAGCCAGTCTGGAACCAAAGGGCTGAGAGGCCCTCACAGGCACGTGGTGTGTGCAGAAATCCGTCTATGTGTGTGACCAGGTGTGTTCAAAGGCTGAAGGGAGGTCTCTTCCGCAACTTCTGATCTCTCTTGACTAAGGAAATTGGAAACCTAACCCTAAAACAAAACAAAAACACGCACTTATGAGTTTTTATAAACTTGTGTCTTGAGCAAGTTCACTGGACACCAGGAAAAATTCCTGTAGGCTGGGAGAAGGCCCCGGCCCATAGTCTCCAGAAGCCTCTCGCTGTAGTTTGTCCAGGAGCTTAGCTCGCTAACAAATGAGTCTGAATAAAGAAGGAATCAGCACAGAATCTATACAACAGCAGTATGTAAAAAATGAGAAAAGAAAAAGGAAACATACAGCAGATAGGCAGGCCTCATAGGAAAAACATTACATTGGATCCGGTGAACATTCTGATTAAACCCATTGCTGAGAATTTTCTAAAATCTTAGTGAAGAAATAGTGAGTTTTTCAAAAATAAGCCAGGCACAGTGGCTCACGCCTATAATCCCGACACTTTGGGAGGCTGAGGTGGGCAGATTGCTTGAGCCCAGGAGTTTGAGACTAGCCTGGGCAACATGGCAAAATGCACCTGTAGTCCTGGCTACTTGGGAGGCTGAGGCAGGAGGATCACTTGAGCCCAGGAGGTCAAGGCTGCAGTGAGCTATGACTGTGCCACTGTACTCCAGCCTGGGCAACAGAGCAAGATATTGCTTTAATTAAAAAAAAAAAAAAGAATTATTTAGAAAACCAGAGCCCAAAGATAAGCACTCAGGGATGACATGGTCAGATAAGAAAATGAGATAAAGCATGAATTGAGAGAGGTCTTGAAAGGGGTGGATGAGAAACAAAACAATTACAGAGTGGAAAGCCAAATGGGAAGCAGTGCAGAAGGGAAGAGCTGATGCTGAAAATGCGAAAGGTAATAGATGATAAGATGCAGAAAGATGAGAAAAATCAAATTAGTATGAGCCAAGAGTTATAAGAGGATTGCAGAGAAAGTAACAAATAAGCAAGACAGACAAAGGAGTTCAAACATACCCATAATAGATGCCTCCGAAGAAAACAGCCTAATAGGTTACTACATATTTTAAGAAGGTCCGGGGGTAGAAACTGGGGAGATGGTGTTCAAAGGATACAGAATTCTGGTTCATGAGAGGAGTAATTCAAGAGATCTATTGTATTATGTAACACGATGACTATATATTTTGTATTGTTGAAAAATGCTGGGAGTGGAAGTCCAGTGTTCTCACCACAAACATGATAAAACTAGCTGGGGTTCACCACTCCACAATTTGTACAAAACTCCAACCATATGTCACACAGAGTAAATATGCACAGTTTTACCAGTCATTAAAAAATAAATTCAAGTTTTCTACCGAGACATACAAAGTAAGATGTAATCCCAGTACAGTTACTAAAAATAAAGAAAAACTTGGCTCTTCAACTTGAAAGAGCATAACAGTATGTCTTAGAGGGAAATATTTACAGAACCATTGATACGGAGCCTCATCTGAGTGAAGTTACTGAACGTCAGAGAGAAAGAAAGAATCTTTTGGACAGGTAGATCAAGGGATCAAATTACCTCTGAATGGGAAACTATCAGCCTGGCTCAAAGCACTTCACAGCCTCGGTTGACCCTTGAAGTCGGCAGAGCAACGTCTACAAAGTCCTAAAGAGAAAACGTGTGCCTGAGAATTTTGTGGCCGCCTGTACCATGCATCATAAATAAGACAGCAGAAAAGCATCTTTGAACTTGCAAGCGCTAAGGGAGTTGTGCTTCCCATGAGTTGCTTTCGAAGAAACTACTAGAGGATGATGTTCAACCGATTTTTTACTGGGAAAAAAATATGGTAAAAAGACCACCAGGGAGCACTGACTGACTCCATTAAGGTGTGGGATTAAGACCAAAGCGCTCTGGTTGTTGGTATGCAGAAATTATGCAGCTGATGAAAACCAGGAGACGAGGAAACCGAGTAGTGGAGAAGGTAAAGGAGGGAGATGTTTTCCCTTATTTGATATTTGTTATTTCCTGAATTTTGACCCACAGACACGTACTATTTATTCAAGAAATAAATAATGTATTTAAAAATAACATGAAAAGGATGAGCCAACAGTTTAAGCTTCACTGTCTGTCAGCAAGAAACCAGAAGATGTGGGCCAGGCATGATGGCTCACGCCTGTAATCCCAGCACTCTGGGAGGCCGAGGCAGGTGGATCATGAGGTCAGGAGATCGAGACCATCCTGGCCAACATGGTGAAACCCTGTCTCTACTAAAATATAAAAAATTAGCTGGGCATGGTGCTGGGCGCCTGTAGTCCCAGCTACTCAGGAGGCTGAGGCAGAATAATTGCTTGAACCTGGGAGGTGGAGGTTGTAGTGAGCCGAGATAGCACCACTGCATTCCAGCCTGGGCGACAGAGTGAGATTCTGTCTCAACAACAACAACAACAAAAAAAAAAAAAAAAAAAAAAAAGAAAAGAAAAAGGAAAAAGAAAAAAGAAACCCAAAGATGTGCACAGTTTTATATTATATCAGCCACAACCAATGGGGGTAGAGAGAAGTTGTTCTCTCCCAATCAGAAAAAAAGGATAAGAAGAAATAGGATAGGAAAGGGAGCATTCTCTCTCAGGGTTGCTATTTTTCCTGCAGCAAACGTTCGAGCGATCCTTCTACAAGGACATCTTGTCATGTTGGTGTGCATTTGTGAAAGGAGGAGGTGCTTGGGATGACTTCTCATATCCAATGATGTCCATGGGGAGCCTGTGGCTTTTCATCCCTGTGAGCCTCCCTAGATCCCCATGGCTTCCTTCCCCTTGGCTGTTCTGCCCTAACGCTGGTTCCAGAGTGGTTCAGATGGCATCTGAGCCTCGACAGCTGACCTGTGGTGGTTCAGTCCTGGATGCCTTCTCATCTTCAGAGCTACCCAGTTCCCATGTTGTAGCCTCATTGGTCTCTCTGGGCCTCGGTTTCCTGATCTGGGCTTCTGCTTTGCTTTGTTTGGCCTTCTCCTGCTCCTCTCAACTTCTCCCCCGGGAGAATGTGGACTTTTTGCTGAATCCCAACCCAGTAACAAGACCCTACCATACCTTAGAAAGTTCTGTTGGCCAATGACAGACTGACCCCTTTACTCATTGTGTCAAAGCCTTTGGAGTGGGAGCCTTCCACCGTCTTTTGCAATATCCAGTTCTATTTTTACATTAGGCTTGTTGTTATTGTTGAGTGGTGTTTGGCCACCTGAATCCCCACTGTGGACCAAGTTAACTTCACGACCTTTGACTTGAATGGGTAGGTTTCTTGCCAAGCTCTAACATCCTTCCCCTTCTGTTGGAACACAGGATCACCAATTTTTTGCCTGGTTATTTAAATCAATTATCCACAAGAGCGCACCTCAATTTTTTTTTTTTTTTTTTTTTTTTTTGAGACGGAGTTTCGCTCTTGTTACCCAGGCTGGAGTGCTATGGCGCGATCTCGGCTCACCGCAACCTCCGCCTCCTGGGTTCAGGCAATTCTCCTGCCTCAGCCTCCCGAGTAGCTGGGATTACAGGCATGCGCCACCATGCCCAGCTAATTTTTTTGTATTTTTAGTAGAGACGGGGTTTCACCATGTTGACCAAGATGGTCTCGATCTCCTGACTTCGTGATCCACCCGCCTCGGCCTCCCAAAGTGCTGGGATTACAGGCTTGAGCCACCGTGCCTGGCCCGCACCTCAAATTTTAATGTCCCCCTGAATGATCTGGGTTCTTACTAAAATGTAAATTCTAGTTCATTAGAATTGGAGATAGTCTACACATCTAATGAGCTCCCAGATCATGATATCAGGCCCTCCTGGATATATAGACCATACTTTGAGTAACAAGGAATCTCTCATATCACTTTAATTCAAGAAAGACTTTTTTGGTTTTTTTTAGATGGAGTCTCATTCTGTCAACAGGCTGGAGTGCAGTGGCACAATCTCAGCTCACTGCAACCTCCACATCCCAGGTTCAAGCAATTCTCCTGCCTCAGCCTCCCAAGTAGCTGGGACTACAGGCACACGCCACCACACCCAGCTCATTTTTGTATTTTTAGTAGAGACAGAGTTTCACCATGCTGACCGGGATGGCCTTGATCTCCTGACCCCGTCCAGCTGTGCTCTTCACTCTGTACTCTTTGACCAACATCTCCCCTTTCTATTGCAGTTGTTTGTTCAGGCTCCTGAGTTCTGGAAAGATGTGTTCTTGACATTGCAACTGGGAATTCACAAGGCATTTTTCACAAAACAATGTAGCTAGATGTAAAAAATGTATGATTAGATCTGGTGGGTGTTTGTGGGTTAAATAAGCTTTTGCGTGCTAGCCTGGAAATCATACCACCAGGAATGAAGTTTCCACTGAGGAAGAATCTACTGAGCGTTGCAACCAGCTTATATACAGAATTCAGCCTGGGCTTAATTGGGATTTCGGACTTCGTTGGAATTCTCACAGCAAAGCTTTTTCTCAAGCTTAAAATATGCACCCCTTTTTGAATGACTGAATCTAACATGAATGGTTTTTACTTGTTGCCAACTTATGTGCCTTGAAATCCTGAGACATGTTCTTTCATGTTGAATTTTTCTTACAAATTAAAGAAATCCTTAATAAATGTCTTACAATTATAATCAACTTTAATTACTTGTTGCTATGGAGTTTTGCTTGGTTACAAATTCTTCATCTGTTGCTTCTAATTCCGCTCAAGTTCCTGCACCTAAAGGGATATTTTGACTCTAATGAGAGAAAATTCATACATTTTTTTAATAGTTTTAGTCTTTCCTCTAGCGATGGCTATCCAACCAGTACTAAGAGAAAAACAAAACAAAACAGGGAGAGTGATATTTTTCATAAGAGTGCTAGTACTGATCTTAAGAAGAAAGATTTGGAATGTTTGTCTTTTCCAGGATGGAAATTTTGCTGCAATAGCTTGAAAAAAGGAGACAAAAATATTTGTCAAAAGGCTAACCCTAATGCTTAAGCTAATAGTGGGAAGGCAGTATCCCCATCACAAATTTTGTGCTGCTTTTTCCTGCAGAAATTTGTAAAAGTTTCATATTTGTCACAAGAATTTTGATGGTTTCATTCTACATTTGGTAGAAGAAAATAAAAATCATCTCCAGACCAGGCCAGATGAATCTAACAAAATCTTTTTTTAAAAAGAAGATACTGTGTTAAATGAGAGCAGCATCAAATGGCAATCACACATGGGCTTACACGTGTAGACACTTATATCCACGCCACAAGTGAGAGCCGAGCATTTGCCATTGTACATTCCTTGGTCAGCTGTTCTCTTCTGCTGTAGAAGAGTGGGCCTTGGGCATGAAGAATGAAGCATTTAGAGGTAAAGGGCCAATATTTTTTCAAATTGATTTTTGAAATCATGGCTTTATAATGTGCCAACTTGACTAAGCTGAACTGGGTTCCTTGTATGCTTCTCATTAGGTTGGACCACAAAAGACAAAGGAGATTTTGAGGGCAGACGGGAAGCCACAGCCATTTGGCAGCTCTAGTGCATCATCATGGAGTACCTGGCTCTCCTCCCTCCCTCACCTGTTGGCAAGCATTCTGCCTTCCCTGGGACCTCCTCCAGTGGCTCCAGCTCCTGGGTCATGTGTGTGCTTTTATTTATTTATTATTTTTGAGACAGAATTTCACTCTTGTTACCCAGGCTGGAGTGCAATGGCTCGATCTCGGCTCATGGCAACCTCCGCCTCCTGGGTTCAGGCAATTCTCCTTCCTCAGCCTCCCGAGTAGCTGGGATTACAGGCACGCGCCACCATGCCCAGCTAATCTTTTTTTTTGTATTTTTAGTAGAGACGGGGTTTCACCATGTTGACCAGGATGGTCTGGATCTCTTGACCTCATGATCCACCCGCCTTGGCCTCCCAAAGTGCTGGGATTACAGGCGTGAGCCTGTGTGTGCTTTCAGCTTCATAAGGAGGAGCCCGTGGCTTCCCCCTTCCCCTCACCTGTTGGTGTGAGTCAGCAGGCCTGCAAGCACTCTGCCTTCTCTGGAATCTTCCTCCAGCTGTTCCAGCTCCTGGGACAAGTGTGTGCATTTAGCTCCATGCGGGGGGGACCCCTGGCTTCGGTAGGACACCCACTTCATCAGGGTTGGAAGCAACAAGGATGACTGGAGTCTACCAATGGTAGACTTACCTGTTCTTTGAAGACCAGCAGTCTGTCCATCCAGATGAAGGCCCAGCTCACACTAGTGGGTTCCAGCCTGCTCTTGCTCTCCCCCATTCCACATCCATCTTGCTTTCTTGACTCCTGCTCTGTGGGCCTCAATCTCCAGCATAAAACATGAAGAATAGCCTTGCAGATATAAAGAAATACAGATAAATAGTGGCTCTGCTTTTCTAATTGAACCCAGCTGATACACAACCTACCTATATATACAAATATGTACATAATTACATATGCATATGATATGTATATACATATTCATGTTTATAGAATATATACACTTTTATTTTTATAAAAACATATTTATATATTTATGTTTATATGTACAAACATAAACATATGTAAATATATTTGAAATGTTAAAAGAAATCAGATAAATTGTTAATGATTATTAAACCTAGATAGTGGGTGTGTGATTGTTTATTTTACTATTCTTTCAACTTTTTTTTGTATTTGAACTTTTCTATATAAATAATTTGGGAAAAGAAAGAATGAATCTCAGCAATAAGTAAAGCCTCCAGATCCTTAGTCCAAAGAGCTGTGACATTACTGAGACGTTACTGAGACAAAACACAGGTTGAAAGCATGAGTAGCATGATAGAAATATACACACACGTGTGGTATATATATCATATATGTATATAATGATATGTCATTATATGCATATAATGCAAATGCTGATAAAAAAATCCTGGAGTGCTTATATTAATATAGACAAAGAATTTTAGAACCATCAATATTAAAAGGGTTAAAGAGGGGGAATTTTACAATGACAAATGAGTTAATTCATTAAAAAGACATAATAATCTACATGCATATGTGTCTAGTAGCAGCCATAAAATACATAAACCAAACAATAATAGAGATGAAAAGAAACTGGCAAATTCATATTACAGTCTGGGATTTCAATCCCAATCTCTCAGTGAACTATAGAGCAAACAGACAAAAATCATTAAAGATATGGAAAACTCAAACAAGAGACAAAGATGGGCATTGAAATACTTTTTATGACTTATCCTTAGTCACACACAGCACCTCTGCCGTATTCTACAGGGCACGCAGGGCCGACTCTGATTCAGTGTAGAGGACCCTTCACAAGGGCATAAATACCAGAATACGAGACCACAGGCAGTCATCTCAAATGCCAGCCATTACGGAATAAGAGCAGAAATGTCATGGGTGGGGTTATTATTATTTAAGATCATAAAGTACTATATAGTAATGTACTTCCTAGTGCAATGAAAGAACAATAGTAGCCTAACAGTTGACATTTTCCATTGGCATCTTAAAACAATGTTGTTTTTCCTTTTTTTATTCAGGAACAAATAGACAATGCACCTCAGCTATAAAAACATTGCTACAACAAATCAAAATTGATTTTTTTATTGCACTTTAGGTTTTGGGGTACATGCGCAGAACATGCAAGATAGTTGCATAGGTACACACATGGCAGTGTGTTTTGCTGCCTTCCTCCCCTTCACCCTCATTTGGCATTTCTCCCCAGGGTATCCCTCCCCAGCTCCTCCCCGCTGTCCCTCCCCTATTCCCCCCAATAGACCCCAGTGTGTAGTACTCCCTTCCCTGTGTCCATGTGTTCTCATGGACTAAACGGTGGCATGCCCTGTGATGGTACTACCAGTGAGGCCATACGACTGGAGATGCAGCTTAACAAGAGACTTGCTGAAGAACATATGGATAGATATGTATGCATAATGAATGTGTGCATATGTATATATAGTTTTTCCATTTCCCTCATGTGAGGGTTTGTGCTGAGATGCCCAGCAAGAGTCAGCCCAGAGGTTCAGCAGTTTTACCACAGCTAGAAGCTGATGCCATCATTAGAGAGGAACAGTGCTGACCTAGAGATGATTCACTGGCAGATGATAATAAAAGTCACAACCTGGCCGGGCGCGGTGGCTCAAGCCTGTAATCCCAGCACTTTGGGAGGCCGAGGTGGGTGGATCACGAGGTCAAGAGATCGAGACCATCCTGGTCAACGTGGTGAAACCCCGTCTCTACTCAAAACACAAAAAAATATTAGCTGGGCATGGTGGCGCGTGCCTGTAATCCCAGCTACCCGGGAGGCTGAGGCAGGAGAATTGCCTGAACCCAGGAGGCGGAGGTTGCGGTGAGCTGAGATTGCGCCATTGCACTCCAGCCTGGGTAACAAGAGCAAAACTCTGTCTCAAAAAAAAAAAAAAAAAAAAAAGTCACAACCTTCCCTGCTTTCAAGCTTATAAATACCGAATGGTTTTAAGCATATTGAGATTGTAATTTTCCACTTATTCTTTCCCTTCCAAAACTACAAAAACTTGCTTTTCCTATGGTGTGTTTGCCAAAAAGCAAAAGAACATTCCTAAAATATTGTCATCCAGGGCATTTAGAACCTTTCATCAAAAAGACATGTGTCACAACAGGAATACCGAGCCTTGCTGGCAGAGGAGGATCTCAGCTTGTGAAGCCTGTGCATGTCTTCAGCACCTCTCCACTCACCATCCCCTTAAATCTGAGTCCAGGTATGCGTGATCCAGCATCACACCTCCACCAACCCCCAACCACAATCCTCACAGAGCACTGCCCAGATATGCAATTCAGAGGGTTGTCCCAACTGAAAAGGGCCCCCAGAACACCAGCAGGTCCTTTAGTGAGGTCAGTTTTACTATCCAGGTGCAACTGGAAGACCATAGTCCAAAAAGGTACCTGGCATCTTATTTGTTGGTCAGGGCCAAGCATATGATAGGTTCCCATTGGAAACAAATGAGAAAGTTAATGGCTACCCGCCAGACAGCCGGGGAATTCTATGATTGGTTACTTCCACTGGCATTGTTGGTTTATACCAGGAGTGGCCATGAGGGGCCAGAATGGGAGACCTCAAAGAACCATGGCTGTTTAGAGAAACCCTAGAATATAAGCTGCAGGAAGCAAGGAACTCGTGATTTTCTCACCATTGACTCCTCAGCACCTAGGACAGTGCCTGGCACCTATCAGGCACTTCAATGCTTATTTAATGATATTTAATTTCAATGAAAAAAAAACTTTTGCTGAGACATTACTGAGACAAAACACAGGTTGAGACATTACTGAGACATTACTGTGTTTTTATATTTAAAATGCATTTCTCTTAAACAACATGCTGTTGAATTGCTTTGCTTTGTCAATTCAGAAAAGTCTTTTAATTGATTGATACATAAGTTGGGTTTCAACCAGAAAAGCAAAACCAGTAGGAGATACATAGTAAGAGATTTACTGTAAGAAATTGGCTTACGTGATCGTGGTAACTGGCTAGGCAAGTTGGAAATCAAAGGGCAGGTCGCTGGGAAGGGCGAACTGGAACTCAGGCTTGCTGGACGCTGCTGCCAACAGGCAGGCTTTCTTCTTCCTTGGGGAGGCTTCGGCTCTGCTCTTAGGCATTTCAACGTATTGAACAAGGTTCAGATTATCTAAGATCACTTCATTTACGTAAAGTCAACTGATTATGGACTTTAATCATGTCTACAGAATGATTTCACAGCAGCATCTCGATTCATGTTTGATGAAGATACTGTGAACCGTAGCCCACAGAAGTCGACATATCATTAGGGCATCACAGTGAGGTGGATCACAAGCCATTTACATTAAATGTAATCATTAATAGAGTTGGGTTTAAACTTACCATGCCGAGATTTATTTTATATTTATTTTCTATTTCCCTGTGATTTTCCTTTCTTCACTGACATCTTTTGGATCGCGCACTTTTTATGGTAGTTATTTCTCTTTGTGTTACTTTTTTAATGGTTTCTCAGGGACTTCCAGTATAATTTTTTCACTAAGTGAAGAATTCTAGGTTGATAGTTTTTTTTTCTTTCAGCATTTTAAAAACATGGCTTTACTGCATTCTGATGTTTCCTGTCTTTCTTGTCTTAGTTTCCTCTGTTTAAAGTGTCGTTTTTAAGAGCAAGTTTTAGTGTTCCGTTTTTGGTCACCAGGTTTTAGAAATCTGGTTGTGACGAGCCTTGAAATGGTTTCAAAGTTTATTTTACTCGACCTTCTTGGATCTGAGGCTTACAGTTTTCATAAAGATTTGTAAAACATCAAATGTGGCCATTATTTCTTCAAATGCTTTTCCTGTCTCCACCTTTCCTAGAACCTCATACATGTGTGTTAAAACATTTAACAGTATATATAGTCATGGATATTCTTATTTCCTCCTATCAATTTTATTTTGAATAGCTCTTTATTGCTTTGTATTCTCGTTGATGGATATTTTCTTCTGCGGTGTCTAATTTACTGTTAATCTCATTTTGTATTTCAGATATCTTACTTTTCATCTCTAGAAGTTCTTGAGTCTTTTCATATATTACATCTTTCACCTCACCATACTTATGTTTTCTTATACCTTCATTCACATGTGGGCTATTTCTAACGGTTTTTATCATCCAGAAAACTGTTTTTCTTTTGCTAGTTTCATTATGTCTGTCATTTCTGGCTCAGTGGCTAATGAGTAAATTTCTTTCATGCTTCTTTGTATGCTAACTTTTCTTGGACCCAGAACATTGTAAATTTTTTGTTCTCAAGTGCTAGATTGTTTTGAATTCCTTACTGGTGTTTACTTGGGAGCAGATATTTTTGAGGCTTGCTTTTAAGCTATGTCAGGACTTGTTCAGTGCAACTTTTTTTTTCTTTTTTTTTTTTTTCCGAGACGGAGTTTCGCTCTTGTTACCCAGGCTGGAGTGCAATGGCGCGATCTCGGCTCACCGCAACCTCTGCCTCCTGGGTTCAGGCAATTTTCCTGCCTGAGTCTCCTGATTAGCTGGGATTACAGGCGCGCACCACCATGCCCAGCTAATTTTTTGTATTTTTTAGTAGAGACGGGGTTTCACCATGTTGACCAAGGTGGTCTCGATCTCTTGACCTCGTGATCCACCTGCCTCGGACTCCCAAAGTGCTGGGATTACAGGCTTGAGCCACCGCGCCTGGCCTCAGTGCAACTTTCAATCTAGGTCTAGTTTCTATCCCCATGAGGAAAGCAATTCTCTGAGGGTTTTACCCAATGCCTCATGTATCACACTGCTCTGAGTGGTGGAAACACAGACTATTTCCAGCTCTGGGTGAGCTCAGAGAATTGTTCTACATTCTACTTTCTGGTGATTTTTTTTGCCAGACTCAGATAATTGCCTCTCCCATAGTCATAGATGAACTCTCAGCCCTTTGGCTTTTTTGAAGGCTTTTTTCTGGCGATCTCCAGAACTCTCACTCTCTCTTTGTAGCTCTGTGCTCTCCGCTATTCTGCCATGAACGTTCTTCCCATCTTGACCAGACTTCAATTTCTTTTTTCTCAACTCAGGGAGACCACCAGGCTCTATTTGGATTCTCCTCCCGATGGTGAATCTTGGAAACGTCTTCCAGACAGTGAGCTGAGACACCGTAAGGAATTAATTATTTTCTTACCTTCTCTACCGGCACCTGAACTTTTTAAATCGCCCACTTTCTAGAAAACCTTATTTTTACCATTCTCCAGTAGGTTAAGACAGGAAGGTTGCTGTTACTCCATCTTGGCCAGAAGCAGAAATGTCCATTTATTTGTTTCAAATAGAATAGAATATTGTCATAAAATAACCTTTTAATATTGAAAATTCAACATCGCAGAAAGACAGAAAGAGATCCAATTATAAACACAGGAAAAAACCTTGGAATTACGTCTTACATTTCTAACTTTAACACAGTAATTGAAGTGGAAAATTCTCATAGGATGATTAAGTTAATAAACCATTACCCTTTCAGAGTTTTAGCAGTCAAATTTTGTACACCCACAGAGAGTCCTTCAGGCTCCATGAATTTGGTTACAAATTCTGCTTGATAGGAATCTGTCTCAGGCCACTGAGCCTGCAGTCTATTTTCCCCCTTGAGCTATGTAAGTATATTTTTAGGTAAGTAAGAATAGGAAATGAGCCCCTTACCTTCACTGTAGTGTTTGGTTAGGTCAGCCCCAGATATAATAGTGCTGACAACCTAATAACTGGCTTTTGAAGACCATCTAACCAACAGCCGAGGTTACTTAGCTGGATAGCAACAGAAAAACAATTGGAGAACTTCAAGTATATTGAATGTCTGGGATGAGGTTTTGCAATGAATCTTTAGAATTCTCATGCATATTTAATTTTTTATATTACATATAATGGCTCCTTTCATTAAATATGGCTCTAATTTTTTACTATTTCTGTAAGTTACCATAAAAATTAAAATTTTGTTTTACATAGGCAAATGTTGGTTCTGTGGACTGATTTTATACGTTCTGTTAACACACTGACCATCATCACTGCCATCATCATTCCTATAGCACAATTCTGCTTTGTAAAGAGCCATTATGCAAAGCAACTCCCAAAATGCTGAAGGAGCCAAGAGGCAAAGGAGAAGGTAGACGGATCCAGTTTGTCACATGGGATGATTCAGAGGTGTGGTCTTGGGTGGCTACAAGACAGGTGGATCACCACACTGTAACCACAAGACCCACAGATCATGCTTGGAGAAGAAGGAATTCATGCTCTGGAAGGAATGTGTAGGTAACTGCGAGTGTCACAGCCTATGATTTCTGCAACAACATTAAGGGTTGTTTGGAAGAAAACCTACAGTGACCACGTGTTCCTACGTAAAGAGTCATTGATCAACAACATTTTGGAGGCATCCTCTGACTTGAGGTTAGTTAGCAGTTACATGCAGATTAGCATTTAAGATAAAGTCATTCTTGTTCCCATATCTTCCTCTTGACTGTTTCAGCTCTTCAATAGGGAAGGTTATTTCAGCTTCAGAAGCCCTCAGAAATGAATTTTGGCATAATCCCTTTACGCCTTCCAAGCTTCTTTGAAACTTTCATCGTATCTCTGAAATTATAATGACAGCATTTTGTTTCCTTTCAAAAAGAAAACTTCACTCAAAGAGTTGTTGGGACCCAATGACTTCTGTCCAACCCATATGTGCAATGGTGCAATCTCGGCTCACTGCAACCTCCATCTCCTGGGTTCCAGCGATTTTCCTGCCTCAGCCTCCTGAGCAGCTGGGATTACAGGCACCCACTAACACTCCCAGCTATTTTTTTTTTTTTTTTTTTTGGTATTTTTAGTAGAGACTGGGTTTCACCATGGTGGTCAGGCTGGTCTTGAACTCCTGACCTCAAGTGATCCACTTGGCTCAGCCTCCCAAAGTGCTGGGATTACAGATAAACGCCACCATGGCCAGCCTATTTTTTTTTTGTTATATGCAACAGAAACTAATATTAAGTAATACAATGGTGATATCATTTTGTAAATAATTCAAATCTTGAAAAACCCCAAACTATATGCATAAAATATGCAAATATGTAATAGGTGTATGTACATATATTTGTATAAACACACACGCACACACACACGCACACACACGCACGCACGCACACGCACGCACACGCACGCACACGCACGCACACGCACGCACACGCACGCACACACACACACGCACACGCACACACACACACACAGTGACTGGCGTTTATTTCAGAAAGTTTGTTAAGACTCATTTGTATCTGCACAGCCTGCTCCTTGGCCTGTGATGGCACGAGCCAGGTCACATGTTATCCAAATCAATTCTGTTTTTTTTTGTAGAAATGCTTTTATGATCGGTAAAAATGCTTTTATCCTTGTTTACTTTGGCTACCTATTTATTAAGGAAAAAATAGCAACATTGCTGTTATTAAAACATCCGTGGAAAATATAACCTACTAGATTGGTGGCTGTTAATTCGCTGCACTCAAAGATACGTTATTGTGTGTTCTCTCATATGGTTAATGATGATCTCACCCATGATATCTTAGTCCATACTGTTCTGTAATATGTAAAACCAGCCTCCAAGACAGCTCTTAATCATTCTCATCTCTTATTCATACCCTTCTGCATCCCCACACACGCTGAGTCAGTGCTGGTCTTCTGTGCCTCATAGAATATGGCGGAAGTGGCCATGTGTGAACTCTGGGGCTGGGCCATAAGAGGTATTTCAGGTTTCACTTTGCTCTCTGGGGCCACTTGCCCTGGGGAAGCCTAGCATCAAGTTGTGAGGATGCTCAAATAACCCCATGGTGAGGTCCACCTGGAGAGAAGAGGACTTGCCAAAACTGGCCTGCCAGGCATATGAATGAGGCATCTTGGAAGTGGATTCTCCAGCCCCCACTTAGCCTTCAGATGATGGCAGCCCCAGTTGAAATGTGACTCAGCTTCATGAGAAACTCAGAGCCAGAATCATATAACCAAGCTGCTCTTGAATTTTTGACCCACAAAATCCATGAGAGATTAAAAAAATATTTGTGGTTTCTTTAAGCCACTGTGTTTTGTGGTGATTTGCTACACAGCAGTAGTGAATAATAGAGATGCTAATGATTGATTACAGAACTTTGGATGTTTTGCACTTTGGGAGGCCGAGACGGGTGGATCATGAGGTCAAGAGATCAAGACCGTCCTGGTCAGCATGGTGAAACCCCGTGTCTACTAAAAAGCCTCAACTGGGGCTGCCATCATCTGAAGGCTAAGTGGGGGCTGGAGAAAATACAAAAAATTAGCTGGGCATGGTGGCGCGTGCCTGTAATCCCAGCTACTCAGGAGGCTGAGGCAGGAGAATTGCCTGAACCCAGGAGGCGGAGGTTGCGGTGAGCCGAGATCGCGCCATTGCACTCCAGCCTGGGTAACAAGAGCGAAACTCTGTCTCTAAAAAAAAGAAAGAAATCAAACTGAGCTCCTCTTTAGAGCTTTCTTCTCCTTTAACCTTTAGTCAATTTCTAATAATTCAAAAAAGGGTTTTTTTTCTTTGTTCGAGAAAACAAAAATTTATTCATGGCAATCACAGGTTTACAAGAAATAAATATTTTCAACTCAAATTTTCAGGTATATTTTATCCTATTTGTAAAACTTATTTTGAGTGAGTAGGTAATTTTATAGCTACAATTTTATTTTAAAGAGATCTAGTCCAAAATTACTATTATTCCAGTTATATTTCAGGCATTTCATTTCTAATTTACTGAAAATGTTTAGAGTTGTTTTTTCAGATAGAAACTCCTTGTATGATTTTGTACACCACTGATTTCTTATCGACATAATCGTAGGCATGATTAAATGTGAAAATGATGCATCCTTGATAACTGTATTCAACCTATTAAAAATCTGAAATTCAAAGTTCCTCGACATCTTACAATTGGCTTTGAATTGTTGTCTATGTTCAGATTTAATTGTTACCCAGGGCCCAAATACCCCATCTTCATGTGTTCTGAGGTGCAGATGTGGGATCTGTGCTCTGGATACAATCCCCATAGACCGATGGCTAGAAAAGTGGAGTCTGAGCCTTGCTCTAACATACAGACTCCCAGGATCTGGGTGAAACTTTCAGACTGCGTGGATGGGAGGCTTGGTCTTTCTAGTTTATTCTATGCCTACCTGAAGGCCCTTGGCAGGTCCTGTGGAAGCCATCACAGATGACATGAGCAGGAAACTGTTTTCAAGTCTCAGTTAAAAATTAAGCTCTCCACGGAGGGGCCTGAAGGCAGGTGGATAGAGGAAGTATGTGGTGTCTAGTCTAATAGCAAGAAATCCCAAAGTCTGTGATTCTTTGGCAACATATGGCGAGGATTTTTAAAATGCACAGAGGCTTTTTCAAGGCCAGGTTCACAGTTGCAGATGAATGGAAGCCAAGGGAGGTCTTTTTCCTTTGGATACTTCTTGCCCATTGAAGCATCTGGAATTCTGCAAAGGGTCTGTGATTTTTCTCACCATGGAAATCCTCTCTGTGGAGGAGCTCTGTGGTGATGGGGGCAGAGCTGGTCTTGCTCAGAGACCCTTGAAGAGCTGCACCTCGTCATGCATAAAGGACCTGTCTCCAGTGGAAGGGGGAGGGTAGCTCACAGGTAATGGCGGTGGTGCACACGGAATGACACCCACTGGCTTAGGAGTTAGACAGAGCTGGAGTTAGATCCTGATTCAACAACTGGGACACTTTGGAAAAGCTTTCTCGGACTCACTATATCTCAGTCTTCTCATTCTATAAAAGCAGAATAATAAATAAGATTTGTTTTGGGACTCAGTGACTTCTGCCCAGCCCTTCATCCCATAATGGGTCAGTGCTCAAGAGGTAAGAGCAATTATTCTTATGGTCCAATTAACTATGGATGTGCATTCAGATTGTGGTGGGTGATAGGTGGCATAGCTTTCCTCTCCTCTGCTCTCTCCCGGGTTCCCCAGGGCACCCCAGTCTCAAACTTGAGACGAAGACTAAAAGAAACCTCTGAAGGAAGGTATGATGCATAAAGTGACACGATTCTTGCAGAAGTCATTTTCCATTGTCAAAGATTAGCAAGTGAGCAAAGAAAAGGGGAGGCTGCTGGAAAGAGGAAGAAGAGGGCAGAATCCTCCCAGCCCCAAAGAAAGAAGGACCTTCAGGTTGTCCCAAGAGGGCAATAGGGACAGAGGGACAGCTCAGCATTTAGCTTTCCTCAGTATGGCCTCCACTGACACATCTGGGGACACTGGCTGTCTAACAGGTGTGGCCACTTGCTTAGAGAGTAGGAACCTGGACACCAAGTCCCAAGAGTGGGGATGTAAAGCATAAGCCTCACTCCCTGACCAGGCGGTAATGGGGAAAGACCAGGTGAGAACCGCCCTGTGGCCAGAACACAGAAGGCCATCTTCTCCTCCTCCTCACCCAGTGCTGGGTCCTTCCTTTGGTAACACATACGAGGGACACAGATACTAGATGGGTCACTCGCAGACCCTAGGATAATGTGGCTCACAATAATTTGTACAGATATATATTTTGGAGGCCACATACGTTGACAAAGTTTTGCTTTAAAAATGATGTTAAACAAACTACCTTCTCTTAGCACCACCAATTTACCAAAGGAAAGGACATTCTAACAGAAAGAAAAGGTTAGAAAGGATAATATCAGAATAAAGGAATGATTTTCAAATGGAAGAATGTGGCTTGCTTCAAAATGAACAGTGCCCTTGGTTCTCTTTCTTACAGATGGTGGAGGCTGTCTGTTCCCAGCCTGGGAGACAGGACCTTTCTGAGGATCCACATTGCTGAACCCCATGTTCCTTAGGAGCATGGGCATAGGAGTCTGGTGCCCTGTGCTGGCCTGGTCCTTAGTGTCTGCATGGCCTTGGTGTCTGCTCTGGTCCTTAGTGCCTTCATGGCCTCAGGAGAATTGCTTAGGATCTGTGGGTCACAGTTGCTTCCTTGGTAACCTGGAGTGTGAATCCCCACCTGATAGATTTGTTCTGAGGATAATTTAGGTTAGTATCAGCAAAGAACTTAGCTCAATACCCAGAATTAGGAAAGGGAGAGCTGCCATTATTTTTCATTATTTTAACTTTAGACCGTCCAGAGACTGCTGTTTTTCTAGGAAGTACTGTTTTCTACTAATTCAGTGCTATTGCCTGGCTGGTTGTAGGGACTTTTAATGATATCCACAGCATACACATGCGTGCTGGAAAAGAGACCCTCATGTCAACCAAGTTATGACATGATCTAGAACACGTTTTACAGTTGCCTCATGTGAACCAGGTAAGGGGTCTGGACCTCATCAGCTTAGCCACCCATTAACCTTCCAGCATTTGGTCCTGTGGCTTTGGGCAGAAGTCAATGCTGATTCCACTGTCCTTCTGGGAGATAAGTCTGCCCTCTCCTCTTGCACTTTAAAGAAGGTTAATCTGGCCCTGGATTTTTTGCAGTTAAGAAATATTTTTCGTGGGGTGATTCTGAGATATCCTTAATTTCTCCCTCTCTTTCTCCTCGTCCTCCCTCATTCTACCCCTTTCTGCAAATAACGGGTAGGTGATTGTTTAAGAGACAGCCTGACCTACAATGGGCAGAGCCATCGGAGAGGCGAATGCTCAGCACTGTGAGCCTGGCCCCCGGCTCACTGTCCAAATGCACAGCCCTCAACGGAGAGTGCCCAATAAAGCAAGTGCTGGCCTGTTTCTCATTCTTACCCTCTGCTTTCATCTCAACTTTTTGGCTTATATCTAAAAGTTGAAAAGTACCCAATACTAAACTTGCTTTTTTCTTTTTGGAGACAGAAGTCTCGCTCTGTTGCCCAGGCTGGAGTGCAGTGGTGCAACCTCCACCTGCTGGGCTCAAGCATCCTTCCACTTCAGCCTCCCAAGCAGAAGTAGCTGAGACTACCGGCGTGCACCACCGCACCTGGCTAATTTTTCATATTTTATTAGAGACGGGTTTTTACCATGTTTCCCAGGCTGGTCTCGAACACCTGAGCTCAGGCAATCCACCTACCTCGGCCTCCCAAAGTGCTAGGATTACAGGTGTAAGCCACCGCTCCCAGTCTAAATATGCTTTGAATATTAAAAAGATGGGAATATGAATTACTTTCTGTAAAAATATCAAATGCTGAAAACATAAGTACTTTATAAGGAATGACTTGAGTAACTGAGCTAATATAATGAAGTAAAAGATACATAGGTACACCCCCATCAATTTGTGGGGATGAACACATATGGATGACCATTTGTCTGGAACGAAAAGATCAAAATTCACAACTCTGATTGCAGACGTCGCTCAGAGACCATCTCCTGGGTGCACAGTGTTGAGAATATTGCAAACACTTCACCACGTAATAATAAAGCAAAGATATCCTAGAATCAGATAGGGATTCTCTGGAGAAAGGACGCGGTAATAAGCCAGGTAGTTGGAAGATGGGAAAATGATTGGGCCTGTAGCCCCTGAAAGCTCGTCCTGTATTGAGAGGGAGGCCTTATGTGATGGGGCAGACAATGTATTGTCCATTCCTCATCATACAGAATCACTCTTGGTACAATTTGGTTGATTGTATCAGACTACTATAAAAATAATAACGAACAAAGAGAACCTGCCACTTTTCCTACTTTTTCAGGAAAGAAGGAGGCATTTTAAAGCACCCCCCTGAACCCCACCCTGATTTTATTGTTTGCATTTCCTAATTGGAAGACGCAGATTTCTGTAGCCAAATCTGATAAATTCAAAGGCCTACAAAAAAATATGTTTTTTTTTTTGTTTTTTGGAGATGGAGTCTCGCTGCCATGCCCAGGCTGGAGTGCAATGGTGCAATTTCAGCTCACTGTGACCTCCACTTTCCAGGTTCAAGAGAGTCTCCTGCCTCAGCCTCCCAAGTAGTGGGGATTACAGGCATGCACCACCATGCTCAGCTAATTTTTGTAGTTTTAGTAGAGACGGGGTTTCACCATATTGGCCAGGCTGGTCTTGTACTCCTGATCCCAAGTGATCTGCCCTTCTCAGCCTCCCAAAGTGCTGGGATTACAGACATGAGCCACCGCACCTGGTCCAAAAGAATAATTTGAACTAAATGAATTTCATATTTTTACTTGAAAATCTGGACTTTTATGAGAGGACTTAGTTATCTGTTAAACAAATATTAACTGAGAAATTGGAATGAAAACAGCCCTTTTCCATTTAGTTAAGAGGAGGAAGAAAAATGAATAATAATAATAATATTATTTTTAAAGGCTTTAAATATGAGTAGGATTATGTAAAATAATGGTCATTAAGTATCAAAACTAACTCTTCCAATCTTAAAGAGCTACTTTTTGGAAATTAAATGTGATTAGTAGTGGGGGAGGCCTTTGGTCTCCTAGCAGCATCTGTTGCCAGAAAAAGGGGTCCCATCTAGACCCCAAGATGGGGTTCTTGGATCTCATGCAGGAAAGAATTCACAGAGTGCAGTGAGAAGAGAGAGTTTATTGAAAGCTACTCAGAGTAGGGCGCCCTCAGAAGACAAGAGGAGGAAAGCTTCCTCTTTAAGGTTTTCTTACATTGGGGTCTGATCTATGAAAAAGCTGAGCTCTATCTCTGTACAGGTGGGCTGACAGCATTTATTACTTTGCTGATTTGAAGGAAACAATCCTCGGCACTTGCTGCGTAAATACATTTAGTGCGTAACTATTGGGCCAGCCCAACATTCTGCTCTCGGAGGAGTGTGTCCTTGCAGGTATTAATAAGCTGCTTCCTCAGCCGTAAACATCTTGCGAACGTGGGTCATGACTAGCAAGAAATGTGCCTAGATTTCAAATGGTGTCACTGTGGCTCTCCTATGCTCCCACTTCCCTAACACACCCATCAGTGAATGAGACATGCCCCTTTTCTGGGGGTGCCATATAGACGCCCTGAGCCCCCCACCGCCTGATTAGCAGGCAGTGCTGTCTTTTCCTGGCACCTTCTTGCTCAATTGCTCCTTCTTGGAGTCTTCAGTGGGAGGAGAGGGTGGTTCTCATGGACCCCCCAGATGCTACCAATTGAAACTGAGGGTGTCCACCAGCCCCCTAGATAGCCCCTGGTGGGGTTGGGTCCCTGGGAATTGTGATGGTTGTCCATGCTGCCAGCCTCTTGCTGCTGTCCCTCCCCCTCACCACCCACCTCCAGGGCATGCTGGCCAGTCCAGCTCTTCCTCCACGGCTTCCTCTCATCGTTTTGTCAATTTGTCCTGGTTGTGGAGTAGATACAGGCATCAAGCATAACAAATTTGTCTCTTCTTTCTGTTTGTACATTTAAAATAAATAGTATAATAAAAAACAATGCAGGTAAACTCTTTTAGAAGGAGTCGTGTTTATGTGAAATTGGGAGACGGCGTTTACTAAGATGGCTGTGATCAAATAACTTGATTGGCTTCTGAATCAACAATGTATTCCCTTTCCACTACTCCAGGTGGGCATATTTTGTGTAGGCCTGGAACTAGGAGTCCAGGGCATGAGTTTGAAGACAGCAGGCTTAGAATCAAGGAAAGAAAAGTCCCGAGCTGTTAGCTGAGGTGAGAGGGGCGTGATGGCTGTAGGGATAGTGTCCGGGGACAGGGTGGGGTGGGGGCAGGGGCATGTCAGTATCAGACGCTCCTAGGGAGACACCCAGGTTCCTCCTGGAGAGACCTGGTGAGATCTTAGATAGCAAAGGTTAAATTTGCAAGTCACTCAACCAGGAGTCAAAACAGCAGCTCCTGGGGAGCTAGTGAGACTACAGGATTCATGCTAATGACAGTATTAAGAGCGAAGGGGAAATGACGTTGTCCTCATCCGCGAAAGTCATCTCCAGACAGCAATGAATTGATTCCTGAATATTGTGTGCAGCGTAAATACATAAATAGGCCAGAAATGAAATTGTAATAGATTTGGTGGAAAGTAATTTGCAAACAAATCTTTCTGCTGCTCCGGATGCAAACGGCATCTGTGGGAGAGGTCATCAGTGTCCCTAACACATTTCCTAATTACTAATGCTAATTACCTGCATCATCATTTGCATACCACCTTGAGGCAGGAACTACCAGGGCCTGGAGTAGGTTTCTTTCTTTTCTCTTTCTCTTTTCTTCTTCTTTTTTTTTTTCATTCCTGTTCATTCAGAAATGAAGAATAAAGAGAATTCTACCTAGGCTGAGTGCTTGTCAACACCCAGGACAGCTGGAACAGATTTTGCCCCTCTCCTTTTAGAGTCTGGCAGCTACTAGCTCTCAGATCTAAACAAAGACAGATATAGATATATGTGTGTATATATATAATTGGGAAATGGATACAAATGGAGAGAGATATGGCCAATTTGCAGTAATTTTTAGGCACTTCCAATTCTGGGAATCCATATGGTCCAGTGGTTAAAAGCCCAGGCCCTGGGTTCAGACCTGACTCAGCCACTTACTAGCTCTGAGGTCTACAGAATGGAGTGTTTAAAAAAGAAAGAAAGAAAAAAAACTTAAGACAAATTAAATCTGACAGAGTTGGATGGAGCAGAGAACAACTGATGAATCGGACACTCCCCAGAACTAAAATAAATTCTGAGCGACTCTGGGGCTGCCACAGGATTGGTTCACATTTATGGGCAGAAAATGGCCAGTGACTGAAGGAAAACGTAAGTGAGGGACAGAATACAGCCCAGATTGCATATAGCTCCACGTTGTCTTATTGGAACACAGTGTGAACAGTTGGCGGTCTGTGATTGGCTGAAATTCTGTGATTGGCACAGGAGTAGGTTACAGCCCATTCGCATGGCCGATTAGGTTACAGACCACTAGGTACAGAGAAATCCTTAAACTGAACTTAAGATATGTATGGAGGCAGCTTTAAGCTACACTCAATTTAACAGGGGTAATACAGGATGTTCCTTCCAAGGGTGCTGTGAAGATCTGCACGTGGCAGGTCTAGAGCATCAGCAAAGGTTGATTCTTGTTCTGCTAGTGCAAGATGGATGAGGACTCCTGTCCTGAACCAACAGCCATTTCATTTGTCCTGACTAAACTGGTCGTGAGTCCAGTGAAGGGTGTGAGTGTTTGCCTAGAGGGGTGAGTGTCAGGCTGGGATTCCTCTGCACCCAGGGCTCCTGGCTTTATGCTACCTCTGCTTGTTGTTAGAGACACCCCAAAAGCAGCCACCGTGGTGCATTCCCCTGTCCTGCCCACCCTGTGGCCTGCAGAGAATTACAGTCTTTGAACCACATGTGGAGAGAGCAGCCAGTGCGGGGAGGGCTGGGGAGAGTGATGGGCTCTGGGCCTTCCTCATTCAGAAGAAACCGTCTGCAGAGCTGACTGACAGGTGGCCATCTGGATGCTTGGGCTTCTTGTTTGTTTGTTTTTAGGGTTTTAAAAAAATGGCAGGAGAAAATTGTAGAGAATTAGATTTTTTTTTTCCAGTTCAGAAGATGGAACGTGTGTTTCTCAACCCATCTGTGGAGTCCATACCATGGCAGCAATTTTACCTGAAAATTGACTTCTGGCTCTTCCTCTTTATATCTGACTATCTTTGTGGATTATTGTTATTATTAATTATTATTTTATATGGAGTTCTACTCCGTCGCCAGGCTGGAGTGCAGTGGTGCAATCTCAGCTGACTTTGACCTCCGCCTCCTGGGTTCAAGCGATTCTCTTGCCTCAGCCTCCCGAGTAGCTGGGATTACAGGCATGTGCCACCACGCCAAGCTAATTTTTGTATTTTTAGTAGAAAAGGGTTTCACCATGTTGGCCAGGATGGTGTCAATCTCTTGACCTCATGAGCTGCCTGCTTCAGCCTCCCAAAGTGCCAGGATTACCGGCATGAGCCACCACCGCGCCCAGTTTCTTTACGGATTTTTAAGGTGAGAGGTACAATGAAGCTAGTTCGCCTTTGTTATTCTAACCCTGACATTTAAACGCTATTTCTCTTGTATTGTAAATATTTTTAAATTTTCTGTATATAACAACTTCTCTGGCTGGGTGAGACTGCCCCTCCTTGGGTAGCCAATTCTTAAAGCTACTAAGGGGCCCAGCCAGGAGTGTGCCTTTGATAAGCACCTAACCCTTGCTGAGTCTACCTATCTATACCCCTCAATACCCCGGGAGTCAATATTCCTCTGCCTTAATCATCCTGGGAACAGGTACCAGGCAGCTTGAGATCTGATAGTGCAAAGCCTGCTACAATTGTTCAGACTAGCCAATCCTAAACAAAACCACACACTAAACTATTCTAGTTGCCCTGTCCTACCCTGCTTTTCCTTTAGAAACCTCAATAAAGACAGTGGCCTAAAGCTCATGTCTTCTGCTTCAGACCATCCTGGTGCCTTTCCCATGTGGCCTTATGTGGCATGCTGTGCCTCCTGTCTCTTGAGTCTGTGCGGATTGTATTCACAGGTTTTTTTTTTTTTGTCTCCTTTGTCTCTTTTGTGGCCACACCTGAACAACCATAAAAGAATACAAAATGTCTTTCTTTAAAAGAAAACAAAACGGGTAACTTTCTATAACTAAAATATAGAGTAATTATAATTACATCCTAATAATTTAGAGCAATTATTTGAGATGTGAAATGTGAGATTTTATTAACAAGTTAGAGACTCAAAGTGTCTTTGTAGCTTGATAAATTGTGAGTTGTGGTGCAATGATGCTTGCTTAAAGTGATATGTATCACATCTTGTAGAGAGTCCCAAAATGAAGTTTGCCGCATTTAATTACATGCTGTTGGGTGAATTCGTTATGCTACACTCCATGAGAGTTTTCTAATTCCTTTCCTACAGGTATAATACTAGTCCTTGTATTTCTGGGGTATAGTTAAGCTTATATAAATGTTAATTATCACACGAATCACAAATTCAGTCCATTACTTGACATCACCCTGTATTAGTGTTCTATTGCTGCCTATCAAACTGAGCAAGCTTAGCAGTTTAAAGCATCTCACAGTCTCCATGGGTCAGCAGTCTGGCCATGGCTTAGCTCAGTCTACTGCTCAGGGTCTAACAAGCCTACAGTCTGAGTGCTGACTGGGCTGTGTTCTCATCTGGGTCCTTGACTGGGGAAGAGTCTGCTTCCAAGCTCTCTCCCAATGTTGACACATTTGATCCTGTGCCCATAGAGCTGAAGTTGAAGTTTCTGTTTTACTGCTGCCTACCAACAGGGGCTGCTCTCAGGAGCTCCAAGAGGGCCCTGGAAGTTCTCTGCCATTTGGCCCTCTCCAGAGGTCTCCCACAACATGGCTGGTACTTCCTCAAGGCCAGCAGGAGAATCTCTTCTCAGTTTGCTGAGATAGAGTCCCTCCCTACCTCCCTCCCTCCCTCTCTCTCTCTCTTTCTTTCTTTTTCTTTTTCTTTCTTTCTTTCTTCCTTCCTTCTTACTTTCTTTCTTTCTTCCTCTTTCCTCCCTCTCTCCCTCCCTTCATTCCTTCTTTCTTTCTTTTCTTTCTTTTGGCTTCTGACATGAGCACTGGCTTAATGGTGCTGCTCAAAATTAAAACGTGAGGGGATCCATTTGGAGATATGACCTATTGGGGGAAATAAGAGTTCTGTTTTACACATGTGAAATTTGAATGACTGTGTAACATTCAACTAGAAATATCAACTGTGGATATGTGAGTTTAGGCCTCAGTGGAGTGGTCCCGCCTAGAGGTATCAATCTGGTGTGTTTCAGCATAAAAAAGGTATTTAAATCCCTAAGAACATTTATAATCACCTGGGAAGAGAAAAATAAATGGAATAGAAATTAAAGAAAAGCCCAAGAAAATATCATTTTTAAAAGGAGAAAGAACCTTGACCCAAAGCTTAGGAATTTAGTATTCAAAGGTTGGAAAGAGAAGAAGCCACGGAATAAGATAGAGTCTGAAATAACATAACCCAGTCACAGAAGTAACAGTCCCCATTTAGTCAACTCTGTCATATTCTATTGATGAGATGAAGTGTGGTCCTGCCAGCACCCACAGGGTATAGGGAGACTCTGGGCATGAACGTCGTGGGCAGGGATCCTGGGCCATCATAGATTTCTGCCTGCTATTGGCCACTTTTTTGTGATTATGGCCTCATGCTTTAGGGAAGTCTAAGAGATTTCAGATGTGTTCTAATGGGCAGGAAGGGATGACATTTTTTATCTTAACTTAGATTTAGAGATTTTTGAGAAACTTCACTGCTTTCTTGCTCAATTATTCGTGTATTTTTGGAATAGTAGAATTTGCTAGATTCTTTCTACCTCCTGCTGTACTCACCCTTCATCTACATGAGTGCTGGCTGATATAGGGAGTATAAAAGGGCATTTCCCTTGCCTCCAGGCGGTATCATTCTATGGCACATTTTTTTGTATCAAACATCCCAGCACCACCACCACCACACACCTGCTCCATGGATTAAGCCAGGGCTAGACCTTATCTGAGGTCACCTTCTTGCTTTCCTCCTTTCCCTCCCCTTTCCTGCTTCCTAGGGCACCCTCCCTATGGATCATGTCGACCTGAATCCCTGAGTCAGGCGGTGCTTCCGGGGAATCTGACGTGATCTGAGACATCCACCTTGTCTCAGCAGAACTGTTGGATGCTCTAGCATAACAATCACCTGCCTGGGCTTTGGTACCAGGAAAGTCCAGGTTTCTTTCCGGCTCTGCCACTTACTAGCTACGTGCACTTATTACTGAATCTCTTGATGTCACAATTTCTCTACCAGCAAAATGGACATAGTAAGGGTAAGAAGAATAAAGAGGCCGGGCGCGGTGGCTCAAGCCTGTAATCCCAGCACTTTGGGAGGCCGAGGCGGGTGGATCACGAGGTCAACAGATCGAGACCATCTTGGTCAACATGCTGAAACCCCGTCTCTACTAAAATTACAAAAAAATTAGCTGGGCACGGTGGTGCGTGCCTGTAATCCCAGCTACTCAGGAGGCTGAGGCAGGAGAATTGCCTGAACCCAGGAGGCGGAGATTGCGGTGAGCCGAGATCGCGCCATTGCACTCCAGCCTGGGTAACAAGAGCGAAACTCCGTCTCAAAAAAAAAAAAAAAAAAAAGAAGAATAAAGAGAGGGTGTGTAAAATACACATCATATAATAAATACTTGAGAAATTTTCTCTATTTTTATTATTTCCAAGAGATGAGTATAGTAATGAGTATATAGATATACTTTTCAAGGAAATACATCTTTTAAAACTTGAAGCTCCACACACATGCCTTCTTTCACATCTGAAATAATTATGCGAGCTCTCCAGGCAGTGGCTTTGATTTCTTTCTGATACGTGTGGTAATAGGCTCCATTGGAGCTTTGCTGCCTCTTTCTGGGCACTGCCTCCGGACCAGTGGCTCCCCGTGGCAAGGTTTCTGCACTTACTAGGTTGCTAAGAGGTCCAAACCCAGCTTCATTTGGGGATGGGGAGCCAGGTCTGAGAATTCTTTAGCAACTTGCTTTTGTTCTTGTTGAAGCAAATCAATCTAGGCGTTCTGGGCTTCTTCCAGCTGTGCAGCTGACTCACTGCCCTGAGCAAGGAATTAAAGCTCAGATCACGGTAGCCTCCTTCATTAGAGGGCACTCCTGTGTGTGGAGGGCAGTGGGCAGGCTCACAGCGGGGAAGAAATGTAAATACTTACCCAGGAGATTTTATTTTATCCCTGTTCCGTTATGAATGACCTTATAATCCCTGGTAAAGATTCTGAATATGACTCTGGGCAATGGGAAGTCATTAAAATGTTTTAAGCAGAGAAATGACACATCAGATTTGCATTTTAGAAATTCTTGGCTCCAGTGTGGAGAATAGATTGTGAAAAAGGGGGGAGACAGGGACAGCAAATACGGAACTGTTCTAGCTCTCTGGGAGAAAGGTGATGGGGCCCTGAATTAGTGCAGTGATTACAGGCATGACTGGAGACTGGGAGAAGATTCTGGAGACAGCTGGGGAGCAGAACCAATGGGATTGGCAACTGATTACATGTAAGGGGAAGAGAGGGATCAAGAATGGGGCTGCAGGAGGCTGAGTGAGAGGATCTCTGGAGCCCAGGAGTTTGAGGCTGTGATGAGCTATGATTGCGCTGCTGCACTCCAGCCTGAGCGACAGAGTGAGGACCCCATCTGTGGGCTCCGTACTTGACTGGATTGATGATCAGTCATTCACTGAGACGAGGAACGTGATGAAGTTTGGCTGTATCAAGTTGAGATGCCAAGTGGAGATGTCTGGTAGGCAGCTGGCTACGCAGAGGGAGGAGTAACAGGCTCAAGGCAGCAGGGAGAAGAGAGAGTAGGGGGTGTAGGAGAATGGTCAGACCCACTAGAAGACTACTGGGGAGCATCTCCCTCAGGGTGTGGCCAGACTTCTGTCAGGGCAAGGATGGAAAAGGAACAGTTGCTGAAGCATTTTACAATAGGAATGGTTTATTAACCATGAAAGGTTTTGTGTGGGTTTTTTTTCCAGAGAGCATGGAAATACTTTGGGGGCAGAAGAGGAGAGGAAAGTTAACTGAGAGAGTATGGAGATGAGAGTGTGGCAGAATCAGATGTCCAAAGGGACTCCCAGCTCAGGAGGGTCCAGGAAGAATAAGCAGGTAAAGCCTGGGGTTTCCTTAATGGCAAGAGTCCCGAAATGACGAGGCACTGGGAGACAGAAGCATCCCTGTCCACACGAACAGCTCAGCAGTGCCTTTCTCGGGTTCCTTTCTTCTGTTTTCAGACCCCCGGCCCAGCAGTCATGAAGTGATACGACCCTGTTCCACTCACAGTGCTATGGGCTGAACTGTATCCCCTCCAATTCACACTTGGAATTCTTAACCCCCTGTACCTCAGACTGTGACCGTGAAGACAGGGCCTGTAAAGGGGTACTTAAGTTAAATCCAGTATGACTGGGGTCCTTCTCAAAAGAGATGAGGACACACACACACACAGAGGGAAGAACACACGGAGACAAGTGGAGAAGACAGCCGCCTGCAAGCCAAGGGGAGAGGCCTCAGGAGAAACCAACCCGGCTGACATCTCGGTCTAGACTTCCAGCCTGGAGAGTTGTGGGGAAATAAACATGTGTTGTTTCGGCCTCATCTGTGGTGCTTTGACAGCAGCCCTGGCAAACTCATATGCATGGATGCTGGAGGAGGAGCAGAGAAGGAGGCATCCCGCTTGGTTTTGGAAGCCAGAGTGTACACTGCTGGCTGGATATTCCCATAAGGCTGCCTCTACCCGGCTGGAAATGCTGGTCCTACTGCGAGAAAGGAGGCTGTGGCTCCAGGGTCGGACTTGGAGTCAGGAGCCCACGGGAACCACTGGAGGAGATCCTGAATATGGCCCCGGTTCAAACTAAGCCTTGGGAGCAACGACGTCTCCCCACAGGGCTGAGCCGGGGGCAAATGAGAAAATGGGCCAAAGCCCTTGACACATGGTGCAAGTGAATAGGGGGCAACTCAGAACGGGGTATCTGGGCGTTAGCTTCAGCCCACGGCTGGCCAGCCTGTGACCTGGGACAGGCTAAGCAACTTCTCTGTCCGCAATTTCTCCAACTCTAAAATGGGGAGCATAATGGTTTACCTTGGGGATTAAATGAGATAATAACATGTGTGCACTTAGAATGGTGCCTGCACCACGTAAGCATGAAGGCCAGCACACTCATTCATTCCTGATTCCACATGCAGCTGTGAAGCTTCTGGACACGGGCATTGCGTCATCTGCTCAGGAGAATACAAAGGCAAGGTTCAACAATAAAAAACACTTTAAAAACCGAAGACTTCCATGGTCGCTAATTGCTGTGTGAGTTGTGTTACACTTAACTCAATTAGATTTTTAGAACAGCTTCATAAGGTATAACTTTCAAAACCTTTTAATATCTGCAGTTCAGTGACTTTTAGGAAATGTGAATGGTTACAGCTGTATAACCACCATCACAACCCAGTGGTAGAAGACTTCCATCACCTCTCAAAGCTGCCGTCAACCCCTGCTCCCTCCCCATCCAGGCAGCCACTCATCTACGGCTTTCTGCTGCCAGAGTTTTGCCTTTTCTAGAAATTTCGCTGAAATGAAATAATACAACATGTAGTCTGTCCTGCCTGGCTTCCTTCCCTTAGCACAACGTTCTGGGGGTTTATCCATGTTGTTGTGTGTATCAGTAGTGTGTTTCTTTTTAATTGCTGAGTAATTCCCCATTGTAGGGATGTACACTGTTTCGTTCATCCATTCGTCAGTATGTCCACGTTTGTGTTATTTCTGCTTTTTGGCTGCTACGAATGACGTTGCTATGAACATCCACGTTCAAACCTTTTTGTGGATGTATGTTTTCATGTCTCTTGGATAGATACCCAGGAGTGAAATCACTGGGTTAGATCGTAAGTACGTACATAACTTTTCAATAAACTGCCAAACTGTCTTCCAAAGTGGCTATGCCCACCCCGCTGGATTTCTACTTCCTTCCACGCATGAAGTGCGCCATGGTTCTTATTCTACAGTCAGCTCCCTCACTGCTATTACTCACTCCTGCCTCCCCAGAGGGCCTGAGACCATGCGGTAGCTTTGCAGGAACTCACATTCCTACCGACCAGCTGAATTGACACCCTCCCTAGAAACATGTAGCTTGCTTCCTGGGCTGAGCAAGTGTAGTCCTGTCAGAGACTTTTGTGCTCTACAAGAGCATGTGTCTGAAGTAATTGATTTGGTGTCTGATGCACTCCCTCTGAAGAGTGGCTGAATTACAAGCTCTCCAAATCCAGCTGATCCCTCACGTGACTGGTTGGGGACCGCAAGGAGGACAGTGGGACTGGGAGGCTTATTTGGAGTGTTCACTTCTTCCTTTTGCTCCACTGTGATAGGAGATTCTGCAACTTTTTTGCAGTCATATATATTAAAGAAAAAAAGTATTCAGTGGCACTTGTGAAAGCATGGTAAGGAGTTCCGAATATAGGCATAGGGACCACTGCAATGGGGTTTCACAGACGGGGAGAGATCAGGTTCAACTCTGAATATGACATATGAAAGTGGGAATTTACAGCTAAGGAGCACGGTGGGGGCAGTGGATGGAAACCACTACGGGAAATCCTCAGGGTTAAAAGGACCACTGCAATGGGGTTTCACAGACGGGGAGAGATCGGGTTCAACTCTGAATATGACATATGAAAGTGGGAATTTACAGCTAAGGAGCACGGTGCGGGCAGTGGATGGAAACCACTAAGGGAAATCCTCAGGGTTAAAAGGGATTCTGGCTAAACCGACCTACCAGGATTCTACCTGAAGACAGGCCAGGGTGACCAGACAGCATCTGCGGGACATTGGGGGGTGAGGAACCTGATTAGATATCAAGGGCAATCAGGTATTGAAGGCGTAGGATTCTTACCAAACTGATTTAGCGGGTTCTTGCTAAAACCAGGTTTTATAAGAAAGCACTCAGATGAGCCTGGTGGTTTCAGAAGCCTGACTAGTGTTCAGTCAAGCAGGAAATCTTTGCCGCTATCAGCTTGAAAATGGTGAGATCCAAAACACAGGAACGTGGCAAGTGTGGTGGGAGCTACGAGCTCAGAAGACCAAAGGGAATCCTTCTGGGTGCCCCCAGGAGTCCAGACCCAGAGTACTAGGCTCTGCGCCAAGAAAGCCTTTTGCCTGTGTTGCCTTTAGAGAAGAGGAGACCAGCTGGGCAGCACCCCCCTTCCTGGGTTACCTGCAGCAGAGATACCTGTATCCTGGCAGTGAGGCCGGGCCATCTTGATGGCTGAGTCCTTGTTCCAAACCTGGGCCTGGCCTCTTGGGGTTGTTCTTGCAGGACCCAGCATGCATAGTGAAGTGAAAAGTAAGTGTAGAGGAATGACAGCAAAACCAGCCAGGCTGATGGGGAGCGTGACGCAGAAGCTGAGCCTCCAGGCTCCCGGCCTGGAGTTCCTCTGATTTCCCAGGCTCCTCTGGTGCCCCTGAGCTCCTGGCTCCCCATCTGAAAATGAGGTTGAACATTCCCCTCCCTGCCTCACAGCATGAGGACCAGTCACATGGTGTGTGAAAACCCCTTGTCACCTGGAAAGGGGCTCTCAGTGGAGGTGCCCTCTGCATTCCTGCAGCCAGGATCAAGCCCCGCACTCCTCAGACCTCCCAGATGATAAGAACCCCTGGGACAGATGCCAAGATGACCAGCCTCATCCCGGGACATGCTCTTCAGTGCGTGTGGGTTGCGGCGTGGGAGTCAGTGTTGAAGCAGATTCCCAAGGGTGACTCTTCTCTGTGACTGGGGAAACACTGACCATTCATCTGAGGGGTTCTCAGGCTTGTCTGCGATCACTTGGGGGAACGTAATAAAGAGAAAGACTCCATTTTTATATCTGACCACTGATGGCTCTCAAGCTCTTCTCTTTCCCTCCCCCTGGACCACATCGAGGCAAGTTGATGAGAACGTTGGTGACTTCTCCCTGGGCGTGTGGGTGCCCGTGAGGAGTTCAAATCCTGGCCTATGTGCAGGCTCACTTTTTTTTTAAGTGAACTTAGCTGGCTCACTTTTAACCACAGTAGGAACCAATGCCCCTGCCATCATTCCTGCTTCATTTGCTCAAGCCCCCTGGACTGTAGTGGGCCTAACTTGATCTCCCAAGAAAGTCACATTATGTGACCCTTTTCACATCCTAACAATGGAAGGCACCCGTCTGGGTATCCTAACCAGTTTTGGATGGGGGTTAATCCTACCCTCCATGGGGCAACTGCACTTCAGAGGGCTTCAAAGGCCAATGGGCAGCCTGCAGTCGGACGTGAGCATCTGGCAGGCAGCCTGGCCATCAGTTTAAAGGCTCCAGGGTGATCCCAGGTGATCTTTGGATGCAGTAGGGACTGAGGATGGGGATTTAATTCTCCTCACTTCCCATCCAGTTGACTGTAGCCTTCTGTTAGCTGGTCTTGCCCCAGTTTGGTGAGGGTAGGTAAAGTCCGTGCATTTTTTTGTTACCTTTCTATTCCCAGATCTTAGCACAGTTCACAAAATGCAGGAGCTGCAACTGCTTAATTGACAGAAAGAAAGGAAAAGGAAGTGAATGCTTAGAAACAGTAATCTCATGCCAGCCAAGTATACACTAGGAGTCAGGCCTCTGCCACTTTGACACTTTCTCCTTTCTATTGTTACTCATTTTGGGGAGCTTTGGGGTAAAACTGCAAGTTAAAAATGTAAGGAATAGGACTCCAGCTGAGGAAATAGGATTCTCACACCTAGAGCTGTTAAAAAATGCAAGAGTCCCACAATGAACTCTAAGCAGAAACGGGACTCTTTTTTTTTTTTTTTTTTTTTTTTAATTTGAGACGGAGTTTCACTCTTGTTACCCAGGCTGGAGTGCAATGGCACGATCTCGGCTCACTGCAACCCCCGCCTCCCGGGTTCAGGCAATTCTCCTGCCTCAGCCTCCCGAGTAGCTGGGATTACAGGCACGCACCACCATGCCCAGCTAATTTTTTGTATTTTTGGTAGAGACGGGGTTTCACCATGTTGACCAGGATGACCAGGATGGTCTCGATCTCTTGACCTCGTACTCCACCCGCCTCGGCCTCCCAAACTGCTGGGATTACAGGCGTGAGCCACCGTGCCCGGCCCGGGACTGGGGATTCTTTAGCAGGGATTGTTAAAATGGGTGGCTCCAAGCTGGAAGGACTTCCAGTCTTGCATTCGCCGCTACCAGCTGTTTGTAATGGAAGAGGTTCAGTGACTCTTCTTGGGCACTAGATGGCGATCAGGCATCGATAAGGCCCAACAACAGCCTCGGACCTGGGACCTGGGCTTGGCTCCTCCAAGCCCTGCCGCCACCCTGGGAGGTGGCCGTTGTCATCCTGATTGTCTGCGGGAGACCAGTGAGGCAGGCGGCGGGGATTAGGACTTCGCCCAACGGTCACACCCTCCTTCAACCCTCCGTGCATCAGGTTTTAAATTCATGTGCAGTGACCACCGTCAGCATCCACCGCCGAGGGTGAGGGGCACAGCCCAGGAGCGAGACCAGGAGGCCAGCAGTGGAGGGAGGGCGGTGTGCACTGTAGCCAGGGACCACGGAGCAGGTCTGCTCCACCGGCCTCAGGGAGGAAGAACTCTTGAAGCCCCAGAAGGGGCTGTGTTCTAAGCCTGCTGCCCAGGCCTACCTTGCAGCCCCCAGGAGGGTTTTAAGGATGTTTCTAAGAACACTCATGCCACTCTTACCGCACTTTACACATATCAAGGTAGTTAATCCTCACACAAGCATGATGGGTTGGGTCCTATCATCATTGCCATCTTACAGATGAGGAAACTGAGGCACAAGGAAATTACAAAGTTTGTCCAAAGTCATCTGTAGACAAAAAAAAAAAAAAAAAAAAGGAAAAGAAAAGAAAAAAGAGAGAGAGAAATTCTGAAGCTATAAATGAACTCTCCTCTCAGTAAGGACATTCTAAAGCTAACCTGTAAAGCTAGTTCAGGACATGATGGGGAGTGGGGATCAGAGGTCAGACATGCCTCACTATGCCCTCATTACTGACAGAACATTTACAATCTATTACTTACTAGAATTATTGAGAGAACATTAGGAATTGCTGATAGAACTTTTACAATCTGTCCTCTCTGAAGCCTGCTACCTGGAGGTTCCACATGATAAAACTTTGGTCTTCACAACCCCTCATCTTAACCCAGACATTCCTGAATCTTTAGACAATAATGTAACTCTTTCAACCAATTCCCAATCAGAAAATCTTTGAATCTACCTATGACCTGGAATCCTCCCCACCGCCAACCCCTGCAGCTTCCAGTTGACTCACCTTTCTAGACAGAACCAATGCTCATCTTACATGAATTTGATTCATGACTTATGTCTCCCTAAAATGTATAAAACTAAACTGTGCCCTGAACACCTTGGGCACTTGTTCTCAGGATCTCCTGAGAGCTGTGTCATGAGCCATTGGTCGCTCATATTTGGTTCAGAATAAATCTCTATAAAAATTTTACAGAACTTGACTCTCTTCATCAACACATTCAAAAAGTAGGTGACAGAGATGAAATTCCACCATTTTTTGAGACAATTTCACTCTGTCACCCAGTCTGGAGTGCAATGGCACAATCTTGGCTGACTGCAACCTCTGCCTCCTGGGTTCAAGCAATTCTCCTGCCTCAGCCTTCCAAGTAGCTGGGATTACAGGTGCCCACCACCATGCTCAGCTGATTTTTGTATTTTTTTAGTAGAGATGGGTTTTCCCCATGTTGACCAGGCTGGTCTTGACCTCTGGACCTCAGGTAATCTGCCTCCCAAAGTGCTGGGATTACAGGCAGGAGCCACTACGCCCTGCTGCGAAATGTTTTAGGTGAATTTTGTTACAGTTTTAATCACGATAAAGCTCATCAATTGGAAAAAAAAAACTTGTTACCTCTTCAGACCTTGGGATGAAGCAACCGACTCCCTCTCTTACGGTATTGCTATGACAGTCAACAGAAGCTGTCAGATTGCCTGCCTTTGTTCTTTGAGAAATTAGAACTCCCTCAGCCTCCACTGCCTGCAGGTTACATTTCCAACCAGTGACTCATTTCATTGAGGTGAATTCTTTTTCCTGTAACGATAGCAAGTTTGTTCTACTAGTTGGGTCTTGATGAGAACATTGAGTAGGAACCAAAAAGAATTCCGCAGCCCAGGACAATTAGGTTAAGCCACGAAAGCCCTCTAACTCCTGTAAAACCTCTCAAAGGGGCATGGTGAACGTGAGTCTTCACAGCCCTCTGGGGCCAGCACGATGGCAAAATCACACCACCCAGAAGCACTTGGCCCCCAGCTGGGACATTCTGGGTTTGGTCTGGCTCCTTCTCTCAAAGGTCCCTGGTTGGCTCAGTGGGGCTCTGCACCATCTATCTGGTCCTCTCCAGGGAGAGCAGGTGTGGGGCGGCACGGGCAGCCGCCTGGGTCAGGCCTCCACTGGGAGACGCTGGCTTGCAAGTAAAAATTAAACTCATGTCTCTTTTGCTGTTGGTGTTATTTGGATACAAAATATATTCTTTTTTCAAATTAAGTTTTTGAAGCATTGAATGTTAAACTACTGGCAAGGTAATGTGAAAACTACAGCATTTAGAAAGGTTTGGGACTATTCTCAGATTTTAGCTAAAATGTCACTTTCCTAGAGAAGGCTTTCGTGACCATGCCCTCCCGACCCCTCCATCATTCAGTCAAGACCTTCTGTGATGCCTTCCAGCACCACCAGCCTTCCTTCATTGTAATGTGATTATTTGATGTGTGCCTGTCCCCACCTCCTTCCCCCACCTCAGACACACTAAGCACCATGCTTGTTTTGATAACCAGAGTGATCAGGAGATGCCTCAAATTACCAAGCATGTGAATTACTTTTAACAAAATAAAGAAAGAAAGAAAATAAATGAGATGTTCAATTAAAGAAGGGGAAAAATTATCCACCCAAGTGAGGTCCTGTCATATGGTAAGTTTATTCATTAACTACAGAATGGCATGTGCACCCAACGGCCTGTGGTGCAGTCATTAAAATTCGGAAGTATTTGTTGACTAAGAAAGATGTGGGCCGGGCACGGTGGCTCAAGCCTGTAATCCCAGAACTTTGAGAGGCCAAGGCGGGTGGATCACGAGGTCAAGAGATCGAGACCATCCTGGTCAACATGGTGAAACCCCGTCTCTACTAAAAATTAGCTGGGCATGGTGGCGCGTGCCTGTAATCCCTGCTACTCAGGAGGCTGAGGCAGGAGACTTGCCTGAACCCAGGAGGCGGAAGTTGCAGTGAGCCGAGATCACGCCATTGCACTCCAGCCTGGGTAACAAGAGCAAAACTCCATCTCAAAAAAAAAAAAAAAAAAAAAAAAAGAAAGTTGTTAATAAGAAGCCTTGTGAAATAAGCAGTTTTATAAAGCAGTCAATGATTTCATGAAAAATACAGAAATGTGCATAAGAAAGAGACATTTGGAAGTAAAAACTGATAATGTCAGGAGCAATGACATCTGCTGGGGAGCAGCTGAGGAAGGAACTCCCAGCTGAGTGCCTGCCATTTCCTCCTCTCCCTGAGCCCCAGCTAGGTCACATTTCCCAGCCTCGTTTGCAGGTAGGTGTGGTCATAGCTGCCCCTTGTCAGTGGCAGAGGTGATGTGGACCACCTCCAGGCTTGACCTGCTGACACTCCCCATGTCCCAACCTCTATATTCTTTTGCCATCTGCTGGCTGGAGGCTGATGTCCAAGGTGGCTTTGACTTTGGAAGCCACATGGCGAAGGTGGCATAGCTGCCAGCATCCTGAAACCCTGAGCAACTGCATGAAGCAGGGCTTTGCATGGCACCAACATGTACACCAGCCTAAGCCTGCACCTGACTGGGGCCGGAGCAGTATCTAACAGGCCATGGCAAAGCAGGGTGAAGCTAAGGTTGGAGTCAGATGGAGAGACAGGGACCTGGAGGTTGCTGGGAAGGTGTTTCAGAGACTCATCTTTTCAGGTCTCTCCCAGTACAGTGCTGTGACAGGGGCCTTGCTCCTTCTTGTAAAGGATCTGATTGTATCTGAGCTCTGTCAAGCCTCGTCTGCCTTTTCCACCACGGAGCAAGCTCCCTTCCCATGCCCTCAGGTGGACTCCACAACCTTCTAGCATGTCCAGTTACTAAAGCAGTCTCATGTGGTTACAATTCAATCTTGTCCAATTTAAAAGTTTCAGTCTCATATTTTATCTAAAGCCTTCTGGGCAGGCCACACTTGTGACTGTCATGGTGTGGAATGAAGGGCACTGTGTCTGGCCTCCTTCTTCCTGGCCTGGGGTTGGGGCATTAAGGAGGGAAAGAGGAAAATCGATCCCCTGCTCTATCTCTATGTGGCAATTGGCTGTGCCCTTTGGGTTGAGTGGAACCATTGCTCCTTTCTGTGGCAATCCCACCTCAGTGGCAACAAGGTGCTGGTCTTATGACTGAGGTTGATTTTCTTTAGGCATCCTGCTCTGGCTCTTATGTGGGAACAGTGCCTGGGCATGGGAGATCTGGCCCAGGATGTCCACTCTACCCGGGATAATGATGGATCTTTCCTACCCTGGCACTCTCTCCCTTAGTCAGTGGTATGCAGGAGCCAGCTTGGACCAGCTCATAGGAACTAATGATTAGATCTTTAGGAGTTTTGTGAGCAGATTGATGTTTCTTTTGTGGTTTGAAATATGTCATGCTGGGAGTATTTACACCACAGGAATTGGCAAAAGCTGTGCATCAAGACTGTTATTTTCTACCCAGAGAACTGGTTATTAAAAATTTGTTAGCACACCACTGACTTTCTCTGTGGGGTGAGTGGCTCAGCTACTTTCAAACAAGAGACAACCACTACTGTCAAACAAACCTGGTATCTGAAACCAAAAGTTGAGCATACTGCCCCGTAAGCAAGGGAGGACTGTATTGCTGAACACCCGAGTCTCTCTGAAGAAGCAAACTGCTGACTTTATGTGGGGTTTTGAGAACTATGATCTTCAGGGATTGGAGGATTTTTGGAGCCAAGGTGAGTTGTCCCATAGCTGTGATATTGTGGCCACTGGGATTTAGCTGTTATTGATTGGCTGGCTTTTAGAGGTGCAGCTACTGATGTGAAGATGCTGTTGATCGACTGGAATGGCTTTGAAACTGATCACGGTGGTTACTTGTTACTACCATCAGAGAACAATCTGCTCTTCCCTTCCTCAGATTTGGACTATAGGAAGTCACCATTCTCTGACTTAGCGATGGGATCTTGGTTCTTAAAGGAAAGGCGGTTTAAGTGGAGGTCCCATGGAGAGATGAGGAAGAATATATGGAGTTTTGTTCTTTAAACTCGGTGTTTGCTGCACCAAAAGCAATCAGCCTTTGCTCTTCTAGAGCTTCTCTCCATGTCCAAAGCCTCTAACTGGTTTGACTTCTCTTTTCCATGGGGCACAGGGAGTCCTGCTCATGCTGAGAATCAGGTCTTCTCTGATGGCCATGCTGGGGAGTGGTGACCATTTGTAGGAGTGTCCATCTTCAGGGAAGATGCTGCCATCCTCCAGTACCTTCTGCAGGGCAAAGAAAGATCTCACCAGTATATCACACCCTCCTGTTTTGTTCACATAATTGTTCTCTCTATGGTTCTCATTCCCCCGTTTTCATTCATAGAATGCTTTTCTGTGCATAAAGCTGAAAATGGTCATCTTTTAACTTCTCAGCTGTCACTCTGGGGCAACATAGATTACAAATCAAGAATACAGAGCTTGCTTAAGGCTCAGAGCATTTCCTTGGAAGCTTTGGATACTATATTTAAAAGTACCAAAAGTAAACACAACTGTGGTCCATTATGTAGAGTCAACCATCTTATAAAAGATCACATACAGCCAGTGTTTACCTAAGGGCAGCAAAAACAGCAATGCTGCAATTAATTATTTAGGCAAGAGCATCTCTGAGAATTGCTTAAGTGATATTTATGATATTTTGCCATGGCAACTATTCTTGTTTTGAATATTATTAAAAATCTATCAAACTACAATAGTAATGTACTTCTGGTTTAAAAATTGCATTGAGCTAGCACCCCCAGATACAGCCTCCCCCGATGAACTGATAAAATTCCTGTTGAAGATGAAGAAACTGTAAGTATGGCAGCTTAGTCGTGGGCTGGCTGGATGCAGAGCCCCTCGAGCAGAAGAATCACAGCACCAGAAAGGACAGCTGTGCAGGCCAAGGTGTAGATGAGATGCAATTTTCTACACAGTGTATTAGCTTCCTATTGCTTCTATAACAAATTGTCACAAATTCTGTGACTTAAAACAACAAAGTTTATTATATTACAGTTCTGAAGGGCAAAGGTCTAAAACAGGATGGCAGTGCTATGTTCCTTCAGGAGGCTCTAGAGGAGGATCTGCTTCCCTGCCTTTCTGGCTTCCAGAGGCCACTTGCATTCTTAGGCAGAAGAGCCCTTCCTGCATCTTCAGAGCCAGTCCATTGCATCTTCAGATTTCCCCCTGCCCCTCACCTCTGTGTCTGTTTTTCATATTTTCTTCTTCTGACTCTGACCTTCTCACCTCTCTCTTATAAGGACTCTGTGATTACATGAGGCCACCCCAATAACACAGGTTAATTTCTTCATCTCAATATCCTTAAATCGTTATGAACAAAGTTCCTTGTTTGCCACGTAAAGCAGCACATTCATAAGCTTTGGAGATTAAGATGTAAACATCTCTGGGGAGCCAATAGCTCACTTCACACAGGTTCACATCTAATGTTCTGGGAAACATCAGGACCTCCTGGTAATGGGGATATATGAAGATCAGCTTTGAATTCATGGGATAAATGGGGGACAGAGCAGGTGTAGTGTGGTCCCCATAGCCTGCATGAGCCTTGAAATTTTTATTGCAGGGACGAAGGCATTTTAGAAACTTGGCTTGTCCAGCACTGACAATTCCTGACCTACAGGATGGCATGGATGGACCATAGTTAAAAGATGTGAAACACAGAGACATTCTTATGACTCTGATATCTGTCTCAAACTCATATGTTGAAGCCCTAATCCTCAATGTGACTGTATTTCAAATAAAGAAGTAATTAAGATTAAATGAAGTCATAAGGGTAGGTTCTTATCCAGTGGGATTAATGTCCTTGTAAGAGACACCAGAAAGCTTCCTCCCCTCTTCTGCTTGTGCACAAAGAAAATGTCATGAGGGCATATGGGCACATGATGAGAAGGTGGCCATCTGCAGTTTAAGGGGAGAGCCCTCATTGGCACCAATGCTGCCAACACCTTGATCTTGGACTTACAGTCTCCAGAGTTGTGAGAAGATAAACTTCTATTGTTTAGGCCACCTAGTCTCTGTGATATTTTGTTAGGGCAGCCTAGTCGACTAAGACAAATGCCTTTTAGACTGTTTAGGAAGTTGGAGTGCTTCATACTGCCCTTCAGCCTGCAGAGCACGCCTGCCACGTTCCAGGAGCTGGGCGGGTTACAATAATACTCCCGCTTATTCTCCAAGCCTCTTCTCAGGTACACCTTTATTCCACCTCCAGGAAACAAAAGCAAAAACAAAAACAAAAAAAATACCTCTCTGCCATGCCATGCAGCCTGGGCGTTTGTGTGAGGCCAGGCTAGGTCTCCACAGGCCACCATAAAACATCCAAAAATTGCAGAGGTTTTTCAGCTCCTATATTTCTTTACATTTCCCTGCCCCAACAGCCTAGTTTGGCCAATTTGTTACCTTCAAAAAGGAAATAGGGGCTTGCCTGGTCTGTTGGCATTAACATTTCCGAAGAGCTAAAGAAGCTCTTTACTTGGGCTGGCTTCGTGTGACTGAGCATTATCGAAACAGGCATTTGAGCTGAATTTGTGTCAGGTGAGCTGTACACAAAGACAGAAGGAATAAAACTCAAAACCACCATGGACCAATAGCCAGAGTTTCCATCACCTCTGCAGGGCCCATCTTAATAGGCCTTCAGATAAGGTCTCTGTTCTATTCCCATTCACCACATTAGTCTACTCTCTACCTTGTCTCAGAATATTCTTTCCCAAATGTAAACTAATTCTCTTTTCCTCCTCCTTAAGATCCGTTAATGGCTCTAGTTTGTCCCAAGGATAAAGTTCATGCTCTTTTACTTGGTGGCATCAAAAGCCCTCCCTGAGCACTCTTTTCTGCCTTTGGGTCCTAGCTCCCCTTCTCATGCTCCTGAGTCAGCCCTGTCTGATGTGCCTGTTCCATGGCCCTGTGTCCTTGCAGGCTCTCTCCGCTCCACGTGACGTGCTCTCACCCGCCCTCCCATCCTGGAAGGACCCACCTTCCCCCCCAGAATTTCTTTTGCTTGAGCCCTATTTTGCCCAGACCCTGCCAAACAGGAGCCACTGTCATGGAAAAAACAGGAGCTCAAGTAGATTCTTGATCCAATTAATAAACCCTCATTCTCAGCAAAGTTGCACATAAAATTTATGTAATTGTTTCATGCAAGATAAAGCACTATCTGTGACCTCTTGCTAATCATTTCCACCTCTGATTTCCTATTTTGGTTTCAAATGCAGAAGTTAGTTTAATGAAGGGCTTGCATGAAGACCCACTGCTGGGGCACACACACCTGGAGGTGACATTGCTCAGACTACGAAGAGTTATCTGAGGTCTATGTGGCTGATTTTTAAGTTGGTGTTTATCAAAGCATTTCTAAATTATCTCACTCTTCAGAGATTCTCTAAGGAGGCTGGGTTATAAAATGGCCAAGCTCTTTTATTTCAGCGGTCTAGCTTTGGGCCATAATAAAATGTGAGCTGGTGTTTAAAGAGACTTGCGAGGGATATAGGGATGGAAAATGAGTTTCATCATAAACTATTCAGTCATTCTCGGTGGTCCTGTGATTATCGGGGCCGACTTCTCCGTCAGGACAGGGAGCTCATGGCTCAAAGCCCATGATACTTTAGGAGCCCACAAAAATATGTCAATTTCTTCTAAAACCAGAAGAAAAAAAAGAACGTTTAGGGTGAAAAGATGTTTTAATTATTTTCTCTCACCAAAAATAAATGATAAATGTTAGAAACTCTATTAGTTTGCTAGGGCTGCCAGAACAGAAGACCACAGACAAGGCAGCTTAAACAGCAGAAATGTATTTTCTCAGGATTTTAGAGACTGAAAGACCAGGACCCAGGTGCAGGCATTGTTTAACTATGCCTACATCTTAGGGGACCCCTACATCGGGACCCCTCCCTTGACCTGTGGATGGTGTTCGCTTGCTGCTTCTTCCCAAAGTCATCCTCTGTGCACATGCACCCTTGGTGTATATTTCTGTATCTGAATTTCCTCTTTTTACACAGACACCAGTCTTTGGATCAGGACTCGCCCTGATGTCCTCTTTTTAACTCAGTTCCCTCTTTAAAGACCCCATCACCACATACAGTCACACTCTGAAGTAGTGGAGATTAAGGCTTCAACATATGAAATGTTGGGAAACACAATTTAGCCCATATCAGGGTCTCCAAAAATCTATTATTATGGGAGGGACCCGCAAAGGCAATAGGACTCACAAAAATCACAGCATTGAAACCACCATTGCAAAAATTGTAACACTGAGAAAATTTTAACAGAAAAAGAAATCTGATCTGACCAACTCCATCTTGGCTTTAACCTCCAAACTGCCCTTGGTCATTCCTAAGCAAGGACCAAGCTAACTTTGAAAGTAATTTAGTTTATGGTTCAAATGCCAATAGTTCTTCCCGAAACTCAGCTGCCTCTGTAACACTAATGGAAAGTCACCAGGTTAGGAGAATAAGAGGGCCTGAATTCCACTAAGATGTAGGCATAGTTAAACAATTACCAGCCATTATTCCACAGGGCATAAGAGTTGCAGCTTCCCTGATTATTCCTGACAATTACATTAGTGTTGTATAACCTAAGTTTGCTCTTTTGAGATGTCTTTTCAAGCTTTTGCACTTTTGAGGGCTGGATGGCACCACTTGGATCCATGACTCTTGACTCAACTGGTCCTGTGGTCCCCACCCAGAAGTGGACTCAGTGCACGAGGACCATTTTCCACACCCCTGTAATTGCATGCCCAACCAATCAGTAGAACCTACTCCTTAGCCCCATGCCTGCCAAACGGTATTTGAAAAACCCTAGCCTCCAAATTCTGGAGGAGGCTGATTTGAGTAGCAATAAAACTCTGGTCTCCCATTTAGCCGGCTTTATGTGTATTAGACCCTTTCTCTATTGCAATTCGCCTATCTTGATAAATAGGCTCCATCTGGGCAGCAGGGATGGAGAATTTATTGGGCAGTTACAGTGTGGTCCTGGTGACAGTAGATGAGGTTGATTTTCTGCATGGAGGAGAATGGAACGAGAAAGTGTCCTGGCAGTCTGTGGAAACTCAGAATGGTTAAGCCAATGATGGCAAGGGCTCTACCGCATTTACCAGCAGGGGCCCCTTCTTCTCCTGTCAAACCCACTGTTGGCTGAAACTCAACAACATATAGAATCAATAACGCATGTTACGACAATTCTTTAACTTTCTTCTTAAGAGTCTGTTTACCAGGGCATCAGTTTAAAAAATTTATACACTGGATTCATTCAACAAACATAGAATTATTTGTTACTAAACTGCAAAGTGCTGTGCTAGGCCCTGTGTTGAACTTATAAAAGGAAACTATCAATGTGTTTTCCATGTCCTGGTCTCTAACAGAGTAGCAGGAAGCGGCCAAGTGACTAGGGCCCAGAATTTGACTCATTCAGGATAGAGAAGACCACATCCTGTCTCATATTTCTGCTTCTCATTAACAGGAAGCTGTGTGTGTTCAGAGAGTGCTACAGGCATTCATCATATTCACAGACACCGAAGGAGACTTTCTAACATTCACAAGTGTGTGCTGCCCCAAGGTCAGCGAAGGTCATCCAGAAAGCCAATGTTGAAGGAAAAGTGAGGATCATGCTACCTATGAGATGAAGCCACCAAATGGCCCCAAATGTTAGCCTGGGCACACATGAGGTCATTTATCTTCACTTCTACCAGTAAGAATGTACAGTAAGTTTCCTCGCTGTGTCTCTAAGGGCTGTACTGATTGTCTCATAGAACCCCTGGGGGAGGAAAGAAATCACAGTAGAGAAGCCACTTATAAAACATCAAGTGGCATACTTGTTATTTATAAAGCTGCTTTTCATGCTCTGGCATGTCTTTAAAATTTTCATGCCTGTAATCCCAGCACTTTGGGAGGCTGAGGCGGGTGGATCACAAGGTCAGGAGTTCAAGACTAGCCTGGTCAGCATGGTGAAACCTTGTCTCTACTGAAAAAACAAAAAATTAGCCAGGTGTAGTGGTGCGTGCCTTAATCCCAGCTACTCAGGAGGCCTGAGACAGCAATGAGGAACATTGCTTGAACCCAAGAGGCAGGGGTTGCAGTGGGCTGAGATTGTGTCATGCACTCCAGCCTGGGTGACAGAGCAGAACTCTGTCTCAAAAAAAAAAAGTAAGAAATTTCCTTCAGGGGCTAGGACTAGGTCCTGCCGGGGGTTGACTGTGGCCGGAGGATGCAGCGTCTCACCAGTGAGAATACTGTGGAGCTGCTGCTGTGAATAAACAGGGGACAAGTTTTGCCCATGTCTGGAGCAGGCATGAGGGAATTCTGCTTTGAGTTCAGTTAGCAAACAAACTCGGTGAAGCAGAGGTCTCACGGAATGGTTATCACACCATTCATGATTCCTTCTTCCAGGCTGAGTTCTATGGGAACAAGTGGTATAATCCAGACCCAGGGACTCTGAATTGGCACTGACCCCTAAGGAGCAAACTGTTACAGAGAAACCTGTTAAGACCGGTGAATAATTGACCTGGGCTCCTGGAGACACTCAGTGAAGCATTTCCAAGGCATCTAACCACAAACTGTAAATGTTAATTGGCACTGTTGACGAGAGACTCAGATAAGGAGATCAAAGGCACAGGAAGTCATAACTCCTGACATTGCTTTTCAGACAAGTCAGGTTAGAATCATCTTACTCTTCAAACTGCTTTTCACAGTGTTTCTGCCCTGATGGGCAGGAAAAGTTTAATTATAGAGTGATCAGCAAGAGGGCGGAGTCTGCCCTTCATGATCAAGTCTGGACAATCATGTGTGAGGAATATTTGTTTAGAATAGGGCTGGTTATTCTCTCTCTGGAAGCTGAAGTGCATCTCAGCTATCAGATTGAACATTAAACTAGGCATTTTTTAGATAAATTTAATCTGATAATTAGCCCTGTGGCTTCCCCAGCACTGAACTCAAACCCGTCTTCCTTGAGTTACTTGATGATGGTGTCTCACAGTTCTATAGTTTACTTCCCATGCATTTCCAGGGTCTTCCTCTTCCTCTCCCTCTAGGCTTCAGAGGAGCCTCTTCAGGAGGGTCCCAGCCATGGAGACTGGGGGCTACCCCAAGGGCGTTTATTCCTCGGATGACTCCTCACAAGGGCAAGTTGACAGAGGAAAGAGAAGTGAATGTGTTTCCTCCCATTCTCCTGAGGAGGCGGGAGCTGCCCTAGCTGTGCTGAGGTCAACTCTGAAGCTCACTTGTCCAAGTGCCTGGGATTCCTTCCCAGGTATATAGCCTTGGGAGGACAAGACATGGGAGGAGAAGAGCTGCCTCCTACTCAGGGACATTTAGCAGTGGCTTCCTCTCACCTTTGGAGTACACCCTTTCCTTCTAACAAGCAGTAGACTACATTGGAGCCTTTCCTCAAACTCCCAATACAGTGCAGTCTCATCCAATTCTCCCCACAATTTGGGGAGCTGTTCCCTCTTTGCCGTCCAAGCTGTATGACTTCCCTGGGGTCCCAGGGTGACATCCTGGGAAGTGAAAACAATATAAAATGAAGGGAAATGAAGAAGAGCCCTGCTCCCTGCTGAGCCTCAGCTCCAGGATACTGGGTACGAGTCAGGGACAGGTCTCCCTTCCTTTCTCAGCATGCTCATTTGGGGCTGCCACGGTGTTTTGTGGGAGTGGAGTAGAAATTTAAAATGGAAATGGACTAGCTGGCCCACAAAGTATGGTAAATGATCATATTTCTATCAGTAGACCTGGGCTCTTTGAAAAACTGTAGCAAAGATGTGATCATTTCCTAGGGACAATATGATTTAAGAACAAGATGTGTGCATATAAAAGTTCCCTTTTTCCTTCCTGTGATTTTCATGCTTCAGGTTGCATAAAAATTAGTGCACAGGATTGTACATGCACACACACACACACACACACACACACACACACACACACGAGTTTACCGTACTTTGTGGGCTCTGTAAGGGCTATCAAGGGTGATGTTGACTTTGACCCGTTTTTTGATTGTGGGGGTCAAGCCCTGCCCAGAGCACCCAGCCTAGGGCTGGATTGACACTGCTTTGCATTGGACAGAGGGAAAGTGTAGTTCCCTCTATTCGTGGTGAGGGGGCTTTCCTGCGCTGAGGTCCACAGACCCCTCCTGGTCCCCCATTTGAGGAATGTTGACAATACAAGCCTGATTCTTCCTGTGATTTGTACCCCAGTGGGGTCTCACCTGTTTTTTGGCTTGGAAGATTTAGACATTTCATGTTCTCAACTGCTCCAAAAATTGATGAGGACTTGGGAAACCTATTTATATTAACTACACTTAGAAGACCCAGATTAAAATTTGGTAACTGTTGGAGTTTGTATCGATCAGAACAGGCCTGGCTATGCCGCTATGACAGCTCTACACTCAGAGACTCAAAGCAACAAAGCTTTCGTTCTCACTGATGCAAAGGCCACAGCAGGCCCAGGGCAGCTGTCCTCTAAGCGATGGCTTGGTGTTGCTATGATTGATGAGGCAGGGAAAGAGAGCATGTTGGAGGGTCCCCTGCTGCTACTTACAGTCTTTCCTGTAGTAACACAGCCACCTCCACTCACAGCTCGTGAGCCAAAGCAAAGCATGCAGCCACATTGACTCTCCAGTGAGCAGGGAAGAACAGTGCCTGGAAGGAAAGGGACTGGAAATACTGGGATTAACCTTTCTAACTGCTAGTGTGTCCGTGGCTGTATTCCCTCCAGATGGCAAAGCACCTAAGAAATGGAGCCACAAAGCAGATGTCAGTGGGCATCAGCTACACAACAGGAGCTGATGTGTGCTTTTAAAACATAATTGCTAATGATAGCTAACGTTTGTTAATAATAGCTAACGTTTGTTAATAACAGCTAACGTTCGTTAATAATAGCTAACATTCATTAATAATAGCTAACGTTTGTTAATAACAGCTAATGTTTGCTAATAATAGCAAATGTTTGTTGAATGCCTACTTCGTAGATTACATTATAGGACATACAATTTTGCCTGTTATGATAAGTTAAATGAGCCTTTGTCACTCAGTTGCATCAGTTTGAAACCAGACTATTTGTGGCCATCAGAAACAGGGTTTCCTGCACCCATTCAATTTTATGCCCCGCACCTGAAGCATGTTACTTGGTGGCAAACATTTTGTAACAGATTCAATTATAACTTTGTTTTTGCATCATATATATATATATATATATATATACACATACCCACACACACACACACATATATGTATATATACATAATATATGTGTGTATGTATATTATGTGGGTCTATATGTGTGTCTGTATCTATGTCTACTCCTCAGTGATCAATTCTTCCATGTTCAATTTCAGTGAAGCCTCATTTTTTTTGGTGAATTTTAGACGTACACTGATTTTCTTGATGACATTTGAAAGATATACTAATATTATCTGCAAAACATTCCTCTTATCTTACCCCCAGATTATAAAAGGAACCTCATGGCAGCTATCCATGAACTGATTACATTTCCATATGTTTGAAAAATTTCATTGTATTGGTCCATTTTCACACTGCTGATAGGGACATACCTGAGACTGAGCAATTTGCAAAACAAAGAAGTTTAATGGATTCACAGTTTCATGTGGCTTTGGAGGCCTCACAATCATGGCAGAAGGCAAAAGACGTGTCTCCCATGGTGACGGCAAGAGAAGAGAATGAGAGCTAAGTGAAAGGAGTTTCCTCTTATAAAAGTATCAAATATCATGAGACTTATTTACTACCACAAGAACAATATGGGGGAAACCTCCCCCATGATTCATATATCTCCCACTGGGTCTCTCCTACAACATGGGGGATTATGTGAGCTACAATTAAAGATGAGATTTGGGTGGGGACACAGCCAAACCATATCATTCTGCCCCTAGACCCTCCCAAATCTCATGTCCTCACATTTCAAAACCAATCATGCCTTCTCAACAGTCTCCCAAAGGCCTAACTCATTTCAGCTTTACTGAAATGTCCACAGTTGAAAGTCTCATCTGAGACAAGGCAAGTCCCTTCTATCTAGCCTGTAAAATCAAAAGCAAGTTAGTTACTTCCCAGATACAATGGGGATGCAGACATTGGGTAAATATAGCCATTCCAAATGGGAAAAATTGGCCAAAACAAAGGGGCTATAGGCCTCATGCAAGTCTGAAATCCAGAGGGGCAGTCAAATTTTAAAACTCCAGAATTATCTCGTTTGACTCCATGTTTCACATCCAGGTCATCCTGATGCAAAAGGTGGGTTCCCATGATCTTGGGCAGCTCCACCTCTGTGGCTTTGCAGGATACAGACTCCCTCCTGGCTGCTTTCACAAACTGGTGTTGAGTGCCTGCAGCTTTTCCAGGCTCATGGTGCAAGCTGTCAGTAGATCTACCATTCTGGGATCTGAAGGATGGTGGCCCTCTTCTCATAGCTCCACTAGGCAGTGCCCCAGTAGATGTGTGGGGGCTCTGACCCCACATTTCGCTTCCACACTGCCCTAGTAGAGGTTCTTTATGAGGGCCCCACCCCTATAGCAAACTTTTGTCTGGACATTCAGGCATTTCCATACATCCTCTGAAATCTAGGTGAGAGTTCCCAAACCCCAATTCTTGACTTCTGTGCACTCACAGGCTCATTACCACATGGAAGTTGCCCAAGGTTGGGTCTTGCACCCTCTGAAGCCACGGTCCAAGCTGTACCTTGGCCCCTTTAAGTCATGGCTGGAGAAGCTGGGATGTAGGGCACCAAGTCCCCAGGCTGCACACAAGAGAGGGAGCCTGGGTCTGGCCTGGGAAACCACTTTTTCCTCCTAGGCCTCAGGGCCTGTGAAGGGAGGCCTGCCACAAAGGTCTCTGACATGCCCTGGACATCTTCCCCCTTGTCTTGGTGATTAACATGTGGCTCCTTGTTACTTATGCAAATTTCTGCAGCTGGCTTGAATTTCTCTTTAGAAAATCAGTGTTTCTTTTCTAGCACATTGTCAGGCTGCAAATTTTAGAAACTTTTATGTTCTGTTTCCCTTTTAAAACCGAATGCTTTTATCAGCACTCAAGTCTCATCTTGAATGCTTTACTGCTTAGAAATCCTTCTGTCAGATACCCTAAATTATCTCTCTCGAGTTCAAAGTTCCACAAATCAACAGCGCAGGGACAAAATGCCACCAATCTCTTTGCTAAAACATAACAAGAGTCACCTTTGCTCCAGTTCCCAACAAGTTCCTCATCTCCATCTGAAACCACCTGAGCCTGGATTTCATTGTCCATATTATGATCAACAATTTGGTCAAAGCCATTCAACAAGTCTCTAGGGAGTTCCAAAGTTTCCTACATTTTTCTGTTTTCTTCTGAGCACTCCAAACTGTTCCAATCTCTGCCTGTTACCTAGTTCCAAAGTTGCTTCCACATTTTCAGCAGCACCCCACTCTACTGGTACCAACTTACTGTATTAGTCTGCTTTCATGCTGCTGATAAAGACATACCTGAGACTAGGCAATTTACAAAAGAAAGAGGTTAGTGATTCACAGTTCCACGTGGCTGGCAAGGCCTCACAATCACGGTGGAAGGTGAAAGGCATGTCTCACATGGTGGTAGGCAAGAGAAGAGAATGGGAGACAAGTGAAAGGGGTTTCCCCTTATAAAAACATCAGATCTTGTGAGACTTATTCATTACCATGAGAACAGTATGGGAGAAACTGCCCCTGTGATTCAGTTACCTCCCACCAAGTCCCTTCCATCACATGTGGGAATTACGGGAGCTACAATTCAAGATGAGATTTGGGTGGGGACACAGCCAAACCATATTACTCATTTTCTTTAGTAAGAAAGTAATGATTGCATTGTCTCAGGATTTTCAACATCTCAGTTTGGAATCCTCCTCCCTGTAACTACAGGATATAATATTTTCCATTTGTGTATCTAGTTTAATATTAAACGACTCAGCAGATGCTCATGAAAGTTTCTTCACTGATAACTCTCTGGTTGAATAAAGAGAATCTCCTCTTCCCTTTTAGTTAGCTTAAATTACCATATATTTACCTAAATTGTATTTAATTAATCTTGTTTTATGCTTAATTGTACCACATCCTTGCTTTGATATTTAAACATTTTTAAAGGTGTTTTTGTTTCGTTTGTTGTTGTTATTTTGATAGAATCTCACTCTGTCACTTGAACTGGAGTGCAGTGGCACAATCACTTCTCACTGCAACCTCAACTTCTGGGCTCAAGCAATGCTCCTGCCTCACCCTCTCAGATAGCTGGGGCCACAGGCACGCACCTCTATACCTGGCTAACTTTTAAAATCATTTTGTAGAGACAGGGTCTCCCTATGTTGCCCAGGCTGGTAAATATTTTAAAAGTTTTTGATGTTTGTTGACTCTCCTTAATGGCTTCCTTTTGTCAAACTCAAAACAATTAAGGGTAAATTAATACTCACGGAGAAAATGCAAGCAATTGCAAATGCCTGTCTTTCCTTTGAGCAGGTTTATATAGTAAGAAAGCTTCCCAGAGCCGGTGGATGTATACACTGTACTGTGTCCATAGTCTCCACTGGGAATCCTAAGGTGCTAAAGAATAAACTCCATGGTTGATCTGAGCCATCACCTTAAGATTTTGGGTTTTCAAACTCAGTATGTTTTGGGGTTTTTTTGGAAAATTGTTTATCTTTTTTTCAGAGTGAAGGATTATAATGAAAGGACGTTTTCTTGCTTCCTCTAGATGCCTGGGGTGGGTTGCTGTGAGGTGGGTGGAGCTCTGTCTTCCCAGCAGGATATTCTTCTTTTTCCTGGTGCTGGTTCCTTTGGCCATGGCCAATGATGATGGCCTTTGCAGCACTCCTTGATGTCACCACCCTCCACTAGAGCCAGGCCATAATGTGGCCTGTACAGCCCACCTGCCACTAATTGATGGTGAATCCTCCTGGTTGCCTCATCAATCACAGCTTGGCCAGCAGCCATTATCCAGTGACCTTGCCATACAGAGCACACAACTGCCAGCAACTTCTTCTCATGGCAGTCATGGCTGTTCTCTGTGAAATACGGTACCTGTTGCCTTCAGCACCTTTTCTAGGGTCCTCAAGCTTCAATAATGCATGTTCACATGCCTCTGCATCTCACTTGTCCACTTGTCACTGTCACCTCTGTCTAAGAGCAGCTCAAAGGATTCTCTGGCGAATTCTCTCTCTGGACAGCCACCTTGCATGGCAACTTCCTCAAGGACGTTGTCCACATCTCCTTGGAGAGCAAGGGCAATGTCTTCCTCAATATTATCTCACAGCAGAGTCTTATACATAGTAGGTGCTCAATAGATATATGGCAAAAAAATCCAACTTTTGGGATGAGCCATATGAAATTGTTAATATACAGCTCTTTTTTTTTTTTTTTTTTTGAGATGGAGTTTCGCTCTTGTTACCCAGGCTGGAGTGCAATGGCACGACCTCGGCTCACCACAACCTCTGCCTCCTGGGTTCAGGCAATTCTCCTGCCTCAGCCTCCTGAGTAGCTGGGATCACAGGCACGCGCCACCGTGCCCAGCTAATTTTTTGTATTTTTAGTAGAGACGGGGTTTCACCATGTTGACCAGGATGGTCTTGATCTCTTGACCTTGTGAACCACCTGCCTCGGCCTCCCAAAGACAGCTCTTTTTTTTACCCACAAAAATAGCAGTTGCGTATGATTCACTTAATATATGACATAATAATTTTCAACTCATTAAGATTGCAATATATATTGTCAGCTCTCAGAATTGTTCTTAAGATAGAATATTATTACCTGAAAATGTTTGACTTGGTCACTGTTTAGTCACAGTCATTTATCCTTTTCCTGAATATGCATTACATGCTTCAGATAATTTTAAGGCACGAGAAATAATGCACTGTATGTATTTTAATCAACTGTGTAGGACCTTTTGATGCAACACGTGATGCCTTTCCAGATCTAAACCTAAAACAGCTCAAAGAATCACTCAGAAATGTTTGATCAGATCTCCAGTTTAAAATAATACAATGTCTCTTCTAATTTCTCAATAACACAGCTAAGAAAACAGGAAAATAGTGAAACTCATTGAAACATGAAGTGGCAACAACTAAGAAAAGTCTTCATGCCGTGATCTGGGAGGAATTAACACCAATCATCGCAGAAAACAAAGCTGGGTAAGATCAAACAAGCAAAGTGTGAGTCAACCAGTGTTGCTCCCAGGCTTTCCCTAAACAAAATCGAGATGACCTTTTTCTTCCTCCTCCTCTTTCTTTTCCTTCTTCAAAGTCACTCTATCTCCTAACTTGGGCACCCGGGGTCTGGATCAGCAAGAGAATGTGTGGGTCAGCTACCTCTTCTCCTTGGGGCTGCATTTCCCCCTCCCCACCAGTTCTCCTCTCTGCTCACAAGCAACACAGGAGAAAGGTGATGAGGCTAGTCAGGGAGACCGGATAGAAGAGGCTCAGAGCATTTTGGGAGTTATGGTCTTCAGGAGTGAGAAAGAAAAGAAACTTTTTATCTGAGGAATGTGAGCCCCCTTAATTACCAGGCCCAGAGAGGCAATGAAATGTGATAGCGTGTGACAGCAGTCACATCTCACTCCCTCTTGAGCTAAATAATTACCTCTTGAAACCACTTGCTATATGGGCTCTAGACTAACTGACGCCAAGTAGCCATAAAGTGCCATACACCCTATAGTTCACTAATGTACAGCCAATCACTAATCAATGTTATTTCTGTAAACCAATGAGAATTTGACAATAACTTTGTAGCAGCCCATTCCCTGTCCCCCTCTTGCCTTTAAAACCTTGCTAGTAACAAAGGCCAAAGGGGAACACTCTCCAAAGCAACTTGGAAGTGTATCCTGAGAAACCGTTGGCCCAAATAAATTCTATTAATTTCACCTCAGTTTCTTTCTTTGGGTTAATAGGAGTATATAATAAGAACAATGTCTATGGAGGGCTGACTATGTGCTAGGCATCATAGTGCACATTTAACAACAATTACTAGGGGAATTTCTATTAAACCTTTATTTTCCGGCAGTGGCCTCCTCTTAATTAATTTCATTGCTTTACTCTTGGGAATTGCCTGGATTTTTTTTTCTAATTCCAAACAGTTTCTGTGCATCTTCCAAGATGAATCTAGAAGTCCTTAAAATTATAGTTCAATGATAGATCAGTCTCCAGCAGACCTTCGCTGCTCTCTGAAAGGGCTTTTGGTCAGCCCAGAGTGATTCAAGGACTAAGCACTCCAAGGTGCGCTCAGGCCAAAATGTATCTGTAGATTTTTCATATTGCTTCAAGGGCTGTTTACCTTAAGATTTTTTTTAAACTAGTCTTTGTCATTTTGCATATTTAGCTTTTAACCCAATTTTGTAAGATCAGGTCTGCAAACCTGTAATTACCTGTGTAATTAAAGTGAGATGTATCATTAAAATATTCAACCTATTTTTTAAAAAAGATCCCTTTTTGTTTCTGTAAAAATCATGTCTGCTTATTGTTAACAACTTAAGCAGGGCAGAAAGAGTTGAAAGAGGAAAGTTAAAGAGAAAAACCATCAAATTTCTGGCCCTGAGAAATAATCATTTTAGATTTAAGGAAAATAAGTACAAGCCCCAACAAAAGATTCTTAATAATTGAAGACATAGCTAAGTAAAAAGGATTTCCAAAACGCACTCACGTGAATTATATTTAGAGGCTGTAGTTTGATTAGAACTGCCTACAGGGTGTGATTTGAGGCTCCTTTGCTAAAACATAATTCTTCTGGGCTGTCGGAGGTGTATGAAAAGCCCGTTCCCCAATTCCCCTTCCTAAGGTTTCTCTCCAGCTTGTAGATTCTGCTGACCTTGGGCCAATCACCCCATCTCTCTAGTCCTCAGCTTCAAAATGAGGGGGCTGGACCAAGTCATCCCTGAAAGCCCCTCCATGACTCACAGTCTAGGGGCTGTTTTCCGTGTTAAATGGGAAAGTATCATACGAGGTGCTTGAATTGTATGAATGGAAGTGGAGAGCTCAGAAATATTGGGGGTAGGAGGAACTCAGGGGAACCCCAAGCTGTGCGATTCCCCTGAATTCATCTAACCCCTTTGGAGGAAAGGGAGGAATGAATGGAGGAAATGCAGATATTTGGGACAAAGATGAAAGGAGAGAGAGACGGGACCAAACTTAGGAAATTTCATTTCCACCACAATTTAATCTAAGGTTGACCTAAATTTTATTGTCCGTGTCTTTGATTGCAAATACATTAAAAATGATAATTATGTGGTAATTAAAGCCTGAAATTAACCAACAAAGGAAAGGTACACATTAGTGATAGGTCTTTAAATTATACCAAGACTTCCTGCATCTCCAGTCCTAATGGTTTCAGATTATTAACCAATTAGCAGAGAGGTGTAGGAGCAGGCAAACTTGTAGTGCAGGCGTCAGGAGAAGCAAAGACCAATCACGAAGTGAGAACAAAGCTTCACCGCACGGAGACGTAAGTCAGGGCACACACACGCCTCAGTTTAGAAGAGTTGGGTGACCCTTCCTCGTTGGTTTACCTTTGTGAAGTCTCTGCGTGTCAAAGAATTCCCATGGTTTGCACAGTGAGAGGATGTGTGGTGAAGTAATAGAGTTAGCAATAAAGCCATCCCACTAAGAAGGTTTCAAACTTAGACGATGTCGTCGATTTATTTACTATGTGGCTGCTTCACTAGAAGGTAAGCTCCCAGCAGTCAGGGACTTGCTCTGTTTGGTTCCCTGCTGTGTCCTCTGGGTCTGAATAGAGCTTGCGTCAATAAACATTTGTGAATGATGAGCCCAGGGTTTGCCTCAAAAGAGGAGAGGACTTCCTGCTGAAGACAGATGACTCACAAAGTCATTAGGATGAGAAATTATTTCGAGTTCTTCTTCTACATCCCAAGGATGATGAAAGAACCCCCACCCCAAAGCATGACTGAAATGGAATATCCTAACAGCCTATGTGAGTCTGGGCCTGAACCAAATTTATTTAAGAAAATACTCTGTTGGCCGGGCACGGTGGCTCACATCTGTAATCCTAGGACTTTGGGAGGCTGAGGCGGGTGGATTATGAGGTCAGGAGTTCAAGACCATCCTGGCCAATATGGTGAAACCCTGTCTCTACTAAAAATACAAACATTAGCTGGGCATAGTGGCATGTGCCTGTAGTCCCAGCTACTCAGGAGACTGAGGCAGAAGAATCGCTTGAACCCAGGAGGCAGAGTTTGCAGTGAGCAGAGATCACACCACTGCACTCCAGCCTGGGCAACAAAGCAAGATTCTGTCTCAAAGAAAAAAAGAAAGAAAAGAAAAGAAAAGAAAAATAAAATAAAGACAGTTACCCATTGCTGCAGAGCAGAGCACCCCAAATGTCGTGGCATAAAACAACACCTTTTTATTAAGCTCACAGATTCTGTGAGTCAGGAATTTGGGCAAAGATGGCTTGTCCCTGCTCTGTGATATCTGGAGTCTCAGCTGTATAGATTTGAAGGCCAGAAGGGCTAGAGTCCTGCAGGTTTCTTTATCACATGTCTGGGTCCTGGGTTGGGATGACTTGAAGTCTGGGCTTGGCTGGTTCTATGACCCAGAACACCTACATGGGGCTTCTCCGTGTGACTTAGGCTTCTCAGCACGGTGGTGGGTTCCAAATAGGAGATTCTAAAGAGCCAGTGTCCCCAGAGAACCAGGCAGAGACGGCCTCACCCTTCTGACCTAGCCTTAGAAGTTACACGAACAGTGTCACTTCCACCACACACGATGGTCACAGCTTGCCCAGATTCAAGGGCTATAACTCTACCTCTTGATAAAAAGAATGTCAAAGAGCTTGTGTCTACTTTACAAACTGCCCCAATGTATGAAGTTTTTCAACTGGATGTCTGCATGGAGACAAAGAGCATTTTATTGTATGTTGAAATTAGCTGACTAAAAAAGCATCATAGTCATCTTTCTTTTCAATAATTTATTGAATGTCTACTATGTGCCAGACACTATTCTAAGGGATCTTAGATGTGATCTCGTCTCACTGCAACCTCTGCCTCCCAGGTTCAAGCAATTCTCCTGCCTCAGTCTCCCAAGTGGCTGGATACAGGCGCCTGCCACCACATCCAATTAATTTTTGTATTTTTAGTATAGACTGGGTTTCATCATGTTGGCCAGGCTGGTTTTGAACCCCTGACCTCAGGTGATCCACCCACCTTGCCTTCCAGAGTGCTGGGATTACAGGGGTGAGCCATGGCCCCCAAATTCATTACCTCGAGGAGAGAACCAATTCATCAGGGATCTATTCCCATGATTCAAACACCTCCAGCCCCCCTGGCAACACTGGAGATTACATTTCAGTGTGATATTTGAGGTCGCAAATATCCACGCTATATCAGATGTTAAGTACATGCCTGAATGAAAGCGTTGAGTAGGCAGTTGGATAGGAGCCTGACTGGAGTTAAGGAAAGAGTAACAGTTTAGAAATACAGATTAAAGAGCTCTCAGCACAGAGGATGCCTCAAGCCATGAGGCTGAATGACATCTCTAGGCAGTGAATGTGGATAGATGGGAGGACAGGGGACCAGCTGTTCCGACACAAAGAGGCTGGGGATTTGAACAGAACCATCCTGCCTGAGGAGGTGCTCTACTGAGGCAGGAGGGAACTAGGAGCAGCCTGGCATCTGGGGGATGAGGGCAGAAGGTGCACAGGAAGGCGGAAGTGACCATTAGGTCAAAAGCTGCTGGCAGATCAGGGAAGATGGCTAAGGGCTGATTGTTGGTTTTAGCAATATGAGGGTCCCTTGTGACCTCAAGAGAGCAGCTCCACAGAGAGGATGGGGGTCAAAACCTAAATGGAAAAGATTCCAGAAAGAAGGGAAAACCCTGAATGAGTACAATTATTTGAGGAAATTTGCTACAAAGGGAAGTGGCAAAATGGGTTAGTTGCTGAAGGAGAATGTGGGTCAAGGGAGTTTTTATGAATATGGATAGCATGTTTCTGTGCAGATGGGAGTAATCTCATAGACAGGGAAAAGTGGATGATGTACCATGCAGAGGGGAAAGAATGCCTGGAGTGTCGCTGAGTGGGGACAAGGCCCAGGGCAGCAGTGGAGGCACTGGCCTGGAAGAGTGCAAGCTCTTGGGAGGCAGAGGGTGGGATCCATCCTAGCACAGACCCCGGTGCCTGATGCACCAAAAGAGGCACTCAGAAAATATTGTTTGAATGAATACAGTACAGCAATCGCAATGATAGCTGTTGTTACGAAGCGCTTGCTGAACATTAGGGGCTGTCGTAAGTACTCTGCAGGGATGAACTTGTCCAGCTCACACAAGGCCCTGTGTGGCGGGAGTGATGGGCACCTCCTTTCCACAGATGGGGCACTCAGATGGCCCAGTTCCTTGCCAAAGCTAGTAAGAGGCAGATCAAGATTCAAAACCAGGCACCTGGACCTTTCTAAGTTAGGATATTTGCCTGGGAGTTCCAAAATGTGGCTGGAAAAATCCTCTGTTAAAGAGTGTAAACACAATTCCCATAGAATAAGCCTCTTAAAATAAATATGAAGGACCACTCTCATCTACCCGATGGGAGTGAGAACCACTCAGCTTGAGACAAGGTGCCAGCGCGTCAGCATCTCCCTGGGAGCCCCTCCTCCCTCAGCCTGTGCTCCTCCTGGGGCTCCGTCCCCAGAGCCTGAAGCCTCTCCAAGGTGTTTTTCTATGACTTGACATTAGCAATATTATTAATCCCTTTGATGCATCAGTTTCCTAAGATTATTGATTTGGGGAGAGTTTCTACCGCAGATGATTCGGAAAACTTAGTGGCTGAGGATGTTTGCCCCATTTTCTGCGTGCTGTGCTGACCACTGCGCCCTGTTCACCGGGTCCACTGGCCGGGTGACTAAGGTGGGCTCTGTTACCAGCCTCACTTTTACGGACAAGAAAACCGAGAGCGTCAGGAGGTTAAGCCACTAATTCAAGACTGTACCCCACTAAGTGAATTGAACTCAGTTCTTGCTGACTCCCAATCCCACTCTCAGTCTTGTCTCTTATTGTGACAGAGATGGTGCCCCCAGCCTGGTCACACTGCTGAGTGTCACTGGGTGCTCTCTGGGGCCCCATGAACGTCTTGACAGATGACCTGAGTGTACATAGTAAAAGCTAACTCTTGCCACTGCATATTCTAGACAGTATGCCATTGTTTCCTTGAGAGAATTAAAGTGAACTCATCCGGCTTCTAGAGTTTTCAAGCTCTCTGTAGCGGAAAAAGCACACTGCCCTCCCAGTCCCTACTCTGCTGAGTAACCAATGTACTCACATCTACAAGGAAGCGACCCGCTGCCACCCTTCCCACCAAGGTGCTGCCAGTGCCCTCCCCAACAGACAGGTCTGGAGAGCCGCTGAGTGAGGAGGCCACCACTGAGCCCTAATGAGCCATCTAAGAGCACATTGTCGAAAGCCCTACAAACAAATGTTAAAAATCCCTTTTACTTATTTTATCTTATGCACACATAAATTTGTTCTTTAATTAAAATGTCAATGTTGTGATTTATTCATGGTGCAATTTCAGATGCCATGACAAGTATTAGGTGAGTTGTCTTTGAGTAGGGGTCTCCCTTCAGACTGCTCAACATTCTCTAAATTTATGTCTCTATTATTCAGAATGAGCTTGACTATCATCTTTCTACATCCCCAGTTGTAGACAGAAACATGTTTACGGCTGCACAATCAGACAGCCCGTGGGGTTGAAGAAGTTCTGCAGACCTTCAAGGCAGGTTGGCACATACCAGATTCCAGGGTCAGAATCAGGCAAAGGGAGGAATCAGGTATCTGGATCAGCTTACCATTCCAGAGCGTACCGAAAAAGATGGGGTGTGTGTGTGTGTGTGTGTGTGTGTGTGCCTTTCGTGTATGTCGTGTCTGGGTGTTGTGTGGATGGGTATGTGCACACATGTATGTCTGCTTGTCAAGGGAGAGAGTTGAAGCAGATCTGTAAACCCAGCTCAAGGTGAAGCAGACAGGCAGTCCAGAGAGGTAGAACATGATACGTGATACGTGTCCAGCCAGGTGGTCCTGGAAGCCCGGGAACAGATGGGGGTAAACAGCAGAGCTCCAGAGGACTGACTAAACCTGTCCAGGTGAGGGCCATGATGGCTAAGCTCATGGGGTGACCGAAAAGTGGACAGTTATTTGGAGATCAACATCACAGAAATAACTCCAAATTGAGTTGCTAGAGGGAAACTGAAGACCCGGGAGAGGAGACATGAAGTGAAGTTTTCTCCATCTCTTTCCCAGTGAGGATTAGAGTTAAATACAATTACATGCAATCTCGTCTATCTTATCTGATCCTGTTTGGATCTGAGCTGTAATTTTCCCCCTGAAACCTTCTATGCATTATGGGTCTGGCATTTCCATTTATCTTCCAGTAACTATTTACATTTGCATCTGTTCATCTCTAAATAGTTTCCCTTCCTTTTTCCCTGGCATCTTAAGCTTTTTGTCTCTCAAATGACAACTGCACACACAAAAGAAATGCCTGACTCTGCACTCAAATTTGGGTTTATTATGAATTCTGCTCTGTAGACAAATTTATGAATCCCGGGGTTCTCCCTCGAACTCATTTCGTTAGGATTAGAGGCAGAAATGTATAAAGAATGCAAGCCACAATGGCTAGCTGCTGCTTGATGGAGCCCATTTCTTCTGTTTCATGTACAACAAGGGATCACAGTGATTATCCCACCTGAAAACCCACCTGAAAGCCTCAGCAACAAAGGGCAGAGGTCTGAGGGGGACTAGACAGTACAACACCAAATCCAGTTGGAAGCTGTGGAGGCTAAGGCTTCTGTCTCGTAGGGCACGGGTCCCACCCAGGGATGAACTCAGCTGTGAGCCAGACTTGAATCACTCATGCCAAGGCACTGAGGCTCTCTACACGGTGACCTTCTGATGACTTTGGCTGTGTCCTGAGGGAGGGTTTCTGAGTTTCTCCGTGGAGGTGACTAAATCACAAAAGAGCCAAGGCGCCTTGAAGCCTACTGGGGCCTTGACTACTTGAGGGAAAGCACACGCTTGGCTGGCCTTGGGCAACACCTTTAGCTTCTGAAACACAGGGCAGGGGCGGTCGTTGGATCAGAGCAGCCTCTGTGCTGTGGTGCAGCACAAATAAAGGCTCGCTTTTGAATCCTGGCTCTGCCACTATGAGCAAGTCGCATGGCCCTTTGGAGCCTTTGCCCCCTCATCTGACAAATGGGCTAACAGAACTCAACTGAGAGGCTGGTACTGGCGTAAATGAGCAGTTGCACCATGACAGCACTGTGACAGTGCCCGGGGTTGTGACTTCCTCTGAAGTCAGTGCCAGGTCTCAAGGGGTGGCTGTCAGGCACAGATTGGATATAAGGGGTATGAAGAAAGTTCAAGTCCCCTTTGAAACTTATCTCACCTCTGTTTTCAGCTGTTTTGCTCTTGTGACTACCCTTGTGTCCCCTGAACTGGAACCCACACACCAGGAGCTGAGAAAATCCTGGGGGTGAAGCTTTAAAATCTCATTGCTAACTCTGCCCTGATGGATAGAAGTAGGTGACTCAGGCTGGACACAGTGGCTCATGCCTGTAATCCCAGCACTTTGGGAGGCTGAGGTGGGCGGATCACCTGAGGTCAGGAGTTCGAGACCAGCCTGAATAACATGGTGAAATCCCCACTAAAAATTAAGAAATTAGCCTGGCGTGGTGGCAGGCACCTGTAATCCCAGCTACTTTGGTGTCTGAGGCAGGAGAATTGCTTGAACCAGGGAGGCGGAGGTTGCAGTGAGCTAAGATAGCACCATTGCACTCCAGCCTGGGAGACAAAGCAAGACTGTGTCTCAAAAAAAAACCAAAAACCAAAAAACAAAAAACAAGTAGGTGACTCAGAGATTCATGGAAATCGTAGGCGAATGGCTGAGGGTCTGTATCCATCCCTCAGGCTCTCTTTCTTTTTTTTTTTAGTTTCAGGGGTACATGTGCAGGTCTGTTGTCTGGGTAAATTTTGTGTAGCAGGAGTTTGGTGTACAGCTTACTGAATCACCAAGGTGATAAATGTGGTACCTGAAAGGTAGTTTTTCAGTCCTTATCCTCCTCCCACCCTCCACCCTCCAGTACGCCCCAGGGTCTGTTGTTCCCTTCTCTGTGTTCATGTGGACTCAGTGCTGAGCTCCCACTTATGAGTAAGAACATTCGGCATTTACTTTTCTGTTGCTGTGTTAGTTTTTAACTTCCCATTGCTCGCACAGTCCTGCTTCCCCCTGCCCCATCTCCCCCTGCCCCACCTCAGTACCCATTCTTCCTCTCCAGGAGGCACCATCACTCGCCTTGCTGCTGTGGATGCCCAGGGGCTGGACAGGGACAGCCAGTCCCTTCGCCTCCCTGTGCCTATGATTCTGGTTCTCAACCTCCCTCAGCCTTCTTTGCAGCAACCGCCTAGCTCCTCTCCTTGCTTCCATGCTTGTCTCCGATCAACCCAGGCCCCTCGCCTGGCCAGGCTGACCGCCTGACATTCACATCTGCCTCCAGTCCCTCGGGGACTAGCTGCTGCTTGTGGGACAGTCAAGGTGGCTCCTTGGCAGGGAGACCTCTGGAGTCCCAGGTGACCTTCCCACCTCGTCTGCATCCGCAGCTGTCTCAAACAATCCCAAACCTTCCAGGCTTTTCTCATGATCCTCCATCTTTCTGAAATTTCCTCTTCTTGCATTTCTAATCGCCCATTTCTGCCTGGAAAGCTCCGTTCATCTCTCAAGAGGCAGCTCGAATGTCATCTTTTTTGCAAAGCTTCTCTTTGGGTTGTATGCAGAATTAGCCTTCATCTCACTACACTTCTGCAGGCATCTTGGAGGCTGGGATGAATATTTACTCGGCACTTTTCATGGGTTCTATCCCCCAGATCCCAGGATACAAAGGTGAATAAGAAAGTCTCTGTCCACCATGGTCTTTCTGACTAGGGGAACGATGGAAAGCAAACAGCCAAATAAAATACAGTCAGATTGATGTTAGATCAGGAGAGGTGATCTCACCATGAAGGTGGCCATTCACAGCACGCCAGGCAGGTCTTGTAGCTGCTTCACAAACATAAGCTCATTTCACCGTCATTACAAATTTGGGACATGGAGAATACTACCACTTCCAGTTGTGTAAATGAGAACACGGAGGCCTAGAGATGCCAAGACATTTGCCCAGTGCCGCACAGCCAGTATGTAACAGTTGGGATGTGAGAGCCATGCTTTGCCATTCGGGCCCGTGTTGCCGTTGTGTGGGCTCACCGGCCCGCATCCATCCAGTGCTCAGTCCGAGGGTCAAAAGGAACTGCCACAGGCTGTTTTCAGCCTGAGACTCGCTGTGCAGTCACATTCACATGGTGGCCACAAGCCCCCAACAGTCTAGTGTGCTCGGATGGTCCTCACCTTATCCAGAGTCACAGATGTGAATTCATCCAAGTGTAGAGTAAAAGAAGCCACCAGTGGGGCAGTGATGCTGCATGGTGGAAAGCCATCGTCTAGAGCAGGCGTGTCCAATCTTTTGGCTTCCAAGGGCCACACTGGAAGAAGAATTGTCTTGGGCCACACATGACATACACTACACTAATGATAGCTGATGAGCTAAAGAAATGTTGCAAAAAGAGTTCATAATGTTTTAAGAAAGTTTATGGATTTGTGTTGGGCTGCATTCAAAGCCATCCTGGGCCACATATAGCCCGTGGGCTGGGGGTTGAATAAGCTTCATCTAGAGGAAATCTGGGAGTACTCATTATTCCATAGGCCATTCAACAGAACATTGACTGTGAGGATGACAGGTCTTTGCAAGGGCCATTTTTTTTTTTTTTTTTGAGATGGAGTTTCTCTCTTGTTGCCCAGGCTGGAGTGAAATGGCATGATCTTGGCTCACTGCAACCTCTTCTTCCCAGGTTCAAGGATTCTCCTGCCTCAGCCTCCAGAGTAGCTGGGATTACAGGTGTGCACCACCATGCCAAGCTAATTTTGTATTTTTAGCAGAGACAGTGTTTCTTCATGTTGGTCAGGCTGGTCTCGAACTCCTAACCTTGAGTGCTCCGCCACCTCAGCTCCCCAAAGTGCTGGGATTACAGGCGTGAGCCACTGTCCCTGGCCAAGGGCCATTTTTAATAGGGAGAAAGCGAAGTTCTTTAGAATTTGAGGAGCTCAGGGCATTGAGGTCTACTGTATTGAAGGGTATTTACCTGGACACTCAATGGCCCTTACATTTATATACTTTCTAAAATGCTTCACAGAGAACTTACCAGCTGTTCCACCAGTTCTGTAAAGTGTTCAATTTCTATAAATAATGAGACTAATTCAAAGATTTAGTAACTTGGTTTATTGTAAGAAAGCCAGAGAGTGATGGCTGGAAGAGCCAAACCCCCAACCTTTTTTATTCCACATCTTCCTCCCCACATAGACTCTCCCACAGAGTACATCAAGAAGTTTTGGGGAAAAAATATCTAGAGCAATGATATGCATTCGCTTTGCCCCAAAATGCCACCCCATGCTATCCTGGGCTTTTTCAAAGGCTGAAATCATCTTCTTTTAATACCCATAGTTGCCACTCAAATAAAAACTAAAGAAACACTCCCCCTCTCTGCTTCAGGCTGCCTCTTTCTGGCCACTTGGCTATTTCCACAGTCAACACAGAGCTCCGTATGTCTGTTGGGGGTACAACAACCATCGCTGATCATGAAATTGGATCCATAATTGAATTGTCAGTGCCTGTCTGTTTCAGCAATAACTTAGAAACAGATTGAAATTTATAGAGAAATTCTTGTCTGCATAAGGACAGCCTGGTCTGGAAGCATTTAGGAGAGCAACACGAATGACTCAGAGATCACGCTCAGCCTTCAATTGCTCATATCTCACTCATCTTCTCTGTTGGTTGCATGGGCCGAAAATAAACACATATCAATTTATATATATTTCCTAGTCAGTAAATATCTGAGAAAAATATTTCTGAGCAACCACGGCTTGAAAGGCAAAGAAAACATTCAAAGGCTCACATTCTGCAGCTGTGGGAGACCACATTGAACATTCCACCCATTCTCTCCCAGATACATGCAAGGCCCATCACTTATTCTGGTCTAGCTATTCAATCTGTGGTTCTACCAGAGTAATTCCATTTCCCATGCTCTCAGAAATATTTTAGAATGAGAGAAAAAATAACCTTATGTACGTGCACACATACACGCCACCCACAAGACAAACTGGATGTGTAGAGAAGATTGCTTGACTTGGCTCTGGCATACTTTTAGATGGTATCACTTTATTATACAGCGATGTGGGTCCCACATGTGTTTCTAAGTAGCATCTGAATTACTAATAAGAGTTCAGGCTGTTTAGGGAAAGAAGCAGGACATGAAGGGGTTGGAGATGTTTACATCTAGAAAGAAAAGATTTGTCCACTTGCACCCTGGGTGTGTGGGGTGTCATGGGGACTGGAAGTGTTGGGAATAAAGATCATGACTCTTTGAAGAAACTGGAAGAGCTGCCATGTGGCAGGAACACAGACTGACTTTACATAGAGACATGTTGTGAGTGATAGGAAGGCAGATTTTGGTTAAATACAGAGAGCAATGTTCTGATAACTATTGCTATTAAGAAATAGAATAGATTACTTTACAAGGCATGGAGTCTTCTGTTCCTAACAGAAGCTGAGACTAGATGTCTATTTTGGTTATCTGTTGCAAAAAAAAAAAAAAAAAAAAAAAAAAACCGAACTTATTGTCTTAAACAAAGTCCTTTTTATTTATTTTCTCCTGATTCTGCAATCTGGGCAGGGCTCAGCAGGGGCAGTTCAGGTGGCATCATCTGGGTGGCCTGAGTGGGGCTGAGGGATCCACTTCACAAATGGCCTGACTCATAGCTGACAGGTTGGTGCTGACTGCCTCCAGAAGTTAAGCTGGGGCTGTGGGCTGCAGGCCTCAGTCTTCCTCCATGTGGCCTCTGCACATGTTTAGGCTGGCTTCTCAGAGCATCGTGGTCACAGGTAGTTTTTTTTTTTTTTGGAGGGAAGGAGGAAGGGAGGAAGGCAGGAAGGGAGGGAAGGAGGAAGGGAGGGAGGAAGGAAGGGATGAAGGATGGAAGGGAGGAAGGGGGAGAGAGGGAGGAAGGCAGGAAGGGAGGGAAGGAGGAAGGGAGGGAGGAAGGAAGGGATGAAGGATGGAAGGGAGGAAGGGGGAGAGAGGGAGGGAGGGAAGGAGGAACGGAGGGAGGAAGGAAGGGATGAAGGATGGAAGGGAGGGAGGAAGGAAGGGATGAAGGAAGGGAGGGAGGGAGGAAGGAAGGGATGAAGAAAGGAAGGGAGGAAGGGGGGGAGGGAGGGAGGGAGGGAGGGAGGGAGGGAGGAAGGGAAGGGAAGGAAGGAATTCAAGCAATGAGAGAGACATTGCCGACCTGGATCTAGAGGTTTACAAGTTGATTTCTTTTTTTGAGAGAAGGAAAGAAAAAAAAATGAGTAAAGGAGAGAAAGAAAGAGGAAGAGAGAGAGGGAGAGTAAATGGAAATATTGCTTTATTTTGAAAAAAATTGGGTATTAATAATGGCCAATCAATGTTTCATTTAAACCTATGGGTAGATGTGATGTGGTATTGACAAGAGTGTATATTTTATGTATTTGAAGTGGAGAGCTCTATAAATATTTATTAAGTTTACTTGTTCCAGATCTGAGTTCGAGTCCTTGATATCCTTATTAATTTTCTGTCTCATTGAATCTGAGTCTCTATGTATCTGGGTGTTAGGCTTGGTGGCTCTTGTTGTTGCATTGATCCTTTTACCACTATATCTTTGTTGCTTTAAAATCTATTTTATCCACTACGAGAATTGCAACTCCTGCTTTTTATTTATTTATTTATTTATTTTTGCTCTCCATTTGGTTGGTAAATCTTTCTCCATTCCTTTGTTTTGAGTCTTTGTGTATCCTTGCATGTGAAACAGGTCTGGATGTAACATGCCATTGGGTTTTGGCTGTGTCTTTTGATTGGGAATTTAGTCAATTTAAATTTAGGGTTACTGCCATTTGATGTTGACTGGCTGTTTTATCCATTCGTTGATGAAAATTCTTCTTTATGTTGGTGTTCTTTACTTTTTGGTATATTTTTAGTAAGGCTAATACTGGTTGTTTCTTTCTGTGTGTAATGCCTCTTTCAGAAGCTCTTGTAAAGCAGGCCTGGTGGTAATAAAATCTCTGAGTACTTGCTTGTTCATAAAAAATTTTATTTTTCCTTCAGTTGTGAAGCTTAGTTTGGCTGGATATGAAATTCTGGGCTGAAGGTTCTGTTCTTTGAAGATGTTGAATATTGGCCCCCACTCTCTTCTGGCTTGTAGAGTTTCTGCCGAGAGATCTGCTGTAAGTCTGATAGGCTTGCCTTTGTGGGTAACCTGACCTTTCTCTCTGGCTGCCCTTAGTATTTTCTCCTTCGTTTCAACCCTGGTGAATCTAACGATTATGTGCCTTGGGGTTGCTCTTCTTGAGGAATATCTTTGTGGTGTTCTGTGTATTACCTGGGGTTGAATATTGACCTGCTTTGCTAGTTCAGGAAAATTTTCCTGAATAATATCCTGAAGGGTATTTTCCAGCTTGGATTCATTCTCTCCGTCGCATTCAGGTACACCTATCAAACGTAAATTTGGTCTTTTCACATAGTCCCACATTTCTTGGAGACTTTGCTCATTCCTTTTTATCCTTTTATCTCTAATCACTCTTCAAGGAATGGATAATAAGAAACTTCTGTGAGTTAAAAGAACATGTTGTAGCCCAACGTAAAGAAACTAGGAACTTTGAAAAAAGATTTGACGAAATCCTATTGAGAATAGACAACTTAGAGAGGAATATAAGTGAATTAATGGAACTGAAGAATACAATACAGGAACTCCGAGAAGAATGCACAGGTTTAAACACTCGAATTGTTCCAGCAGAAGAAAGGATAACAGAGGTCAAAGTCCAACTTAATGAAAGAAAACAAGAAGACAAGGTTAGAGATAACAGGTAGTTCTTATGTTGTGTCTACCTTCATCCAGACGTAAGAGAAGTTGCTAGACCTAATTAAGGTTTAAGCCTAGAACTGGCATAGCATCACGTCTGCAACATTCTGTTGGCTGAAGCAGAGTGACTGGGCCAGAGCAAATTCAAGGGGAGGAAACCACGTAAAACATGAATACATCACTGGAGTCCACCAAAGTTATCACATTGGGCTCTATCACAATGCCCAAGTAGCTTTATAGTAGAGAACATTCATTCTCTGGGTAGAATGTTGAAATGAGTGATACTGATGCTTCTTTGAACTCTAAAACTTCCTGGTTAAATTTCCTTTCAACCTCCAGTGCCTGGTACAATAACAGGCACATCGTGATCATTAAAACAGTACTTATTAATTGATTGATTTCACACGTTTTATGTTTTCAAGCTGAGGCAGGGCTTCAGTCAATAGTTTCACAGGAACATAGCCCTCTGCAAAACACAATGCCATTTCAAGCCAGTAAATGATTGTACTTCATGCTGCACATATAAACTTGGTCCGTAGTAATTTGTTTTGTAAATGCTGTTTTCCGACACACAAGTGCAAGTCACTCTGGTTTATAAAATCCATTGCACAATGTAATGAATGATGGGAAGGTACATGACATTACATTATGTGTATATTTTGCTACCAGAATTGGTTTTTTTAAAGGTAACATTTACGATTATTATTAATGTAAAACACACTCACTGTGGCAAATGTATATGAAAAAGAGCACACAAAAAAGTGAAAGAATCACTTATAATGACCTATAGGTAACTGCTCCAACCTTTTTGTGGATAGTGTAATATAGATTAACCTAAAAGGGTTATATTATCATTTAATTTAACTTCACCATATTTTCTATGATACTAAAAAATTCTATATTGAAATAACATATTTTATGCTAAAATATTTAATATTAAAATCCTTATAATTTTTTTGAGATGGAATCTTGCTCTGTCATCCAGGTTGGAGTGCAGTGGCATGATCTCAGCTCACTGCAACCTCTGCCTTCTGGGTTCAAGCAATTCTCCTGTCTCAGCCTCCCAAGTAGCTGGGATTACAGGCACACACCACTATGCCTGGCTAATTTTTGTATGTTTAGTAGAGACAGGATTTCACCATGTTGACCAGGCTGGTCTTGAACTCCCGACCTCATGATCCACCTGACTTGGCCTCCCAAAATGCTGGGATTACAGGCATGAGCCACCATGCCCAGCCACAAATGTTTTTTAGTTATTTCAAAATATATATAATTCTGCCATATGGAGATACCATAATGAACTTATTGTGCTAATCTTAGGTTTAAAATTGTTTGAAAATTTGGCTGGGCCCAGTGGCTCACGCCTGTAATCCTAGCACTTTGGGAGGCCAAGGTGGGTGGATCACGAGGTCAAGAGATTGAGATCATCCTGGCCAACACGATGAAACTCTGTCTCTACTAAAAGTACAAAAATTAGCTGGGTGTGGTGGCACACACCTGTAGTCCCAGCTACTCGGGGGACTGAGGCAGGAGAATCGCTTGAACCCAGGATGCTGAGGTTACAGTGAGCCAATATCGCACCACTGCACTCCAGCCTGGAGACAGAGGGAGACTCTGACTCAAAACAAAAAAAATTTTGTTAACACTCAATATCATAATATTATAATTTTTTCTGCATAAAGACTTCTTTATTTAGAAATATAGCTTAAAATATGCTTCAAGGAGATGTATTAATGTTGTGTATTTTATTCCATAAACATTTATATGAACACCTACTATGTCTAGACACATTGCTAGGCTAATTAAAAAAAAAACACCTATATATTGGTTGTTCACTTACTATGCACCAGGTACTATGTTAAAGGATCTACAATTAGTTTGCTAAGGCTTTTGTAATAAATTCCACACACTTGGTGGCTTAAGTAACAGACATTGTCTTACAGCTCTGGAGGCTGGAAGCATGGTCATGCGCCTTCTAAGGACTCTAAGGAAATACCCGTCCTTGCCTCTTTCCAGCTTCTGGTAGTTGTCAGCAATTCTTGACATTCTTTTTCTTGGTTCTAAGTAATTGCTACTTATGATCGAGTCACTCCAATCCGTGTCTCTGTTACCACATAGCCATCCTCCCTCTGTGTGCCTCTGTGTCCAAATTTCCCTCTTCTTATAAGGACACAAGCCACTGGGTTAAGGCTCACCCTAATCCAACATGATCTCATCTTAACTTGATTACAGCTGCAAATATATTATTTCTAAATAAGATCACATTCACAGATTTCGGGTGCACATGAATTTTTGGAGGACAGTATTCATTCTAGACAGTGTTCCATGAATAATCTTTTCCGATCCTCACAGTTACTCTATTGGATTAAGTATGTTGATCATCCTGGGGCTTAGAGAAGCCAATTATCTTTTCTAGGGTCACACAGTTAGGAAACTGTGGGGCAGTTGTTCAAAGTCAGGAGCTCCAGCTTTAAGGCCCCTCTCGAGTACACCAGCTCTATTGCTAGAGGGTATATGTGTGTCAGAGGCCAACAGGTTAGAAAAACTATCAAAAGTGATTCGCTTGTCCAGTCAAGGGGATCATTAATCCCCAACCCTGTGGGTTACAATGAGCTCACTTGTTGTCTTTCTCCGTCGCGAAAGGTGGAAGCCTTGGAAAAGCTGAAGAATGGAAGTGAAGAGGGAGGACTGAACAAGATCCCTTGGAGCTGCAGGTGGTAAGGCCAGGGAAGTCCTGCCAGGTGTTCAGAAGTAGCTGCAGCCACAGTAGGAAGCCAGCCATGGGACTCTGAGGTGTTCCGGGGCAGGGAGGGCTATGGGATGGTTCCAAGCTGTGCTGATGCTAGAGGCAGCAGAAGCAGAGCTTCCAGCCAATGAGATGTTCCTCTCCTAATGAAAATTTGCATCTTCCCTCCCATCCCATGAGAACACGTCGACTGCTTAAAAATAGCACCAGTCAAGCCCCTCTTAGCTTCATTTCCACATCCTGAATGCGAGGTTCTAAACTTGGAACTGACAAAAGGCAGCTGAAAGATTGCCTTTCAGAAAATAACGAGCTTAATGGGCTCTTTGACAAATGGTAGAGATTTTCATTTTCTACTGTCCCTTTGTTTGAACTATTTTCTTTCCCCCCTTTTTTTTTAAGGTGACATATACATCTTTGTTTCCAATAATTGGATTGGGGTTGAAAGAAAATCCTCTGTGAATGAGTTTCCTATGAAAATCAGACCTCAACCTTGTAATGTGAAATGGTAGGAGGAGCTTCTGCTTTAAAGACTAGAATTGTGGTAAGGTGGTCCTCCCCGGTGCTGCTCTCAGAAAGGCGGGCCGTTGCCTGGAGGAGTGGAGAAAAGGGATGTCTCGATCTCAAAGGGGATGGGGCTGAGTAGTCCTGGGCTCCTTCTGCCGTCCCTTGTGGTGGGGCCACAAGACCTTTGGAAGCTGGCTTCCTTGCCATCTGCCGTTTATCACCTTAGAGACTCCTCTGTGCTGTGTCTATCTTCTTTGCTTCCACTTTTAGCAAGAAAAGGAAAACTTCCTTTTAGTAGAACACTATAAACTTTTCAGTTAAAATAGCGAAGGGAGCATATGCATCTAACATGCCTCCCTCGTCCCAATGTCAAATCCAGAAAGTAACCCAAAAGAGAAGAACGTACGTGAGCGCGGGAGACTAGGGAGGGTGCATTTCCACACACACCAGAAACTTCAAGGGATTTTTGCAAAATGTCATGTAAGGGAAATGAGAGGCAGAGAAAGGAATGGGGATGTATTGAGGGGTATGTGTCCTCCCCTGCCTGGGGAGGCAATTGCAACGTCCATCTCTACCTTGTGGCCCATGCTACTGAGATAAGAGGCAGGTCACGTTCTCTGCCGAGGGCTTCATGGTTGTGCGGAGGAAGGCTGGGTCACTGGACACTTCTCTAGCGGTCGTGGGGCCCCTAGTTAGCAACCAGGGGTGGCAGCGCTCATAGCATTACAGTGGCCTTTACCTGGAGATGTTGTGATGGGGGCCCCCAATGGCATGGCAGGGAGGAGGAACCACTCTCCCTTTCTTTTTTTTTTTTTTTTTGAGACGAAGTTTCACTCTTGTTACCCAGGCTGGAGTGCAATGGCGCGATCTCGGCTCACTGCAACCTCCGCCTCCTGGGTTCAAGCAATTCTCCTGCCTCAGCCTCTTGCGTAGCTTGGATTACAGGCACACACTACCGTGCCCAGCTAATTTTTTGTATTTTTAGTAGAGATGGGGTTTCACCATGTTGACCAGGATGGTCTTGATCTGTTGACCTCATGATCCACCTGCCTCGGCCTCCCAAAGTGCTGGGATTACAGGCGTGAGCCACCGCGCCCTGCCCACTCTCCCTTTCAATAAGTGTCCTGGATCCGGCAGCCAGAGCAGGGGGTCCACAGTGGCCCTCATCACAGCGTCTCCAGGTTTAGGCAGGGGCACACTAACACTGTAGGCTCTGCCACCAGCAGCTGCTAACCAGAGGTTCCATGGCTGCTGGAGAAGTGGCCAGTGACCCAGCCTGCTTCAGTACAGCTATGAAACAGCCTCTGACCTGCCAAAGTAAAAGTAGAAAGCATGGTAAATCTGGGTTTAGACAGTTTCAGCAGTATCCTGTACAATCTTGCTCCTTCTCTTACAGAAGCACTGCCAGTGCTCTCTGGATACAGATCAGAACCCCTCTGCATGCTAAGCAAGCTAAGAAAAGCAATGGAACATCTGAAAAGCCCCATGATGATGGCTCTGGAAGAAACTGGTCTAGAAACTAAGAGCAGATAGCATCCATATCATGACTCCCTAATTCCTGGGCATGACATAGGCTTATTCCAATAAACAGGAAGACAGCTTTGGAGCACACCCACTCTGTGCTCTCAATGGATACTGTTATCTGTGCGTAGAGAATGACACGAGAGCAGAAAAAAGGGTTTTCTGATAAAAAGTACAATTATCGAATTAAAAGAAAAAAGGTCAGCTGAGGCAGAGGTTAGATGAGATGCTCTGAAGTTCTCAGAGGAAAAGTCTCCAGAGATTAATGAAGAAAACAAAACTGAAGAGATAAATAAGTGACAAGGAGGACAAATTTAGGAGAGTCAGTATATCCATCATCAGAATGTAAAAGGCAGCAAAGCTCAGAGCAGGCGTAGAAGGGCTTTCTGGTAATAGATGACATTTCATTCTTTCATACTTTTAAACTGTTCCATAAATGCAGTTCTGAATCACCTTACATGTGTAGAGTTCCATATTTGGACTCTCTCTCCTATTTTCTTAATTAGCCTTGCTAAAGAGTGACTACTTTCAGGGTTTCCTAAGGATACCCATTTATAAGAATCACCGGGAGTGTCGGCTAAGAATACAGATTTCAGGGCCTCTCCCCAAATGTTCTGGATTTTAATTTGGGGAGGTAGGAAGACGTGGAACTTTAATTTTACCAAGCACCTGAGGTTGTCTTATGATCATCTCAGTTTGGGAAACTTGCATATTGTCATTGGCTTTTTGAATAATTAATTTGGATTTAACAATTTTATTTAATTTTTGTAATTCATGAATTTCTGATTTTGTCATCATCATTTTTTCCTTCGGGATTTTGCTTTCTTTATTTTTCCTCCTTTTTTTAGATCTAAAGAGAAATCCTTGGCTTATTGATATTTTTCTTTTTTTGCCACATAATAAAAGCTTTTAAAACAGAATTTTCATCTGGGGATAGCTTTGTCCAAATTCCATGGTTTTGCATAAGCAAAATTTCCACGGGTATTATTTTTTAAATAGGTTGTAACTATAAGAATTCCTTTCATTAATCAAAGCATCACTTAAAAATTTTCATCTGGTTTTTGTTTTACTTCTAAATTTTTTTTTAAAATGTTAGTGCCGGTAAAGGCCTTAAGTGCTAGAAGCAATTAGAAATTAGAATAAAAACTATAGGCCAGATGCAATAGTTCACACCTGTAATCCCAGGAGGCCCGGGGGAGTGGATCGCCTGAGGTCAGGAGTTCAAGACCAGCCTGGCCAACATGGTGAAACCCTGTGTTTACTAAAAATACAAAAACTATCTGAGCATGATAGTGCACACCTGTAATCCCAGCTACTCAGGGGGCCTAGGCTGGAGAATCTCTTGAACCCAGGAGGCAGGGATCACAGTGAGCTGAGATCATGCCACTGCCCTCCAGCCCAGGCAATAGAGCGAGACTCTGTCTCAAAATATACACACACATACACACACAAACAATTTAAAAAAGAAGAAAAGCTATGGTCAATCTTGACATCTAAACAAAATTATTAAGTTATTAGTAGGGATGTTTAAATTTGGAGATAAAATAGATTGCTAAATAGAGAAAAATGGAATAAAATTTTAGGATACATCAGTGTGGAACAGGGTTTCTCAGTAATGACAGTATTGACAATTTGGACTGGATGATTCTGTGTGTGGTGTTGGGGGAGGACAGTTCTGTGCATCATAGAACAGCAGCAACCTTGGTCTCCACCAAGAGATGGTAGTGTCACGCCCTCCGTAACATCCCAGCACAAACAGTTTGTGACAAGCAAAACTGTTTCCTAGGAGTCCAAATTGCTGTGAGTAAAACCCAATGATTTAGAAAGAGGGAGGTCTATCCTTGCTTAATGATGAATTTGGAAACTTGCAAATCTTAAATTCATCTTTGTCCCTTTCGGAATCTTTTCTCCAGCACTGGTTGGCTCCCTGGGCTTTGGAGGGGAGTGGGAAGTAGGAAGGAGATTGTTCTGAAACATACACAGTAATGTGCTCTAATCAATGCATTGATTCTCTTTCTTCTCTGTCCAGCGGAACTCATGGCTCTTTCTATTCTTGGCAACAGTTTCTTAAACCAACAGTATTAAATTACCAACAAAAGCAGCTGGAACAATTCCTGCAAGATGGTTAGCCCTTAATAGACTTCTCCAAAATGTTTATTTTACATCACTGAGGGGTGAGCATTTTAATCTCTTTTGCAGTCAATAAATTGAGGCTTGGGGAGTTTAAGCAAGTGGCCCAAAGTTACAGATGTGCTTCTGAAGTGGAGGAGCTGGAAAAAGGGGCTCAGGTAGCCTGACTCCTGGGTACACGCTCTGATTTTTTGGGTAAGATGAAGGCCACTTAACTGTGTCTCCTTTGTCTCTTTCCCCACTGCTTGTAAAATTGCTCATAAAGCTTGTAAAACTGCAATGCTCTGCAAAAGAAAAAAAAAGTCAGCAGATTGCTGAAGAATATGAGGCATTTTTCCCAGATGTCAGAGTTTCCTTGTCCCCCTTGTCTTTCATTTTGTTTCATGAAGTTTATGTTTTGTTGTATGAAAGATAAGAAAAGGAGAGTCAGAAAATACAGATGCTATTTCATCTGCTAATTCTGCTGATAGCAATCTATAGTAATGAAATGAAGTAAAGCTATTTTGCAATAAGATATTTGTCATAGTGTTATTTATAATGGCAAAACCTTTGGAAAAGGTCAAATGTCCAAAATAGGGCACTGGGTTGCTAAATTATGGTTCCGCTACACAGTGAGTTATTACAGAAATATTTTAATTATTTTTTTGAGATGAAGTCTCGGTCTGTCACCCAGGCTGAAGTGCAATGGCAGGATCTCAGCTCACTGCAACCTCTGCCTCCTGAGTTCAAATGATTCTCCTATCTCAGCCTCCGGAGTAGCTGCTAAATTGTTTTTATAATGTTATTTTACATTATAAAATGTAAAATAGTATTAATTAGTCCATTCTTGTATTGCTATAAAGACCTATCTGAGACGGTAATTTATAAAAAGAAAAAGATTCAGTTGGCTCACAGTTCTGCAGGCTGTACAGGAAGCACGGCAGCATGAGCTTCTGGTGGGGCCTTAGGAAACCTCCAGCCATGGCAGAACGCAAAGGGGGACCCAGCATGTCACATGAGGAGAGAAGGAGCAAGGGAAAGAGTGGGAGGTGACGCATACTTTCAAACGATCGGATCCCTTGAGAAGTCACTCACTCACTATGGCAAGGATAACACCAAGGGGATATTGCTAAACCGTTCATAAAAATCCACCTCCATGATCTAATCACCTTCCCCAGGCCCCACCTTCAAGACTGGGGATTTCAATTCAACATGAGATTTAAGCGGGGCCGCATAGCCAGATCATCTCACTTTGTTGTTTTAAGGCATATGTTAATTGTGGAACGAGTTTCATGGTACTGAAAGGTACAAAGGTGAAAGTAAAAAAATCACGTTAAGTACGACAACACTCAGTATAGTTGTCGTTAGTGCTGTTGATGAACTCGCCAGTCCTCTCTTTTTCTGGACATAATAAAATGGAACTTTCCCTCGCACTTAAAGTTCAGTGTGGTCATGTGACTTGTGAGCAGCCATGACTGTGCCCATTTTCTGACACACTCATCAACACTGGGGCTGATCAGTATTACCAACCATTGACAGTCTGGCAATCTGACAGCAAACACCTATTGGCATTTCCTTGGTTGTCTATCTTTGATTTCTCTAGTTGTCTTTCTCTTTATGTATTTATTTATTTATTTTGATAAAGCTGAACCATGTCACACTGAACATGTACTGACCTTTTGGGAAAGGACCCCTTAAGTCGTTTAACTAATTTTGACGGAAGCATTCTTTGTATATTAACCCATTGTCTTTGACCCTCTTTTGTCATTTTTCTTTCAGTTTGGCCCATATTTTTTTTCATGAAGAAGTTGATATTTTATGGTCCAATTTTAACCTTTATGAGTTTTGGTCTTGCTGCCGCATGTTTAGAAAACACGTCCTCACTTCAAAATCATACATATTCATCTAAAGCTGGATTCTAGTACCTTTATGTTTTCATTTTTTAATACTTAAATTTTTTATTATCTAGAGTTTATTTTGGAGTAAGGAGAAAAATAGTGGTAGTATTTTTTCCTCCCTCCCCTCCCCTCCCTCCCTCCTTCCCTCCCTCCCTCCCTCCCTCCCTTCCTTCCTTCCTTCCTTCCCTCCTTCCTTCTTTCCCTCCTTCCTTCCTTCCATTTTGTAAGACAGAGTCTTGCTCTGTCACCCAGACTGGAGTGCAGTGGCATGATTTTGGCTCACCGCAACCTCTGCCTCCCCGGTTCAAGTGATTCTCCTGCCTCAGCCTCCCAAGTAACTGGTGCTACAGGCATGTGTCACATGCTCGGCTAATTTTTTGTAGTTTTAGTAGAGATAGGGTTTCATCATATTAACCAGGATGATCTCTATCTCCCAACCTTGTGAGCAGCCCTCCTTGGCCTCCCAAAGTGCTGGGATTTCAGGAGTGAGCCACCATGCCCAGCCTTGTCTTTTTTTCTTACTGGTTAATAAATTGTGCTGACACCACCTATTGAGCCATTTTTAAAAACCCCTCTTGGGCTGGGTGTGGTGGCTCATGCCTGTAATTCCAGCACTTTGGGAGGCTGAAGCAGGGAGATCACCTGAGGTCAGGAGTTCAAGACCAGCCTGGCCAAAATAGTGAAATCCGGTCTCCACTAAAAATACAAAAAATTAGCCGGGCATGGTGATGCACACCTGTAGTCCCAGCTACTGGGGATGCTGAGGCAGGATAATTGCTTGAACCCAGGAGGCAGAGGTTGCAGTGAGCTGAGGTTGTGCTGCTGTACACTAGCCTGGGCAGCAGAGCCAGACTCCATCTCAAAAAAAAAATCCTTATTATTTGAAATTACGGTAAGATTTTTGGGTTTTGATGGCGTGGGCATACTTATCATGATGCCTTATGAAAAGAACTGATTGAAACAAAATTGTAACAGAGAGAATGAGCCCCGATCTCAAGTAAGTGTATTTAGATAAATATTCTGGGAAGAATTCTATCACGCTGTTTTTTGAAGAGTATTTTTCCTTAAATACTTTAATATGTTTTCTAAAATTCTATAATGTATGATATTGCATTATAATCAGGAAACCCACATCATGTATGTCATTTTAAAGCACTGTGTTTTTGAGTGATGTAAGCAGAAGAGTCTATCAAGTCAACGTATTTTCCTTGTAGGATTGTTTTCCAGCCTTAGCTCCATTGGCAAAAGTTCTCCCAATTCTGACAACAGTACTAGCCAATGCTCTGCTTTATATTGCTTCCATATCTCAGAGTCATCACCCCATAAACTTGCCAAGCAGCTAGGATAAGCTCAAGTTTTCTCAAGTGGAGAATTATAGCTCATATTCAGTGAAAAAAGTAAAATCCTAGGAATGCTACTGAGTTGTGCAAAGTGAGATAAATGGATATTTGTGGCCCTGACATTCAACTCACCCTCCTGCTATTTGTTGATTCTTTTCCTTTGGCTTCTGGTTATAACAGACATTGAAAATATCTTGGCTTTTTTTTTTTTTTTAAATGTTTTGAAAAGCTCATCATCACTGTGTTGTTAGAGAAATGCAAATCAAAACCACATTGAGATATCATCTCATGCCAGTTAGAATGGCGATCATTAAAAAAATCAGGAAACAACAGATGCCGGAGAGGATGTGGAGAAACAGGAACATTTTTACACTGTTGGTGGGAGTGTAAATTAGTTCAACCATTGTGGAAGACAGTGTGGCGATTCCTCAAGGACCTAGAAATAAAAATACCATTTAAACCAGCAATCCCATTCCTGGGTATATACCCAAAGAATTATAAATCATTCTGTTATAAAGACGAATGCACACATATGTTTATTGCGGCACTGTTTACAATAGCAAAGACCTGGAATCAACCCAAATGCCCATCAGTGATAGACTGGATAAAGAAAATGTCACAAATATACACCAGGAATACTATGCAGCCATAAAAACTGAGTTCATGTCCTTTGCAGGAGCATGGATAAAGCTGGAAATCATCATTCCCAGTAAACTGACACAAGAACAGAAAACCAAACACCACATGTTCTCACTCATAAGTAGATGTCAGACAATGAGAACACATGGATACAGGGAAGGGAACATCACACACCAGGGCCTGTGGGGGTGGGGGTGCTAGGGGAGTGATAGCAGGGGGTGAGGGGATTGGGGAAGGATAACATTAGGAGAAATACCTAATGTAGATGACGGGGGGATGGATGCAGCAAACCACCATGGCATGTGTATACCCATGTAACAAACCTGCATGTTCTGCACATGCACCCTAGAACTTAAAGAGTAATAAAAGAAAGAAAAGTTGAGCCGCTGTCCTCTCAGGGCATCATGATAACTATCACTTCTTAAAATTTACAGTGGGTTCTGTACAGTAGTGACAATAGACTAATTAGCTCTGCCACCTAGGAATATGTTCCTGTATGTCCATATATTTACGATGGGTTCAATTATATAATTACAATTATATAAAATTATGCAATTATATAAAACAAATGTGTATACAAAAATTTCACAAATTACTGAATATCTCCCCAGAAAGCTATCATTTGTATCCTTCTATCATTTCTGTATTAAATTTAAAGCATGTGAAGTAGAGCTCTGAATCGTTTCGGGATAATCTAGTAATGATATAAAGAACTGCATGAGAAGAATGCTAACTATTCATTCATGCCAGTGGTTAGTTCTGACAGGGGCAGTGCAGGGATTGTGACTGAGTAGGGGTACAGAGAGACAAGAGAATTAGTGCGAACCTATGTGACTGTGTGAGTTGAATCTCCCTGTTGAAGCCGGGAGGAAAAGGAGGTGGCAAAGGTGGTTTCAGGCTTCCAGACGAGCAGCTGGCTGATGGTGGAACCATTCACCACTATCCAGAATGTAGAGAAAGACCAGGTATGTCCTCTATTGTTTCCCTTTCCACCCTGTGCCCGGGTGGGACTGATCTTTATGTACTATTTCAATGGGGCCCTAGTGCTGTGGCTTCAGGTTGGGTTTGGCCAAGCAGCAGCATCAGTATAGGATCAAAGTGTGGGAGGACAGGGAGGTGAGGGCACTTACCCGTGGCTGCCTCCATGCCAGGTTGCAGGCTGACAGTGGCCAATGGCGCTCCTGCTGCCCTCTGGGTGCCAGGAACTGTCCAGCCCGAATGGCTCCCTGACGTGGCTGACACAGTGATGCATCACTGTCCCTTGCTGGTTTTCTTCAACTCTGCCCATACCTTGAAAATGGCTCTTTCATGAAATTGTCCTCAATTACTCTTTTTAAAGGAGCTCTTGGTTTCCTCCAGCTTTTCCTACTGTTATAAGAAGGATGACAAATGTGTTCATTTGCTACTGCTGCTGTGATGAACTATCACAAACTCAGCTGCTTAAAGCAACATGAATTTATTCTCTTTCAGTTCTGGAGGTGGGAAGCCAACAGTGGGTCGGCAGGGCTGCGTTCCTTCTGGAGGCCCTCAGGGAGAATCCATTTCCTTGCTGTTTCCAGCTTCTCTGGGCTGCCTACATTCCCTGACTCATGGCCTTGCAGAATTCTAGTCTCTGCTTCCACAGCCACCTCACCACCTCCAGCTCTGACTCTTGCTTTCCTCCAAGGAGGGTCCTTGTGATATATTGCCCTCCCCTCCCAATAATGCAGGATAATCCCTCCATCTCATGATCTTTAACTTAGTTTCATATGCACAGTTCCTTTTGCCATGGAAGGTGACATATTCACAGGTTCCAGGTTCTGGGAATTAGGATGTGGACATCCTTTGGGCACCATTATTCTGCTTCCCATACCACATTCTTCAGGAAAAATAATGAGTTTGATTTTCACATTCGTGTGTCTGCAGGAGTTGGAGGAGACATGGCTTGTACTGTTGGTTATCTGGGTCTGGATGTTAACGTGCTTTTTAAGAGCTTCCCTGTACGTGTAGCATTCAACATTCTCATATTGGAACTAGTAGAAAATTAAAACATAACTCAACTTTCCGTATTTGGTTTTGCTAAACCCTATAAAGAAAGCCATCCATATTCCAATACTGATTCATTAAAATAGTCTTGTGACCTACTTGGAAGGCTGAGATGGGAGGATCACTTGAAGTCACAAGTTCACGTGCAACATAGCAAGACCCTATCTCTAAAGAAGAAAAGAAAGAAAGAGAAGAAAAAAGAAAGAAAGAAAAAACAGCCAGATGGGGTGGTACACATCAGTAGTCCCAGGTACTCAGGAGGCTGAGGCGGGGGAATCGTGTGAGCTCAGGGTTTCAGGACTGCAGTGAGCTATGGTTGCACCACCCACTCCAGCCTGGGTGATGGAGCAAGACTCTCTCTTAAAAAAAAAAGTCTTTTGAATGATAGTTCTGTTCTCTTTACACTTGCCTGTTCTATCTTGTGGATGCCAACTCTCTCAGTGTTATAGTCTTATAATTTCAGGCAATAGTTAAACAATCCCAAACTGAATTATGGCACAATTCAAATGCAGTTAATTTCATGTGTGGTCGATGTGCTTCTAAGACTTACATACACTATATGCACTCTGTCTTGGTATATTGGGCCATGGAGATACATTGTTATAGAGTAGGATTATCTGGGTTTAGAAAATTGACTGTTTTTATGTCATAACAATGACTTTTAAGGGCTTAGATCCTAAATTAATTTAAATATCACTTAAGTCTTTTATTATCTAGGTGTCCCTGAACTTACCCTTTGTTTGCCTCATTTAAAAAATTTCTAGGAAGGATGGAATAATTTACCAGGTTATTATTAGATTAAAAATAGCGTGGCTCAGAGCCCACTCTAGGACCTATAACACAGAAGGCACATAACATTAGCTCTCTGCCTGTGTTTCCACTTAACTATCATGTATTGCAATAACACACCACCAGCAAAATATTCATTTTTAGTAAACTGCAATTCAAAAGGTCCTTATTAAACACATGCACTAAGTAATACAAGGCACTGAAGCAGACACAAAGATGAATGGGGTCCTTATGAGGTCTGCAGTCAGTGAGAAGGGCAGATGAGAGCAGAAATCACCCAAATAAAGTATATTTATGTCAGTCTATCTCCTTACCCAGAATAATGATTACCGTTTTAGGCAGATCCCACCAGCTTTCCCATCTAATATGTGTTATTGTATACAACTGGCATTTTTAGCAATAGCTGGCTGGAATTAGGAGCACCATTTGTGGCCACGGAATGGAGGACAGATATTAGCCGGGATTATGGTCTTGCGAATGCAGAGTTCTAACTAGCTGAGCTCATCAGCCAGCGAATACACATTTGCCCTGGAAAGTGGTATTGATTATAATCATGGAAAGAAAAGGATGTTTACTAAAAAGGAGAGAATGAATAATGATTACTGGATTCCATAAAAGACTTTCAAAATCCAATTCCGTGCATACTTAAGTAGGGTATCCATTGTGCGTGTGCAGGGCCATGTGTGTGGGAGATACTGTGCAATGAATAAGACAGGGGAGAAAGTGTCTTTCCCTTAAGGAACTGACAGTCTTGTGGGGAGAAACAGACTCAAGAGCAACTAAAGCAGAATATGACAAGGGCCTCGGGGAGAGCCCTAGCTTGTGGTTTTGAAGGAGGGAGAGAGTAGATTTGCTTGGAGAGTCAAGAAAGATGTCAGGAAGTCGGGGCATTTGAAATGGACTGTGTGAATACATTTAAAATATTACATATGCATCACGGTTATTTATTCAATCTTGCTTACCTCTTGCTTTTCTGGAATTATTTAGGAAATTAATCAAGTAGCACATTATTACACTGTTAAAAATGTAGAGTCAAATATAGAAGTTCCTTTGCTTACACTTTCCATTTCTACTTTTTTCCCAGAGATTAGCAGCTGTGCATTATTTCAGAACATACTTTATGCATTTACTTACATATATTTGTACTTATGCAAATATTTGAAAATAAAAAACTACACGATGTATAAAATGGCTCAGAACTTGCTTTTTAAAAATATAACAATTTTTGTCTGGGTGCAGTGGCTCATAACTGTAACCCCAGCACTTTGGGAGGCAGAAGTCAGTGAATCACGAGGTCAGGGGTTTGAGACCAGCCTGGCCAATGTGGTGAAGTCCTGTCTCGACTAATAATACAAAAGAAAAAGAAAAAAATAGCCTGATGTAGTGACGAGCACCTGTAATCACAGCCACGTGGGAGGCCGAGGCAGGAGAATTGCATGAACCCCGGAGGCAGAGGCTGCAGTGAACCAACCGAGATTGCGCCACTGCACTCCAGCTAGGTGACAGACGGAGATCCCCAGTCTCAAAAAAAAAAATTGACAATTTTAAAAATCCTTTTGCAGGTGGGTTTTTGTGTATGTATCTCCTTTTTACTGGCTGTATTGTAGTCCGCAGACCTGCACTGCCCAGTGTAGTATTTCCTAACTACCAGGATCTATGTCCATTTAAAATAATTAAAATGAAATAAAGCTTAACATTCAGTTCCTCCATTGCAATGACCACATTTCAAGTGCTCAGCAGCCACACATGACTAGTGGCTACTGTGGGGGATGGAGCAGACTCGGAGCATTTCCATCACCTGCCGAAGCTCCGCCACCCGCACTGCTCTGCACTGCACCTGAGCCAATATTTCCTCAATCATTCTTTGTTGAAGAACATTTAGACTCTTTCTCACTTTCCACTATCGTAGTTGTTACAATGAACATCCTTGAACACCCATCTCTTGTGTACATAGGGGAGGGTTTCTGTAGAATGTATTTCCAGAACAGACCTTTTGAGTTACATTGTAAACACATCTAAATTTGGAAAGATAATGTCGAATTTCCTCCTACAACTATGTACCAATTACATTACTCAGAGAATATTAGAATGCTAATTTTTCAAATGCCTACCAGCCCTGGAGATTACAAATCTCTGAAACTTTAGCGACTCTGATGAACAAAAAGAACACCTTTCTGTCTTTTTAACGTGCATGTTTTGATTCTTAGTGAGACTGAACATTTTAAAATAATTTTTAATTACCCAAGGAAGTACTGAGTATGTATTTTATTGTAAATATTATAATTGTGTATATTAAAATAGAACAATGGTAAAATGTGAGTTTTTCTTCATCTTCCAAGTCACCATCCTGTCTTCACTTCTCAAGGATGACAGCTGCTATGACTTTGGTGTATTCCTCTTGTCCTTGGTCTAGGAGAATTTATAAATGTACAGCATGCTTGTACATGCAGAATGTACTGTGGGTTTCTTTTTCTCCTTATAAAACTAATCATCATGCATTAATTGTTCGGTAATGTGCAGTTTTAATTTAACAATATGTCTTGAAGAGATTCTCATGCAGTAGTAACAATAGCTAGCATTTATTGAGTGCTTACTATGTGCAATGAGTGAGCTTAACCCCTGTACCCTACCAGCAACAGATGTGTCTGGTTTTGCTCATTGCTTTTCGATAAGAGGAATCAAATCTTGGAGATCTCCCAAAGGTCGTGGCCAGGTCTCTGCCTGAAAGGATTTCCTATGAAAGGAAGCCATGTTCTCCTCATTTTTTGGCTAACTTTCTGCTTGGTGTGGCCACTGGCATGAGAATAAGCTTTCAGTCCTTGCCTGTACTGTTGTGGTCTCTTATGCTGCTTGCAGGAGCAAAACAGGGGTTCACTAGGAGGTGGAGGTTGCAGTGAGCTGAGATGGCACCTCAGCCCTCCATCCTGGGTGACAGAGTGAGATTCTGTCTCAAAAACAAAGCAAAACAAAACAACAAAGCAAAAAAGCAAAGCAGGGGCTCAGGGCAGACTCCTAATGACCTCATCCCAGCCTCCCTCCAGTTGTATATCCCCAAATTGGATGTTGTTGATGGATGTTTGTTGGAGGCTACTTCTCCTTCCTACTTGAATATTCCATCTTTCTTAGAAGGAATTTACCAATGAGGATGCTTTCATCTATAAATAAATGAAAATCAGCTGGGCATAGTGGCTCATGCCTGTAATCGCAACACTCTGGGAGGCCAAAGAGGACGGATCGCTTGAAGTCAGAATTTCAAGCCTGGCCAACAGGGTGACACCTTGTCTTCACTAAAAATACAAAAATTAGCCAGGCGTGGTGGCACATACAAAAAAGAAAGAAAAGAAAGAAAAGAAAGGAAAAAGAAAATCCACTCAAACTGACAAACAAGCAATCAAAGGCGAAAGTTTTGCCTCCTTTAACCACGAAGCCCAGCAATAGAAGCAATTTAGCCTGGTGTGACCAGAGCCCCAGCTGCATTTCCCAGATGCTTCACTTTTCCTTCTCCTTGCGTCAGGTTCACTGTCAGGCTGACGTCCCTGGTGTCGACTGAACAGCGTCTGCAGCACTATTCGTTGCATCCTGGCACCTTGGCAGTTAAGGTAGAAAAAGAATTCTCTCTCCTGGATTGTCAATACGAGTCTTGGCTTCCCTTTTAGGAAACCAACTTGGGTCATTCATCTACTCCTAATCAGTGTTACTAATCACTAACTAGTGATTCATGACACACTGATTCCTGAAGATGAAACTGTGTCAGTTGTCCTAACAAAAATAACCAGATGGGTGTGAGAATGGTACCATCCAAACCAGACGGCTCCTCCCCAGTAGTGGGCTGGGTGTTTGGGAGGGAACCATGATAATCACCTCTCAAGTTCTCATTCCATGTGTTGGGTACCGCATTGTATAGTGTCTCCCCCAAAATCACATGTCTATGAATATGACCTTATTTGAAAGTAGGGTCTTTGTAGATATAGTCAAGTAAAAATGAGGTTATAATGGATTAGGATGGGCCCTAACCTAATGACTGGTATCCTTGCAGGAGAGAGAAATTGGAGGCAGGCATGCCGAGAGAATGCCATGTGACCATGGAGGCAGAGATTTGAGTGACGCGTCTTCAAGCCAAGGAGCAGCAAGGACTGCTGGCAACACCAGAAGCCGGGAGAAAAGCACAAAATGAATTCTCCCTCAGAGCCTCCAGACTGTGAAAGGGCACATTTTGGATGTTTTCAGTCACCCAGTTTGTGGTCCTTAGTTGTGGCAGTGCTGCAACCAGGAGACTGAGTCCTGCATGGGTTCCTCTGGTTTTCCAGCAAGAAAAGGAACTTATTCTTGATTTCCAGTGAGCAGGCAGATTTGTCCTATTTATGTGCTTTGATGGGCGTCTTGAGAATCGGGAACTGTAGAGCTGGAAGCAGATCTGGAACCGATTGTCCTTTATTTCTGTGAGTGTTTTGCTCTAGAAAAATAGAGCAAAGGAAAATGAAGAGGGAGAATGTTGATCGCAATGCTCACAGGATGGCTTCCTCTTCCCTTGAAGCTGTGATGTGTTTCTGTGCCTGTGTCCACGCATGTGTGGTTATGTGAAGATATGAGAAGAGGAGAGGGTGGCAGTGGAAGGAATGCAAAGGAGACATAGTGAGAAAGAGAGAGAAAAAAGAAATAGAGACACATTTTATCTGAATGATTTTATGAATTTATAATAAAAATAGTTGTGGATATTGCTCCAATCTGTGCATCAGCTTTGGAATTCTTTGCTATATTGTTTGGAATACAAATTTAGACATCCTTCCCTCATGTAAACCTACTTTATGTCCAGAGAAATAATATAAAGAAACATGTGCACCATTTTTTTTTTAGCTAGCCATAGGGAAAATCATCCTTCCAAGTTCTTGACAAATAGGGCATTTTAGTTTTAAGCTAATATGAAGACTATCAACTTTCCAAAGAAATTCACAATAGCAGTGTAAATTTCAGGCGTTTAGTTTTTACAGGGGAATATAGGTCTTTTTCAACTGATTTTCCTGGACTGTAGACACAATAGGGTTTCTATTAGATTTTACCAATATAGCAAACCAAGGACCACAGGAACCTCCTGATGGTCACATGGAGGGAAAGTGTTATAGTAAAGAGTTGATCCAAATTAAAGATTGCACTAATTAAACAAAGGTTTCTGATTCATGTTCATTGCAGAGGCAACATCATGGAGTGACTAGTCTTTCCAATGAAGAAGGAAAACGAGATATGTTGTTACATATATAAAATTCATAGTCAGTTGGGCAAAGGAATTCTAACCAGATTTTTAAATATGCTTTAATTATGAAGGCATGGGCAGATTATTAAATGACTTGAGATGTTGCCGGAAAGAAAATTGCATACAATGAGAAAATGACTATTCGTTCTATGAGAAAGGGACAATGACCATGATGGTCACAGCAGTATACCCCTGGCATTGTCCCTGACACACAGTGGATGCTCAGTATATAGTTGCTCAACCAATATCACTTTTTAAAAGTCCATTATTTATTGTATTTAAGAGACTGCTTGGCAGGAAATTGAAATTTTAAATGTGGCTTCAGAATTTCTACAACTGCCATTCAATCAAGATATCTTGATGGAGTTGGTATTGTAAGGGCAGCCTACATAAACACATGTCCTGTCTTCACGGGATTTGCAGACTGATGGAGGAGACAGGCATCAATCATCTCATTACACAAACGATGTGAAATTAACTACTAAGGAGCTATATGCAATGCCACAGATGTCCACGGCAGGGTTATGACCTGATCAGAGAGGTCTAGAAGGCTTCCCAGAAGGGCTACATCACCTTTGCCACCACTGCCATTTGGAGAGCAAACTGAGTTCCAGAACTGAGTGCATGAAAGGAACATAGAAGGGGTGATCCTAGAGTAAGCTGAGGTGTTGTGGTTAAATCATTATAGCTGCACACGTAATATAAGCTGGCATTTATAACATAATAAAATACATAAGAATACAGCATAAAATTACTAATAAATGTGGCTTTTCTAAAAGCACCTTCTTTTTGTGTTTTCCTAATGTTTCTGGGAGATTTAAAAGTCTGTTATTTTTTGATAGCTCATCCAAGTGCTTCTTACTTATTCATGCTCCATATTTTAAGTAGATGATTCTTCTGCATATTTTTTTAAGCTGACTGATATGGTTTGGCTGTGTACCCACCCAAATCTCATCCTGGGTTGTGGCTCTCACAATTCCCACATGTCATGGGAGGGACCCAGTGGGAGGTAATTGAATCATGCGGGTGGGTCTTTCCCGTGCTGTTCTCATGATACTGAATAAGTCTCACCAGATCTGATGGCTGTATAAAGAGGAATTCCCCTGCATGAGTTCTCTCTCTTTGCCTGCCACCATCCATGTAAGACGTGACTGGCTCCTCCCGGCCTTCCACCTGGTTGTGAGGCCTCCCCAGATATGTAGAACTGTAAGCCAATTAAGCCCGTTTCCTTTCTAAATTCCCAGGCTCAGATATGTCTTTATCAGCAGCATGAAAACGGACTAATACACCGACTTTTCCATTTTTCTGATTACAGGAGTGGCAGGTGTCTTTGGCTCTTACTCTCAACTTGCTGCCATCTCTCCATCTCCATGGCTACCATCCTGACTGAGCCAAGCTGCCTTTCCACTCACTCAGTTACCTGACTTGGTTTTATTTTTAGCAGAGCACTTATGATGCCTTTTGTTTTCTTCTTCTTCTTTTTTTCTAATTTGTGTGTTTATTGATGGTTTCTACCCCTGGGACATAAACTGTTTAAAGGCAGGGATTTGTCTGTCTGGTACATTGCTGCATCCCAGGTACAAAACATATTTAAGACATGAATTGATAAAATAGATTTGAGAGCAAAGAAAAAAGAAAATGGCACTTTCTTTACAAACAACATAATTTGGCAGTATTTCCTTTAATGCACGGGAGCTGCTGGTTAAGGCAGTCAGCATGTTCCACCCCTAAAATCTCACCTCCATCTCCTTCTCTCTTCCCACTTGTATGAGACTCAGGAAACCACAGAGGAGAAAGGGAGGTGGGCTCTTTCTTGGTGGTGCATTTCACTCGGGGAGCTGTAGTTCGCGTGAGTATAGCAAAGGACTTTGCCAGTCCTGCATTATATGGGACTTGTTTTTCCTACATAGCACATCAAAGGCAATGTTGTGCTCATGAATGATTAACAATTGGCTTCTGGGAGTGGGAAAAAAAACCTTGACTTGTAATATTTGCCAATTTCTGTAGTGTAACTACTACTGCCATAGTCAATTTCAAGGTACCAATTCACTGCACACGGAGCTAGGCAGATTTGCACAAAATCAGGGCTCATAAACTAGTACAAGTTGCCTCTGGCATGTCACTGAAAAAGAAAAGGCCCTCGGGGGTCTCACAAACTCAGGAGTCCAGGTGGTTTGTGTGTTTGCAGTGGTTGTGACTCTCTTTTCAGACACACAGGTGTGTTCTGTAGTTTTGTCAGTTTCTGATGGAACCGTCATTCTTCCTGGCTGGTAGAAACATTAACCTGGGTCTTTCATCCCCCTTCTTAGGGTCTTGTCAAGGCTGTTACATTGTGCAAGGCCTAGTGAGGGGAGGGGTACCTCTGGTCCTTGGTCTAAGGAAACCCACCAGAACTCCATATCTGCCATTTGTTTTCTCAACTCAGTTGGACTCTCTTACCAGTCCTGATGACTACTTTAAAAAACTGACCATTCTCTAATGACCAATAAGTGGGTGTTGAACAATGAGAACACATGGACACAGGGAGGGGAACATCACACACCGGGGCCTGTTGGGGGGTGAGGGGCTAGGGCAGGGATAGCAGGGGGTGCGGGGACTGGAGAGGGATAACATTAAGAGAAATACCTAATGTAGGTGACAGGGGGATGGATGCAGCAAACCACGATGGCATGTGTATACCTATATAACAATTCTGCACAATCTGCACGTGTACCCCAGAACTTAAACTTAAATAATATATATATGTGCCCATTCTGCTCTAACACTTGCCAACAATGGCCAAGCTACATGTGGTTGTGCCATGAGAACAGCTAAACGAAAAGATTGTTTCTTTTCATCCAAAAAAAGCATGAATGCATAGAATAACATAATGGCCATTTTCACTGCCAAAAACTAGGGTGGTGACGCTCTGCCTCTTCACAACTCATAATGAGGGGCCTGAATCTCTGGATATTTTTCAGATGAGAACAGTCAATACATCACCAAGAAGCAGCTTTTCTGTGATGAGCCTGCAATTTCTTTATAAGCAGGGAAAATAGGCTTGAATGTCATTATGCACAATTTTGAATGTACCACATGATCATAATAACTTTAAAACAAAAAATGAATAGAAGAAAGATTTGAAGAAAATGCCCCCAACTGTTAACTGTACATGTCTTGGATGAAAAAGATTTGCATTTTTGTTCCACTTTTTAAAGTTTCTCTACTTAAAAAAAATGGAGCAATGCTTTGATAACAGGAAAAGAAATGTTCTTTTAACTGGTAAAAGCCAGAGAGCAAGCAAAGACATAAATCATGTTTTTAACACTACCAGTGAAACCAAGAGAAGCCCCTGGGGAGGAGGGCAGATGCTTCCTTAAACTACTGTCTGGGGCAGGTGGAAGTCTTAGCCTGGCATGGGAGATGGGAAGAGGCAGCGGCAAGAGGATGGCTTAGAGAACAGCTTCTCAAATCCTGCCAGCATACCCTTAGCACAGTCACCACCTGCTACCTTACTGCAGACATTGCAACCACCGCCTGGGCTGTTGCTTCCAGTGTTGACCAGAGTAAGGGTTCGAGGGATTTAGGGGCTAATCTAGGAAAAATATATTACCAAGTGGGGCAGTAGCACACACAAGCTTTGTCCGGGGATGCTTTGACAACTTTGCTTGTGGAGAATGCCCCTCACAGCTGGATTTTGCGGGGTCACTACTCGCAAGGGAAGGGAGGCAGGGGAACTCCTGGGGCAGAGGGGAATGGAAGAGGGGGCCTCCATGTCTATGTGATGCTGCTCAGTAACTCTGAAAAGCAGTATGGGTCTACAGCCACACCACCCTGAATGCACCCAATCTTGTCTGAAAAGCAGTGTAGGCTCAGGGCTAAAAATTTGCTTGTTTGGGCTGTTTTTAAAGTAATTGGATATGTATAAATCTGAGTTTGGCACCAGAAAGCTTTTGAGTTAAGGGGTCTCAGCCTGCAGTGAAGAAATAAGCAAGTTTGAGGCCAACACACAGAGGCAGGCCATCTTTGGCTGATTTTGTATTAGGATAGGATACCATGGGGCAAGGCAGAAGCCCTGCTGGGAGGGTTCTGAGGAGTCTGGTGGGAACAGGTGGTGGCTGCCCTGCCTCTTGAGCAGTCCTGTTCTCACACCCTCTTCCAAGCCAACAGACTTGATCAATATTCACCCCAGGGACTGCCCCTTCTGCTGCTTCTCCTTGACCAGAAGAGCAAGCTAAGGCTGTGGTGGCAGCAGGCAGGATGCCACGGCTTGGGCTGCTCAGGACTGTCCACTTGGAAGTCAGTCCTCACCTCTTCACAAGTTGATCAGGTCATGAAGGCTCGGTCTTTGGTATTTGCAAGAATATGTTGTCTACAAGAGACACTTAAGTGAAAAGGATACGTCATGCTTGGAAATGAAAAAAATTATTTAAAAAAAAAACCGGTTAAATACAAGCCAGAACAAAGTGAGGTAGAAACTTCAATGTCTGATGAAATGGAAGGATGTTTTACATTTGTATGTTTGTGGCAGGTGCAATAGAATGAAAAATATATCTCTCACACAAACATATAGGCATCAAACAATGCAACCTCAAAATCTAAGATGCAAAAATTGATGAAAGGGCAGAGAAATAGGCAAATCAACTGTATGAGAGAGTTTAACTCATCTTTCCCTGAAACAGATTAATCAAGCAACAAATTAATCAAGAAATAACCATGATAAGCAGAAATACAAAGACTTCCACAATGCCATTGATAAACTTGAGATGTTAGATATATATAGAATTCAATATCAAATAAACAAAAGAAGGACAAGTGCTTTTCAACCAAATCTAAAGAGCTTATCAGAAACATGCACACCATCCATCATAAAGGAAGTTCTAAGGAATTAACATTTGCATACTCAGTTCTCCAACCACAACACAACATAGTTAGAAATTAACATCAAAGGCTAATTTTTAAATCCCATATCTTTGGAAGCTAAATAATATGTTACTAAAGAGCCTATGGGTTAAGAAGGAAATAGTAAATCAAGACATATATGAAAGTGAATGATAATGAAAGCATTTCATGTCAGAATTTTGAAACACACCTAAAGTTGTCTCCAAAGATGACAGTCATCAATTTACATTTATCAGGAAACAAGAATGTTAAAAATAAATTTTCATCTCAACACATTGAAAAAAGACCAGTAGAGCAAATCCAAATAAACAAGATAGAAAGGTAGACTACAGGACAGGGCAGAAATCAGACAGAGAAACAACAAAGCAACAAAGAAGATGAACAAACCAAAAGCTGGTTCTTGGGAATGATTATTAAAATAAGTAAATTGCTGGTAAGGTTGATACAGAAAGAGAAAGAGAGAGTGAAAGAGAAAGATAGTGGGAGGGAGAGGAGGCAAATAATCAAAATAAGTAATAAAAATAAGTAACCACAGTCTAAAAATAAGCTTTTTATTGGTGGCTTCATTTCCAGAAAAAATTAAAATGCCAAACTGGAAAAAAAATACAATGTGAATAGACTGGTAATATTTATTTTTTATTTTTATTTTTTACAATACTAAGATATTTATTAAAAGATACACAAGAAATATATGAGTACACAGGATTCTCATTGTCAAATATTTTTAAAATGCAGAAATGTCAAATAAAATGTGTAAACCAGTCGTGAATTATACAGGCTATCTATGCAAGTGTCTACAAAGGTTACTTTAAGAAAGTTCTGCAATTCATTCTACTTTGTAATTTTGAGCTCCCGATCTGCTTGATGAAAAAAAAAGTAATCTAAACCTTTTCATGTAAACTCAAGCAGTTAATGATTAATAAGACATGTTATGAGTAAAAACAATAAAATGAAAGGCTCTTCTTCTTCCCTTTCGTCCAGTTCCCCATTATCCTTGGGGTGAATCAAGTTCAGGTCAAGTTCAGGAAGAAGAACTTTATCCAGGATCATTTTTACCTCCTCAGATTGGATTCTCTGGAGATACATGAGCCCCAGTGGCCATCTCTGTTGCCATTAATTGAGATTATTCCGATCTTGACTTAGTCCTTATCAGTATAGTCCCTGTACTTGATATTTTTCTTGTGACCATTTTGAGGCTACTCTAGGTCCTTTGGCCTTCTCTCCACTACTTCTTGAGGGGACCTGGGCATTCAATTGCACACTCAATCCTGTAGAAGAGTGGAAGAGATTCAGTGAGGTGTCATCAAGTCATCACCCGAAGCCTTACTTACCCATTTCTACTCCACCAGTATTCAAGCCTTTTCTAAGAGGATTCTCTGAAAAGTGAGGGGCATACCTTCTCTGCTTCCATCAGATTCCTTCCTTCCTTCCTTCCTTCCTTCCTTCCTTCCTTCCTTCCTTCCTTCCTTCCTTCCTTCCTTCCGGGCTTATTTGGGGTATGACTAAGAATGGGCTTTCCACAGTATCTAACCATGGTGCCATCTTCTCCAAAGGCTGGATGCCTTTATTTTATTTTGGCAAAAAACAAAACGACGACAACAAAAACAAAAACCTGAATTCTTTCCAATTCCATAATGTACAGTACACATTTCACATACAAAGTACTTTAGCACATAAACTTTTGATATTCAAAATCATTCTTTGTAAATTAAAAGAGGCTTTTCACTGTGGAAAAGTTTCTGCACAGCAAAAGAAACAATCATTAGAGTGAACTGGCAACCAAGAGAAGGGGAAAAAATTTTTGCAAGCTACCCATCTGACAAAGGACTAATATCCAGAATCTATAAAGAATTAAAACAGATTTACAAAAAAACAAAACAAAACAACAACAACAAAAAACCAACCCCATCAAAAAGTGGGCAAAGGATATAAACAGACAATTTTTGAAAGAAGATATTTATGCAGCCAGCAAACATATGAGAAAATGCTCATCATCCCTGGTCTTTAGAGAAATGCAAATCAAAACCACATCGAGATACCACCCTATACCAGTTAGAATGGTGATCATTAAAAAATCTGGAGACATCAGATGCTGGAGAGGATGTGGAGAAATAAGATCACTTTTACACTGTTGGTGGGAGTGTAAATTGGTTCAACCATTGTGGGAGACAGTGTGGCGATTCCTCAAGGATCTAGAAATAGAAATACCATTTGATTCAGCAATCTCATTACTGGGTATTTACCCAAAGGATTATAAATAAATCTATTATAAAGACACATGCACACATATGTTCATTGTGGTACTGTTTACAATAGCAAAAACCTGGAAGCAACCCAAATGCCCATCAATGATAGACTGGATAAGGAAAACGTGGCACATACACCATGGAATACTATGTAGCCATAAAAAAGGATGAGTTCATGTTCTTTGCAGGGACATGGATGAATCTGGAAACCATAATTCTCAGCAAACTGACACAAGTACAGAAAACCAAACACCACATGTTCTCACTCATAGGTGGGTGTTGAACAATGAGAACACATGGAAACGGAGGGGAACATCATACACTGGGGCCTATTGGGGAGTGGGGGGCTAGGGGAGGGATAGCGGGGGGTGGGGAGGTCGGAGAGGGAAAACATTGGGAGAAATGCCTGATGTAGGTGATGGGGGGTTGAAGGCAGCAAACCACCATGGCGTGTGTGTACTTACGCAACTATCTTGCAAATTCTGCACATGTACCCTAGAAGTTAAAGTATAATAAAAAATAAAAGTAAAAATAAAGAAGAAAAAAAAGAATGCAGAAAAAAGTCATCTGAATTTCAAAAAAGATTTTTATAAAGCTCATAACTGAAACATCTATATTGAAAGTTGAAAAAGTTTTTTAAGTTTAGACTGGTAATATTTAAAAAGTTGAAATTGTCATTGAAGACCATCCCTCTTCCCCAGAACTCAAATCTAGATGGTTTCATACATGAGTTCTGACAAACTTTCAGAGAATAGTTAATTTCTATATCACACATGTTCTTTTAGAAAGTAGAAGGAATAGGCTACTGCTCATTGTATAAGTCATCTGCAATCTTGATTCTAAAATTAGGTAAGGACAGTTCCCAAAATGAAAACCATAGACCCGTTATATGTTTGAATGTAGGAGCAAACCACCTAAATAAAGTCCTAACTACCCAAATCCAACAGTATATCTCATTCATTGTGATGAAGAGGGTTGCTCTGATCTGAGGACATTTCAAATCAGAAAATGAATCCATATAACTCACCACATTCATACACTCAAGGAGGAAAATCACACAATTATCTCCAACGTGCTGAAAAAACCTTTGTTAAGATGCAATCCTAGCAATCCTGGAAGAGAAAGGCATGTCCTTACTGGCAACCTTGCACATAGCCACGCAGGAAAAGGCTTGACCTGCAGCTGAATCTCGGTCTCGGCAAAGTGCCTTCTGGTTCTCCTAGAACACAAGAGAATGAGAGGCTGGTGAGGAGCTGCTGTGAGGCCACTGCCCTCCCACTGCCCTGCCTCCCCTGGGAGGCTGTCAAGAGACAGTGTCTCATGGCTTCCTGGTTTCTCTGGGTTCTAATGAGGTCCAGGGCTTCCGGTCTCACCCCTGCCTCCTACAGAGCTGCAGACAATGAACCACTCAGCTGTGGTCTAGGCTTTGCTCCTCAGCAATGAGGCATCCCACAATTTCACTGCAGTCATTGACCTTTTCTGTTTTCTTGTCACCCTTTTTGGTGTATGAAACAAGGATGGAGGGATGTCGGCCTTTTGACTTACACTTTCTTCCCCCTTCTGTAAGTAATCAGCTGCCCAAATCTAAAAGTGGCTCATTTTGCCATTACCAACTGAATCAGTAAAACTTCAAAAGCAAAGTCAGAAGATGAAATGTGATTAATTTGATTACATTAGCATTGATAATTTCCATACATCAAAGAACAGTGTAAATGAAATCATTGAGAAATCACAGAATAAGAGATGATTCTTACTGTACCTATGATAAACAGGGGATTGCTATCTAGAATTCACAGAACTCCTGCAAAACAAGAAGGAAATGACAGCATCCCAATAGAAAAGAAAACGGGCAAAGGACAGTTATGAATGAGCATGTTAGAGAAAAATCCTTAAGAAACTTAGAAGCATCCAAAGAAATGCCCAGTCATTAATGATCAGATCACTGAAAATTAGCTCTGTAATGAGACGTATCATCCTAAGCTTTTAGACTGGCAAGCTCACTCCTGCAAGCTCTCTTGAGAAAGTCTCCATTGCTTATTATGGTTTGTGCATTGTCATAGTGATGGGAGGAGCAGGGAGAGCTAATCTGAGGGAAGACTGTGAAAGATCCCACATCTGTAAAAGGGACATTTTCTACAATTAAAATGTGCCAACATTTACTTCTTCAAGCTGGGTCGGAGATGTTTTATTTCTTACTCCCTATATTACAGCTTCCCAAGAATCTGCAAGCCCAGTGGGGCTAAGATTTTATTACAGAGTCTAGGCATTGTAGAGGCCATGATAATAAGAGTTCTTGATAAAAAAATAATATTATTTGAAACAAAAACTTTTATTAATAATTTTACAATTTTTGCCGTGGAATAGTTCAAAAGTCCATACGTATGAATGAGTATATTGCTCAGGGGGGTCTCTGGGGACAAAGGGACACAACCAATTGAAATATCATCGAATATTTGATCTAGACTTTAAAGGACAAATGACTGCAACAGGCTGAAAGGCTGGGGTCATTATGAAAGCATTCTGGAAATGGGAGGAAGTTTAGCGTGACGGGGCAGAGACGGAGGGAAAGGCAGGACATGAGTCTGGAGAGGCACGCAGGGGTGGGAGCTGCCTGTACGGATGATGGGGAGCCCTAACACCTGAAAGCAAGGAAATGGCCTTATAGAGTTTGTTTTTGGGGTGGAAAATGCTGCTGGTAGAAAGAAGAAAGAGCTAGAAAAAGGAGAGATGAAGGAGGGACACTACTGAAGGGTCAGGCTGAAAATGCAATGGTAGAACTCAGCATCTCAGAAAGACAAACACATAAAGCAGCATGGTGGCCGGGGCTGTGGGCAAAGCCTGGTCAGGGGCAGGGAGTCATTCTCCTGGGCCTTTCCTGACTAGTGAGGTAAGAGGGCTCTGGATTCCTGGAAGCCTGGCATTCCCAGACCCCAGGATTCACCGCCTTTCCCTCCCCAGCCCCTGCTTTCCCCCAGCTGCCCCCTGACCTGAGGCTCTTCTCCTTCCCCTCTCTTTTAGCCTTGCCATTTTCTGTTCCTCTGACCTATCCCTTTTCTGAGAATCACTGAATTTAGAGCTAAAGTAGCCACACAGATCGCTCAGAATCTTACGGTCATTTGAAGGACCAAATTGCTCGTGGGATCAATTGAAAGAGAAGACAGAAAATAACTCTGGCCTTGACCCACAATCTTCGCCACTCACTCAGTCACCAGTGCCTTTTCCGTCAGATGGGCCCTCAACCATCATCCCTATGTTGGAGGCATTTGTAGAAAGGAGGAAGGAAGTTTCAGTTAGTCAGCATATCACATTTCACATTGATAAACTGGTTTGCCTTGTTTCCCATTTGCAAAGAGATGCAACAATTCATCAGCATCCTATCACCTTACTCCTTCTTAGGGAATTACCGAACTCAGGCGAAGGTGGTGCATTAGTTTCCCAGGAATGCTGAAGCAAAGTGCCACAAGCTGGGTAGCTTAAAATAATGGGAATTTCTTCTCTCACAGCTCTGGAGGCTAGACATCTGAAATCAGAGTTCTTAGAAGGGCCAAACCCTCTCTGAAGGTTTCAGAGGAGAATCAGTTCCATGCCGTTCTCTTAGCTTCTGCTGTTGCTGGTAACCCTCGGCATTTCTTGGCTTGTGGAGGTGTTGCTCCAATCTCTGCTTCTGTTGGTTGGCACATGGTGTTCACCTTGCATGTCTCTGTCTCTGCATCTCTTTTCCTCTTCTTATATTGACATGAATCATACTGAGTTAAAGACCCACCCTACTCCAATAGAATCTTATCTTAACTAATTACATTTACCACACCCTATTTCCAAATAAGGTGACATTCCAAGGTTCCAAGAAGAACAGTAATTTTGGGGGACACTATTCAACTAGTACGGGTACTCTTGGTTGGCTTAATTTTACGTTAGATTGACCTTTGGCCTTAACTAAATTATTAGGGTTGCACTTACTTCTTACATCCCTCAGTTGCTTTCCCCATGAAACCATGGCCAATAAACCAAATCCACAGACGTCCATGCGTGCACCCACTCTGCAAACATTTATTAGGCAGATGCCACATGCCAGGGATCATGCTAATGAGAAAATCAATCAAGGGGTTCACCTTCCAGGGGCAGAACAAATACCATAAGCAAATAAATTTAAATAGTGCTAATAGGAGGGGTGCAGAGGAGAGCCTGGCCAAATCAGAAATGACTGCGCTGAATGAGGCTTTGAGGAGGAGGTGGAATTTATAGAGGAATCAGAAAGGGAAGGCACTTGGGGCAGAAGGGTCAGGCCAGCACATGCAAAGGCACAGACTCATGAAAAACACTGGAATTGGAGGAGCTACACACATTCCTGGTTGATTGGAGAGTCGACAGTGTCTGGGAGCACAAAGAGAAGAGCTGGGAAAGATCATCACGGACAAGAGGAGAGATGGGAGTAGGAACTTCAGCTCGCAGGTCGTATTAGTTCATTCTCACACTGCTATAAAGAAACACCCAAAGGCCGGGCACGGTGGCTCATGCCTATAATCCTAGCACTTTGAGAGGCCGAGGCGGGTGGATTGCCTTAGCTCAAGAGTTCGAGACCAGCCTAGACACATGGTGAAACCCCATCTCTACTAAAATACAAAAAATTAGCCTGGCATGGTGGTGTGCACCTGTAGTCCCAGCTTTTTGGGGGGCTGAGGCAGGAGAATTGCTAGAATCTGGGAAGTGGAGGTTGCAATGAGCCGAGATTGCACCACTGCATTCCAGCCTGGGCAACAGAGCAAGACTCTATCTCCAAAGAAAAAAAAAAATGCCAGAGACTGGGTCATTTATATAGAAAAGAAGTTTAATTGTCTCACAGTTCTTCAGGAAGCATAATGCTGGTTTCTGCTAGGCTTCTGGGAGGCCTCAGGAAACTTACAATCAGGGTGGAAGATGAAGGGGAAGCCGACCCATCCTACATGGCTGGAGCCAGAGCAAGAGAGAGAGGGGAGGTGCTGCGTAATGTAACGACTGGATCTCACGAGAATGCACTCTTCATCCCGAGAAGAGCACCAGGGGGCTGGTGCTAAACCGCTCATGAAGGATTCACCCCCATGTTCTGATCACTTCCCTCCAGGCCCCACCTCCAACACTGAGGATTGCAAATGAATATGAGATTTGGGTGGGAACACAGAGCCAAACCGTATTCTAGGTGACGAGGAGGACTTTAAGCCACGGGTTAAAACAAAACATCAGTCTTTAAAAATGCACCTGGATTGAAGAGGAAGGGACTTGAGGCTGGGATGCTGGAATGGACGTTCCGCTGCAACAGTTGAGAGACAGAAGGAAAACAAGAGGTTAAAAGTGCAGCTTCGAGAGCCATGAGTGTTTTGGACATAGTCATGGATGTGCCTGCGGTGTACAGAATTTTCTAAAGCAATCAGTGGAAGCTCAGCGATTTGAACATGTGCAGCCCACAGGAGAAGGAGCTAGTGGGAAACCAGGAAGAGAGATGAGGATGGAGTAGGAGGACAGGAGACAGGGACATGGCAGCATGGTGCTGCTTGGACCAAAAACCATGGGGAGGTGGAGTACACAGAACATTTTGGGCTCAGAAGCACAAGCCACAGAGTCCCCTCCCCCCACGCCCTGCACGCACACGCACACACACACACACACACACAAACACACACAGTGTTTCTATAACCATGATTCATACACACACACACACACAGTGTTTCTATAACCATGATTCCACACTAGAGAATTTAGCTTTCTAAATTTACAAAGTTAGTATTTTGGTGATGATTGTTAAAGATACATCCACTCAAATGTCAAGAGCAGCTAAAAGCACTTCAAAAAGCCTTTGGAAATATTTTTTTCTGAAGGAAATTTATTACAGCAAATGCATTCCATAGACAAAGAGGATATTAGAGTTTTTCTGTACTTCTCTAAGCCTACTCTACCATAAAGGTGTTTCCTAGAATGAATTTGTTCAATGGTTGGGACGGAACTCCAGTGGCACTTATAAAAATGACATCCAAACACACACACACACAGACACACACACAATCAGTTAATCAGTAGTTTAAAAAGTTCTTTCTTCCTTCCTTCCTTTCTTCCTTCCTTCCCTCCCTTCCTTCCTTCTTTCCTTTCTTTCCTTCCTCCCTTCTTTCCTTCTTTCTCTTTCTCTTTCCTTCTTCCCTCCCTCTCTTCCTGCCTTCCTACCTTCCCTCCCCCCCTCCTTCTTTTCTTCCTTCCTTTCTTCCCAACAGAAAGCTTACAGAGCACCTATAGGCAATTTTCTAGATTTGCACACTCGGGCCTCAGGAAATGGTGATAATCACTAGGAAGCAGGGCCTATCCAATCCAGCTATATATAGATAACATCTAAGGAATTTTAAAAAATTTTGAACACCTTTATGAAAGTAAGACAATGCTTTTTAAATAAAAGAATAATAAAAACCACGCAGATGAGACAGGCACTCAGAATTTATCATGCCTACACATAGCCAAGCATGCATCAAGGACCTGTGGCCCGAGTACGTGCCGTTCTGCAGCCCCACCGTCCTGAGGAAGTGGTGGTTTTCCTGGGCTGGGGTGTTTGAGAGCACAGTTAAGTTGACCTGTGTTCCTCAACTCCAGGCTCTGCAGTTCTCTCCTTTGGGGTCCATCCTGCTCTGGTCCACTCTGTCAGTGCAAGGAGGTAGGATTTCTTTCGGCTAAGTCTTGGTTTCTTTCTACACACTTGTCCAGAGCTAAAGCTTTGAGATCTGATTGTTCATCAGTTCGTATATGAGAAAAATACACAAATTCTAGTTCATCTTAGTGGACCAAACCACATGCAAATGGTCTTGTTCTTTTAGCTGGAAGCCCTGTATCTGCAGCCTCTCACATTCTGGTCTCCCTGTGGGGAAGGAGGAGCCTTTCTGTGGAAGGTTTCCATTGCCTCCTGCCAGGTGCCTAATGAAAATGACGCTAGCCACTGTACTCCCTGCATAATGCAGTCAGCTATCTGCCCAGCCAGCCCTGCCTTCCAGGGCTGACAGATAATTACTCCTTAATTATCTCTTAGTCGAACTTGCACAGTTACCTTGTAAAATGCAGTGCTTCTAGTTGCCACGGCTTCAATATGACAGGCAGGTTTCTCTTTACATAGTCTATGAACTTGTACTGATTCTATGCAACAGGTTTCCAAAGTCAGTTCTTGTTATTTTATTCTGCATGTAAGCCTTTTCTGCAATTCAAACTGGATTCTTCACCTTGGAGCAGTTCTTTAACCTTTGGAATATCTGGACCAAGTTTTCAGATGGGCACGAGTTGAGTTCACCGTGGAGCAGGTTTATTCCTGGAGCAGGTTGTCCTTCCCCTTCGAAATATCTGGACCAAGTTTTCAGATGGGCACGAGTTAAGTTAACTCTGGAGCAGGTTCACCCTGGAGCAGGCTCCCCCTCCCCTTTGGAATATCCGGGCGAGTTTTCAGATGGGCATGAGTTAAGTTTTAAGGACGCCATTTCTTAGCAACAGTGAATTGCTTGCTTTCTCATCTGTGGATCGATTGTCTCTGCCTGCTGCTCTCAGCTCCGTTTTTTTCACACTGATCATTGGGAATAAATATTGCTGATGAGCTGAAGCTAACATGCTCCCAGCTCCAAAACAAACTAAAAGAACTAACCAAAGGAACACATTGAAGGGCTATTCTAATTGTCCTGTTCTAGTTGGGTCTTCACAGTATCCATCAGTACTATTTAATGTTTTATATACACTCCAAATGGGCTTGTTGTTTTAGTGTCTGAACAATTATTGCCAGTAAAATTACAGATATACATATACATAATTTACTTTTATTTCATTGATTATGATTGCAAGTAAAATATTATTTTAGGCTGGGCTCAGTGGCTCAAGCCTGTAATCCCAGCACTTGGGGAGGCCAAGGCGGGTGGATCACAAGGTCAAGAGATCGAGACCATCCTGGTCAACATGGTGAAACCCTGTCTCTACTAAAAATACAAAAAATTAGCTGGGCATGGTGGCACGTGCCTGTAATCCCAGCTACTCAGGAGGCTGAGGCAGGAGAATTGCCTGAACCCAGGAGGCGGAGGTTGAGGTGAGCTGAGATTGCGCCATTGCACTCCAGCCTGGGTAACAAGAGCAAAACCCCAGCTCAAAAAAATACATATATATCATTTTCTTTGCGTGCTCATTGACTGCTTATGTTTCTTGTGTGAGTTGGCCAGTCAGGATCTCTGTCCATTTTTCTCCTGTGGCCTTTGTTAGCAGAGTTAAATTTCTTTCTCGACCACCACTCACCAGCCAGGTAAGCATGATGAGTTCCATCCCCCCAGAGCCTCAGACTATGCATCACTAAATCGAGAAACTTAGACTCGAGAATCCCCAGGCCCTTGGAGGCCTGAGAAGGTCCTCTGATTTTAGAATCCTCTTCCTTTTGCCCCAGAAATAAGTGTTAGGAAGGAAAACTTCAGAGCAGTATGAGAGAAGGAAATGGGGGACCCCTTATTTTGGGGCCATGCAAGTCAGTTCTGAGAGGGGAGCTGAGCATGAGGAGCAAGGGGAGCAAGGGGAGACATGAGCCTGAGTCGAAGTGGCCAATTGCAGTGCAGAGTAAGGGAATGATGAGGGGTGGCAGGCACCTTCAGGGGAATCTGGCGCCAGGCACAGAAGGTCTGAGAGCCTCTGAACTAGCTCTGAAACAGATGAGAATAACTGGGAATGTAGTATTCTTCCCATTACCTACTCCCTTTACCATGTCGCTTCTCAGCGTTCACCCATGATAGGCGGGGAAACTTCCCCACACCTTTATGATGGGCTGGACTCTGTGATTTGCTTTGGCCAAGAGGGTTGTTAGCCCACTGGGAACAGCAGGCACAAATGTGCAGATATGATTCTGCTTGTACCTGTGTGCTTCCACCACTGCCCAAGGATGTGTATGACCAGCTGGCCTGCCAGTCTTAGGAGGAGGAGAGACCCACAGTGCAGAGCCAGCCCCAGTCAAGCTGAGCTCAGGACAGCTGACCCCAGCCAACCCACAGACTCAGAAACCACCTGAACACCCGTAACTGCATGTCGTGGTGGGTTGGTCTTCAGAATGAAGGCTGTAGGTATCTGATACACAGCAAACTGGGCTGGAGTGGGGCCAATGTTGTCCTCCAGGGCACTTCAAGTCCTACTGCATGAGTTGTATCAGTTTCTAGAAATTTCCAGCACTGGCAGAAGCCCAGATACTGGTTTGGGGTAAAAGGAAGGAAGCCCAGTAGGACCCAAGGAAGAGGGAACTGGTAAGTGATGGAAAGGCCATCAAGATCCATCCATGTGGAATGGGAATCAGTGAATTCATCTCAACAAAGAAATGGGAGTAAACCAGGAGTCTGTGACATCCACATGCAGGAAGCATGAGACATCACCTGAAATAGCACAATGGGCATGAAAGAAGACGAATACTTCAACACCTGTGTGTGCCCTGAGGGATGCCTGACACCCTGGAGGGAATCTCATTCATTGGAACAACACTGATTCTGACCATACCACCCTTTGGGGCAGGTATACACTGCATACTGCTAAGGATGTGAGCCTCAGCATCTGAGAACTGACAAGGGCCGGATCAGACTGAGATTGGTCATGTAGTATGTGTGTGCAGCATAACAGATTTCAACTCTCAATCCTTTCAGTCATCCTGGCAATAGTCACAAACATCAACACTGTATAGATCAGGACACAGGATCATGTAGATCTAATGATTTACTCCAGGTGATAGAAGCAGAAACAGGCAGGACCCAGGTCCAAAACCATCCTGAGCCTGAATTTCACCCTCTTTAAAGAAAAGCCTGACATACATTGTAACTATCTAAAAGCTGACTTCCTGGCCCTCATGGGCCTTGATTTTAGACACTAAGAACATCCAGTGAATTCCTTCTAATTTTATCCTATGCTCACAAAGTAATCTTCCATTTGTACATTGTTTTCTCATATAGACTTGTTAATGGGATGACCATAAATGTATTCAACTTTATGAAATTCATTCCACGGTTCTCATTGTAAATTTGCAGGTTGGCATTCTCAAGCAGTTTCCAGGATTTGCTGAATTTTGCTAGAATGAAACTGGGCAGCTCTGGTTGTGCTGATCAGTTGAGGTTCTGGACATGCAGGAGACCCCAGATTATGGGAAACCACCCGAGTGCTGCTGTCCAGCAAGACTTTGAGGTGACCTTCCTGGACAACATTTCCGAGACTTCAGGTCCTCCAGCTGCAGGATGTAATGGCAAGACTGGGCTGGAGGTCTTGCTTTTAGAAGGCGTGTTCTTAAATTTCACTTTGTCTTCTCAGGTTAAAAACCAAACAATGCGTGTTCTCACTCATAGGTGGGAGTTGAACAATGAGAACAGTTGGACACAGGGAGGGGAACATTACACACTGGGGCCTGTCAGGGGGAGTGGGATAGCATTAGGAGAAATGCCTAATGTAGATGACAGGTTGATGGGTGCAGCAAACCACCTTGGCACATGTATACCTGTGTAACACACCTGCATGTTCTGCACATGTACCCCAGAACTTAAAGGGGAGGGACAGCAGGTGATGGGGAGTTGGGGAGGGATAACATGGGGAGAAATGCCAGATATAGGTGATGCAGAGGAAGGCAGCAAACCACATTGCCATGTATGTATCTATGCAACAATCCTGCATGTTCTTCACTTGCACCCCACAACCTACAACACAATTTAAAAAATAGTACTGTGATTTTGTAATCTATTAATACTTTCTGCTGTCATTAGCTACCAATGCGAAGGGCAAAAATCAAATTATGGGATGCTGATAGACTATTTATTTATTTATAGAGGCAGGATGTTTCTCTGTCTCCCAGACTGGAATACAGTGATGCAATCATAGCTCCCTGCGGCTTTGAACTCCTGCGGTCAAGCAATCCTCTTGCCTCAGCCTCCGGAGTAGCTGGAACTACAGGTGTACACCACAATGCCTGGCTAATTCTTTTATCTTTTGTAGAGACAGGATCTTCTTATGTTCGCCTGGCTGGTCTCAAACTCCTGACCTCAAGTGATCCTCTTGCCTCAGCCCCTCAATGTGCCAGGATTACAGGTGTGAGCCACTGCACCCAGTCTGGAATTTTAAAAAAGCAATCCGTAGTATTGCATTTATGAATCTCAAGACTGAAACTCCTGGATCCCTGTGTGCAGCAGCCTGGTGCTGTCTGTGCATTTGAAACAGACTTGACAGCCTTGAGCACGTACTTGGTGGAACTCCTATGGATGCAATGTGAAGAGACACTTGTTGCTGCGTCTCAAGTGTAAACCCTCTGTTCCAAACAAGTTTTAATAGGTTTTGTTTTATTTTGTTGGCTACTAATTCAAACACTTGTCCTTTGTTAATAGTCAGTGATTAATTTCAGGTTCTTTTTCATGTGGGAATTACTCAAAGCTCCTCTCAAAACTGTGCTGCGTTCATCAGCATGACTCACCTTTTTCCAATTTGTGAGCAAATAACAGGGTTATCCAGTCCATGCTTCAGGAAATGAGCACAAGTTAAGTAAGCTGGCAAACGACTGCTATTGCTCTTCTTTTGAGTTTGAGATGAAAGGTGGTTTTTTCCCCCCAGTGTAAGATTATTCTTACACTGGGTGCAGTGGCTCATGCCTATAATCCCAGTACTTTGGGAGGCCAAGATGGGTGGATCACTTGAGCCCAAGAGTTTGAAACCAGCCTGGGCAACGGAGTAAGACCCCTGTCTCTACAAAAAATAATTAAAAAAAAATTAGCCAGGCGTGATGGTGCATCACGCCGGCTACTTGGGAGGCTGAGATGGGAGGATTTCTTGAGCCTAGGAGGTGGATTACAGTGAGCTGTGATCGTACCACTGCCCTCCAGCCTGGGTGACAAATAAAGACCTTGTCTCAAAAAAAAAAAAAAAAGACTTTTTTTCTTTACAAAGAATTTTTATTTGTTATAGTAACATATGGAAACAAACATATATAATAATTGTATAGCAGAATGGGTTTTCCCAATGTGAACCCACTAATGTAATCGGCACCCAGAGAGAGAATCAAAACATTAGCGGCACCCTAGAAGTTCCTGTGGGTCCCTGATTTCTAACTTCATAGATACGCTTTGTCCCTCCCTGAAGTTTTATATCAATGGATCATATGCTGTATATTCTTTTGTCTAAGTGTTCTTTTTTTTCATTTGCTGTTAGGTTTGTGCGTTGTATCCATATTGTTCAGCAGTTGCTTGTTTCTTTTCATTGCTGTATAGTATTCCATAACAATCCAGTTTATTTGCTTATCCTACTGTTAATTCTGTCCTCCATGATTAATGATGTGAAACCCCACTTTCAAGTAGTTATCAGCCAATTATTCAATAACCTTTGTTCATTTTTCTACTAGATTCTTTCCTTTGGTTTAATTATTAAAATTTTTAATTTTGAAAAAATGTTAATCTACAAAGAAGTTGCCAGAATTTCCTACTGAATACTCATATATCTTTTCATCTAGATTCACCAATTGTTAACCATTGATCGTATTTGTTGTATTTTTCTCTCCGTCTCTCTGTATATCAACATTTTTGTGAATTATTGAGAATGAATCATGTTGATACCATGTTCCCCAATCAATATTCACTCAAATTTTTATCTGAAATGATCATTACTATGGTGGTTGCAAAATCCACTCTATTATGCCTTCTACATTTATGAGTTGCCATTCTACTGTAAAATGTTTGCCACATTTGTTGTATTTTTCTATCTGTCTACCTACTTATGTATCTATCAACTCTAAAAGTAAGCTGTAGACACCATAACCTTTTATTGCTAAAAACTCAAGTATATCTCAAATACAAAGGCAGTTTCTTTCAAAATTACTGTAGGAAGTCCAAGAAATTTAACTTTTTCATATTAATATTATATGTATTATTATAAAAATTTGGCAATTATCTGAATAATAGCATTTTCTCCTAATGCGATATCACATGTTGTATTTAGTTTTCACATCTGTTTAGTGTTCTTTAATCTGAAATAGGTCCTTAGCCTTTTTAAAAATGATGTTAACATTTTTAAAGAATATATTCATGTTGTAGAAAGTGTTTTAATTCGGCTATTTCTGGTTCCTTCTTCAAGACTAAATTCAAGCTACTTATTTTCTCAGAAGAGTTCATGATTGATGCTATTTCTGTCTCAGTTCAGAAAGCTCATGACATCATTCTGATCACTCGGACAAAGAGGTTTCCACCAGATTTCCCCACTAAAAAGATTCAGTTTCCTTCCATGTAATTAATATATCATCTACAAGGAGAAGACACCATGTTGATATCATGTTTCCCAGTGAAGATTCACCCAAATTCTTGTCTGAAGTAATTATTAATATAGTGGTTATAAAATGGCAAATATTCAACTTTGTTATGATTTTTATATTTTGCTAGTTGTCATTCTACTATAAAAATGTTTTTACTTTTATTTATTAATTCATCTGTATGTTTAGTATAGTATGGAGTCCTGTTTTCATTTTATACTCAATATGTTATTAGTCATTTTTGTTTTTATTCTTTTGAGGAGCAGAACTGTCCCAGACTTCACCAGTGTGAGGTCCTTAGTGTTGGTTTGCACATGTCATGTTGGCGGGGGGTGATCTTTTAACACTTCCTTGATTTATGGACAAGGTATCCCAGGCTTATTAATAGAGTCTTCTGATGTTCATAATATCTTGATCAAGTTCAATTTATTAATACATGGCCACTACTCTTTGTACTATGATTAGGAAATCCTTACTTAAAAAAAGTTCACGTTATTATGGCTACCGCCTTCTGTATTTTAACTTGAAAAATCCTTGCTTACTTAACACAAGTTCAGGAAATTATTTTCCTGTGATTTTTCTTTCTACAGACTTTTATGCTTAGATCTACAGTCCTGCTTGAATTGAATTTTACTTATGGATTGTATATAACGTTCTGCTTCTTCTCTATAAGGAAGAAAGGGGCACTATTAATTATGGAGGGGTCAGCAGGTATAGACTAGACCTGTCTGGGAAAATTTGGACAATTTCCAGTTAACACTTTAAAGCCCTCTGGTAGGCATTGGCTCCTGACTACCTCAAGACCTCATTTTTTACAGGTCTCCCTGTCACACTGATGGCTTCGCTGTTCCTCAAACCTGTCAAGACAGCCCTTATCCTAAGCCTGTGTTCTTTCTTCCAATAGGACTCTCCTCTGCCATACAGCCATTGGGCCTACTCTTCACTGAGGTCTCTGACAGTCACCTCCTGAGACATATTTCCCCAACCACCCAATCAAAACTAGCTCCACTCTATGCCCTTAGTTACTGCCTACTGCTTTTCCTTGTGTCAATTTCTTCACAGTACTTCCTGCCACCTGATGGAGTGGAGGACTCTAAGTTCCAAGAGGGCAGGAGCAGATTTTCTTTCATTTACTTTTGTGCCCTTGCACGTAGCTATGACCCTGCCTGCTGCACACCAGGATGCAATAAATATTGGCCAAGTGCATGAATGGAGTGTTTGTCTCTTCCATATCTTAGTATCCAATGGACCTAGCCTTTCCCACCATATTCTTCTAAGAACTTTTTATTTGCTTCTTTGGTCTGCTTATTTTTCCAGAAAACAAAATAGAATATAATTTTCAAGTTGTAAAACAAACAAGCAAACAAAAATATTTCTATTTGTTGAAATCAAGTGTCTTAGTCCACTTTGTGGATTAAGTCACTTGGTGGACTAAGTAAAAGAATACTCAAGATTGGGTGAGTTAGAAAGAAAACAAATTTTATTTCTGAGGATTCTGGTGGCTGTGAAGTCCAAGATCATGGCATTGATCTCTGGGGAGGACCTTGTTGCTGAGTCCTCACATGGCAGAGGTAGAAAGGCAAGAGAGCAAGCCAAACCAATGTTTCATGAAGCTTCTCTCTAAGGGCCTTAATCCCTTTCCTGAGGAAGGCGCCCTCATGGCCTAATCACCTCTTATAGACCCCACCTCTTAATTCTGTCATATTGTAAACATCTACATCTTGAAGGGGACACATTCAAACTACAGTATTGTCTAAATCTAAAAAATAACTTGAGAAAAAATTGACATTTTTAACAATACCTGTCTTACCACTGAGAAATATAGAATGTCTATTCTTTCCTTCCTTTCAATGGTTCTTTGACTGCTTTCAATGCAATTTTTAAATTCTATCATATATGTTTATTTGTTTTTTAGATTATTTTGAGGTATTTTATGGAATATTCATGTTATTACAGTGAATAAGATTCTTTTTGCATCATATCTTCTCTAACTCAGGATTTAAAGTATACAGGAAAGGTCTTTTGGGTTTGTCCATATGCTTTGATGAAATCTCATCTAACAGGGCACATTTGCAGGACACTTTGCTACTATGGACATCATAACAATGACTAATACAATAATAGCAATCATGAGATAACAATTATAGCAATACCATGACCATGACATAACAGAACACTAAATTACAGGTGTTCTCAACACCTGTAACACCCAGAGCTAGTAGGCCTGCAATGGGTATTTGTTGTTATGAATTAATAAATTTGTAGCCATAGCCAGTGTGGTGGCTTACCCCTGTCATGCCTTGGGAGGCTGAGGCGGGTGGATCACCTGAGGTCAGGAGTTTGAGACCAGCCTGACCAAGCTGGTGAAGCCCTGTGTCTCCTAAAAATACAAAATTAGCTGGGCATGGTGACACATGGCTGTAATCCTAGCTATTTGGGAGATTAAGGCAGGAAAATGGCTTGAAACCAAGAGGTGGAAGTTGTAGTGAGCTGAGATAGTGCCATTGCACTCCAGGCTGGGTGACAAGAACAAAACTCTGTCTCAAGCAAACAAACAAACAAATGAAACAAGGAGACCCTCTCTCAAAAAATAAAAAAAGAAAGAATGAAAAAGAAAAAATTTGTAGACATAGTCACAATTCTCATTTTTCCTGATTTCACAGACTGCACCTCAAGTGAGTTCCTACTATGATAATGAGCATTGTTTAGAGAGAATACTTCTTAATCTCCTTCCAGTCCTACTTTTCAAAAAGTTATAGCTGCAAAGAGGACTGAAATGTATTGAAATCATTGTCAACACCTTTTGAAACGGTTCTGTATCTTTTACTTTTTTCAAATATCAGTTTAATGCATTATTTAAATTTTATAACATCTTTCTAATGTTACCTGAGATAAATCCTACGTATCTGCGTATATGTACGTTCAGACTTAGTACAGTGGTTTGTGGTAAAATTTTCATTAGGATCTTTATACATGAGAGTGATTTACAATTGTCATATCTGTGCTGTGCTAATCCATATTGAAATCGGGTTTAGGTTAGCATTTCAAAAACACATTTCCTGTTAAATTATATAATTTGCTTGAAAGGATAACTGAAGCCAGAGCCTTTAAAGAGTAACTATTTGAATATTCCTATGATACTTTTTCATTCGTGACCCTGTCAATTTGTGTCATGGGGGTTGCTATACAGATTATTTTATCACCCAGGTATTAAGCCTAGCACCCAGTAGTTATTTTTCCTGATTCTCTCCCTCCTCCCACCCTCCATTCCCAAAACGTGACAGTGTGCTGTTCCCCTCTATGTGTCCACATGTTCTTATTATTTAGCTCCTACTTAAAGTAAGAACATATGATATTTGGTTTTCTGTTACTGCATTAGTTTGCTAAAGATAATGGTCTCCAGCTCCAGCCATTTTTCCTGCAAAGAACGTGATCTCATTCTTTTTTCATGGCTGAATACTATTTCATGGGGTATATGTACCACATTTCATTTATCCAATCTACCATTGAGAAACATTTAGGTTGACTTCATGTCTTGCTATTGTGAATAGTGCTGGGGCAATAAACGTACACGTGCATGTGTCTTTATGGTAGAACAATGTATAATCCTTTGGGTATACACCCAGTAAGAGGATTGCTACGTCAAATGGTATTTCTGTTTTTAGGTCTTTGAGGAATCACCACATTGTCCTTTACAATGGTTGAATGAATTTACACTCCTACTAACAGTATATTAGTGTTCTTTTTTCTCTGCAACCTTGCCAGCATCTGTTATTTTTGGCTTTTTAATAACAGCCATTCTGACTGATGTCAGATACTATCTCATTATGGTTTTGTGCATTTCTCTAATGATCAGTGATGTTGAGCCTTTTTTTCATATGCTTGTTGGCGGCAGGTATGTCTTCTTTTGAAAGTGTCTTTTCATGTCCTTTGCCCACTTTTTAATAAAGTTTTTTTCTTGTAAATTTGTTTAAATTCCTTATAGATGCTGGATATTAAATCTTTGTCACATGCATAGTTTGCAAAAATTTTCTCCCATTCTAGAGGCTGTGTGTTCACTTTGTCAACAATTTTCTTTGGTGTGCAGAAGTTTAGTTTAATTAGATCTCATTTGTCAACTTCTGCTTCTGTTGCAATTGCTACTGGTGTGTTCATCATGAAATCTTTGCCTGTTCCTATGTCCAGAATGGTATTGCCTAGGTTGTCTTCCAGAGTTTTTATAGTTTTGGGTTTTACAGCTAAGTCTTTAATCCATCTTGAGTTGATTTTTGTATATGGTATAAGGAAGAAGTCTAGTTTCAACCTTCTGCTTATGGCCAACCAGTTTTCCCAGCACCCTTTATTGAATAAGGGAATCGTTTCTCCACTGCTTCTTTTCGTCAGGTTTGTCAAAGATCAGATAGTTGTAGATGTGTGACCTTTCTTCTTGGTTCTCTATTCTGTTCCATTGTTTTGCATGTCTGTTTTTGTACCAGTACCATGCTGTTTTGGTTAGTGTAGCCCTGTAGTAGAGTTTGAAGTTGGGTAGTGTGATGTCGCTAGCTTTGTATTTTGCTTAGGATTGCCTTGGCTTTTTTGATTCCATATAGATTTTAAAATATTATTTTCTAGTTCTGTAAAGAATGTCAGTGGTAGTTAAATAGAAATAGCATTGAATCTATACATTGCTTTGGGCAGTATGCATTTTAACTATATTGATTCTTTGTATCCATGAGCATGGAAAAGTTTCTATCATTTAAAAAAATCCTGGCCATGCACAGTGGCTCATGCCTGTAATCCCAACACTTTGCGAGGCTAGGGCAGGCAAATAATGAGGTCAGAAGATTGAGACCATCCTGTCTAACACAGTGAAACCCTGTCTCTACTAAAAATACAAAAAATTAGCTGGGCATGGTGGTGAGCACCTGTAGTCCCAATTACTTGGGAGGCTGAGGTAAGAGAATCACTTGAACTCAGCAGGTGGAGGTTGCAATGAGCCAATATCACACCACTGTACTCCAGCCTGGGTGACAGAGCAAGACTATGTCTTAAAAAAAAAACCCACAGAATATTTTCATTTATTGATATTTTCAAGTTTCAATTCTGCTAAGTAGATGCATAGCTTTAAGAAATAGCATCATGCCTTTTGTTACAATTGTGACTTTCTAATTTTATGTTTTTGTATGGTAGATTGTTAAAAATTAAATTTGATTTGCCTATTTTACTGATTTTGTAAAAAGAAGCAGCTCTTGGTTCTATTTATAGATTTCTTTTTTTCATGATTAACTAATTTCTGTCATATTTCTTTTATTTCTTTTCTCCTGGTTTCCTTAGGACTAATTTTTTTTAACTCAAAATAAATACATAAATAAATCACACACACATACACACACATGCAGACACACACAACCTGAGGTGAGTACTCTAGAAACTGTCATTCTTTTTCTTAAAAGTTGTGCCTTTCTGTCTGATAATCTTATTAACCAAGACGTATGTATTTTAAAACAGTATGTTCTCATTTTCATGCTCATCTAAGTTACCCACTATAGGACATGTTAATTTACCTCTTAATCCTACAGGTTTTTAGCCAAATGATTTTCACTTTTATTTATTTTTGAATGTATGAGTGATTTTGGTACTTTCTCTTAAACCCAGGTTATTAATGTGTAGGTTTGTTTGTATTTTATTTAAAAATATGTTTTGTACAATTTCTATTTTGGGGAATATATGTTCTGTAGGGATGAGCCTATGACCAATTTTCTAAATTGTCATGGACACTTAAACAAGAAAGAAAGCTCATCCATGTTTATAAATTTCTCTATTAATTACATTAATCAAATCTATTATGCTCATATGTATGTTCTGGGTGTTTCATCTTTCTTGGACTGACACTATTAGTTTAAATTCTTACCATGCGTTTCTGTTCAGCATTCTTTGGAATTAAAATCATTTTTGCTTTACCAGTTTTGATTCAACATACAAAGCTCTAACACAATTATTTCCTTACATTGCATTGGGTTTTGCATAAGGCATTAAAATGGCCTTATTTGTCCCATTAAACAGTATTTGCTAGAAATTTAACTTCTCTTCAATTACATTTCTATCTTCTTTATATTTGCTAACATTTCCATGTTTTATATTTGTTCATCCTTTCATTTTTCATTTCCCTGTTTTCCCCACTTTGGGCATATATATGTATGTGTATATATATATATATATATATATATATATTTTTTTTTTTTTTTTTTTTTTTTTGAGACGGAGTTTCACTCTTGTTACCCAGGCTGGAGTGCAATGGCACGATCTCAGCTCACCGCAACCTCTGTCTCCTGGGTTCAGGCAATTCTCCTGCCTCAGCCTCCTGAGTAGCTGGGATTACAGGCACACGCCACCACGCCCAGCTAATTTTTTGTATTTTTAGTAGAGACGGGGTTTCACCATGTTGACCAGGATGGTCTCGATTTCTTGACCTCGTGATCCACCCGCTTCGGCCTCCCAAAGTGCTGGGATTACAGACTTGAGCCACTGCGCCCAGCCGGGCATATTTTTATAAGTAGCATGTCAGGGAGACTCTTGGAATTTTAATAAGTGAGTTTAATCCATTTGTTGTCCTGCTATGCTGCCGTGTTTTATGCTCTCAGCTTTAACGCTGCCTACTGCTCACTTCCTTGTCTGCCCTTTGCCTTAGAGAAATATGTTTAGCTTGCTCTTATCTTCTAAAATGGTTTTGAACTTTGACATTCTAAATTTAATCCTATTAGACAGTGCTTTCCAGAGAGTGTTTGGCAGAACGACTCATCCCATGAGATGTTCTGTTAAAAAAAATAATCTGTGGTCAAATACTACATGCTACATAACCCCTTAGAGAGCCTTAAGGCACAAGAGTGGAGTAAAGGCTCTGAGGAGTCCTGCAGTGGGTGCAGGGGTTGGGGAGGAGCCTGTCTTTGTTTTCCCAAGCTATTTTTTTAGGAGGGCTCTCATCACCATTATTGCCTGAAGTTCTCAAGAAAATACTTCCCAAATGTTAGCCAAAGAGGAATTTCTCAGCCTTCACTGGTATGGGCAAATTCCAGAATTGATGCCTCTCTCCTTGAGCCCTATATAAGACTCAGCATGCGGCCTAGTGTCCCAAGGAAGAAGAGGGTAAGCCCTCTAGAGCAAAGAGGTTCACAGGATGGGGAAAGGGATATGTTTGACCTGGAGGAGACCCCCATGGGGCATGAAGCGGAGGAGAAAGCCTACTTGACTTGGCTGCTGCAGGGAGGAGAGGAGGGCAAAGACATGGAAAGCCAGAGTCCTGAGGCCTCCTCAGACTGAGCTCTCCTGGAGGTAGGAAAAGGCTAGAGAACCTAGAAAAATATGAAGGAAAGGGGAAAGCAGGGTGCTTTTGTCCCACTGGGGCTCCAGCAGCAGAACAGCTTGCTCCTGTCACCTCAGCAGCAGGGACCACCCTGCTCCCCGTGGTCCAGAGGGAGGAGGCTGAGATTCTGAAATCAGGCTTACCCAGGGCCCAAGGCAGGTGTGGGCAAACATCATGGCCAAAGCTGCTGGGTGAGCTGTGACCAAGACCCTGAGGACCAGCAGCTCTAGCGAGAACCAGAGTGGGGCCCACAAGCCCAGGACATGCTGGGGGAGCTGCCTGAGTTTCTACAGCTCAGGCATTAGCTAATTTAAATACTGTGTGATTAGGAGTAAGGCTGGACGGGTGCCGGTGGAAGGACATCACTCAGAGGACTGAGAGGGTCCCAGATTCTCATCAGAATTCCTTCTAGGGACACAGGGAACACTGAAGTTAGGACACCTGGACTAGAGGGTGAGAAAGAAACTACGTCCAAAGGTGCGTTTGAGGGCAGGGGCCCCAAAGGGGGCTGTACAACATCCTCAGGTTGGGGTGAGGGTTCACTGAAGCCAGAGACAGGGAAGGTGCATGGAGAGGGTGCCTCCCACCAGCTGAGGCCTTGGCAAAGGACCAAGCAGCCCCCAGTGACACTTCAGAGAAAAAAACAAGGACAATAAATACCCTGGCCTCAATCACCCCCTCCCTCCCATCTCTTGCAATGCCCCTATGGATGTGGCCCTTACAAGTCAGCTTCCCAAAACTCAAAGTCGGAAGAAGTTAGGAGTGAAGTGGGGAGAGGGGTGACAAGGATCTTGCCCTGCCCAAGGAAACACACAGACCAGCAAGTGGGCTCAAGGCCCTCCCTGCTCCAATGTGGTGAAGTTAAGTCACTTTCCTTTCTACCCAGATGCCATCAAGCTAGAAAGGGCCAAGGACCACTGAGAAGGAGTCCAGACACCTTTCATTAGGAAACTGATCACTTCCTGGCCCCCTGGTGCAGTGAGGTTAAGTTTCTTTCCTCTCCACTCAGATGTCATCAAGCTGGAAGAGGGGGCCAAGGACCACCAAAAAGCTGGAAGAGGGGGCCAAGGACCACCAAAAAGCTGGAAGAGGGGGCCAAGGGGCCTCACTTCCTGGTCCCACCAAGCTCATCAGTCCTAGTTCAGGGATTCTGACTTAAAAGAGGAACAGCGATAGAAAATAACACTAGTGTATATTTTTGCACATCTGAGTGAAGTGCATAACAGTTAACCCTGACCTCCAAGTACATGAACAGGTCATTAGCATGGTCAGTTCTAAATACTTGTTTCAGTGGTAGCAAGTTCTTATGAAAGGCCTGCTTTATTACAGTTAATGCCCCCAAATCATCACCATTTCCCTGCACAAATCAGCACTAATTACTTGCAACCCACATACTGTTAAACAGTGATGTCTCTGCATCTGCCTCCCTCTAATTTAAATACTGTGTGATTAGGAGTCAGGCACAGTGGCTCACACCTATAATCCCAGCACTTTGGGAGGCTGAGGCAGGTGGATCACCTGAGGTCATGAGTTCGAGACCAGAGTGGCCAACATAGTGAAACCCTGTCTCCACTAAAAAATACAAAAATTAGTCAGGCATAGTGGTGCATACCTGTAATCCCAGCTACTTGGGAGGCTGAGGTGGGAGAATTCCTTGAACCTGGGAGGTGGAGGTTTCAGTGAACCGAGACGGCACCACTATACTCCAGCCTGGGCAACAGAGCAAGCCTCCCTTTCAAAAAAAATAAATAAAATAAAATAAATAATAAATAAGTACTGTGTGATTAGGAACCTCATGTGAGCTGTCTCCATTAGGCTCTATTGAATGCAAGTTTGGGGTAGACCCTCAAAAAAAGTTCTGCCTTAGAAAGAAAGATCAGTGGTATTTCTCTGTATGCAGCATGTCCTGTGGAGATCCCAGCTGGACTTGAATGAGTGGGAAATGCAGCAGCACCACTGTTTGCACCTACTTTTCACGCATTCTTCCATCATCTAGGAAGCTTGGCAGGAACCATGGGTTGGAGCGATACAGGTAGATCGTCTGCTAATCACAGGAAGGATTAATAATGGAGCTTCTAGAATCATCTCTAGGATGGCTCAGTAGTACGTTTTCAACAAGTTCTCCTCGGACTTGTATTTCGCATCTCCTCATTCACACTGTTGGACCGACTGACACACACGGCTTCCATGCGGGCAGACTTTGGCTAGAATAGGGACTGCACATCAGAATTACCTGCAGAGCATTATGCTTTTAAGCCGGTGCCTGGTTTCCACCTGGGCCATCTGATCAGAACCTGTGGGGGTAGTTTGGTGTTATGCTGTTTAAGGAGCCTCAGGCAGCTCTGGTGTGCAGGTAGGATAGACCTGAGAACCACTAAGCTGGGTGGAGATCTCCTGTATTCATCTGTCACTCACTCTTTCCAGGAGGAAGAGAAGTCAGTTGCTCCAGGTGACTACTGGAGGGTGACCTAGGTGTTTCCAGCCGAGCTCTTTACTTTCTCCTTGAGCCTGCCCACCTGCAGGGAGAGTCTGCTCTGGTCTGTCAGGGACTGCCTCTAACGACCAAGCCCTGTGGGTGTCTAGCTGTGTCCCAGCCAGAGGCATGTCTGCTAATTCAGTGGCAAAATATTAGCAAGTGCATCTGGCTGAGATCTAAAGCCATATCTCCAGTGGGCTTTGGTCAGTGACAAGGCTGGTATCTTCATCTCCTGCCTGGCTCCTCTCTATATCTCATTGGTTCAAAATGCAGATAGTGAAGAGCAGAATGGTGTTTACGGACAGACTCCCCTAAGCTAATGCCACGTCATTGGCAGGTGCTTTTCTGCTACCAGGAAAAATGTAGGGAATCCTCAGAATGTGCATTGCAAGAATTTCTGTATTTGTCTTTTTTTTTTTTTCTGAGACAGAATCTCACTCTGTCACCCAGGCTGGCGTGCAGTAATGCAGTCTTGGCCCACTGCAACTTTTGCCTCCCAGGTTCTAGCAATTCTCCTGCCTCAGCCTCCCTAGAAGCTGAGATTACGGGTGTGCACCACCATGCCTGGCTAATTTTTGTATTTTTAGTAGAGATGGAGTTTCACCCTGTTGGCCAGGCTGGTCTTAACTCCTGACCTCAGGTGATCCACCTGCCTCGGCCTCCCAAAGTGCTGGCATTACAGGTGTGAGCCACTGTGCCCTGCCCGACAGCCCAATATCTATATTCATAATAAAGAAATATGAGTAAATAGAAGGAAATCAAATCATTTCATTATAATAAACACTTGCTTTTATGTTTCTTTGCTTTTATTCTAGTTTCTAAACTAGCCCTCTGGAGATGAGGGTCAAAAAAGTATCTGCAGGGGAAGCAAACAATGGTGTCTACAGAAAGGCAAATGAGGATGGAGCCCTGGGGTCCTAGACGTGGTCCTTACATGGGGATCGGCCCTAGTGTGGTCCATTGAGATTTGCCCAGAGAGTCTGGCCGGGCCACACCTCCCACCGTGGTGTCATCCTCCCTGTGGCAGCTCTTGCCCAGTGTAGGTTTCACCATGAACTCAGAGCTCACAGCCTGGTCTGAAAGGCAGCCCTTACCCTAAATCTGAGCAGCCACTACTGCATCGAGTGGCATGTACTTTTTTTTAGGCTTTCTAATTCATATGGAAGAAATGTCTTTTAGGGAACGTTGTACCAGATTACATTCCCCGAAGAAATGTGTGAGCCTTCTCCAGTCTCACTAACATTTATTAATATTTTTTATCCTCCATCATGTAGATGAAAAACATCATATGGTTATGCTACCTTCAGTTTGTTGATTAATTCTAAGATGAAAGCTTTACATATTTTTATTCTTTCTTGAATTAAATGTCTTTATTTTCCCCTTAGAATATTTTTCTTATATTTAAGAGTTTTTATATAGTAAAATTCATATAGATTAAAAATCTTTCCCCCAGGAAGTCATTGTTCTTAGTTCGTGGTGGCGGTTTTCCTGTTTTTCACGGAAATTTATAAGATCATACATGATATTACTTTCCTTTATTTCTGCCCTTGATGTCATGCTATTTTACCTATTTTATGAATATTCACTTACACTTTCTTCTCTTATATTTTATTAGGTTGGAGTAAAGTAATTGCAGTTTTGCCATTACTTTTAATGCCAAAAATCCCATCAAAATCCAAAAATCCCTTTCATAAACTTTCCCTCTCAGTCTTTAAGTCCCAGCCTCAACATGAGGGTGTTTAAAAGCTGCACAAATAGATCTTGAAATCTGCAGTGAAATTTCTGTACCGAGGTCTCATTGGAATACAGCGTCTCAAGCCTCAGGTGAACCAATGGGTGGAGTCCCATCTTAATGTGTGGCTATAGCATTTTACAACCAATGAGTATCTTGGATCTGGCAAAGCATATGGCCAAAGTTGGAAGCTTTCTAGACCCAGCCAACTTGCTAAGTGGTTTCTTCTGTGAAGAGAGACTAAGTATCTGACCATGACCCACAAGAGCAGAGCTGGGAGCCCAAAGGTGGGACAGCAGACAATCCCTGCTGGGACTGAGGAGGCTGTAGCAGCTGTTGGGTGTATGTGTTTCAAATGTGCTGGACAGGTTTTCACATGTGGTCATATCAGCAATAAAGCAGCAGTGTTCTTGTCTGGGCAGATGATCCAGCTTTCCTTCCACCTGGCATTGGCGGGAAGGACAGACCCTTCCAGTCCATGGGAGTCCTTAACACCAGGACTCACGAACTAATGGACAAGATTGACCATGAGTTGGTAATTGTTGAAGGCTAGTGTTAGATGCATTATGCTCTTCAGGAGCAGGCTATTGTGGCTGTTAGTCGCAACCCTTTGCAGGTTGCAAGGTGAGGATATCTGCTCCCACTACGAGGTTAGTTTGAGGATTTTCACTGACACCCTTTGGAGAACTTGAGGCATGTTCCCCATAGTTTGGGGCTGAACTGGCCTCTGACTTCCACCTGAGAAGTAGAAAAGGCAGAGACAGGCTGACCAGTTGCCATCAGTAAGCTGACGGGGGAGGCAGTGCATGGAAACTGGGCTGTGCACCCAGAGTTTCTTGGGGCAAAGAAGTCATGAGCATTCCCATTTGGTCCACATGGGTGATACCATAGTGGGTGGATGTCAGGTCTTGCAAAATAGAGTCCTTAGAGGGAAAAACCTGCATCAGAGAAGTTTGAGGTATTGCTGGATTCTTAGGGAGTGACAAAGGGGTAAGAGGCTCCTCTCACAGATGAGGCGACAGAATCACAGATTTAAGTAATTTGCCAAAGTTCATCAAGCAGTAATGGATGCATCTGGAGTAAATTAGAATTCTTAATAGAGGAGGGAAGTTGGAGGTATAGAGGGACAAGATTGACCGTGAGCTGATAATTGTTGGAGGCTGGTCTTAGCAGATGGGGTGCATTATATCATTCTCTTGATTCTCTTTTTTGTGTTTGGAAATTTCCATAATAAAAAGTTAAAGCGTGTGTTGAGCAGTTTGGGGAGGATGCTGAACAATCAGAGGGTGTAGATTATAAATGACTGGCAGGCCCACACCTGTGCATTCTGGCTGAGACCCAGCCCTGGTGCAGTAGGGATTCAACCCCCCAGTCTGCCTGTAGCCCGCGTTTCCACTGTCTCCCCAGATTGCCCACTTTGCTGAAATGGCCAAAGAAGGAGTGAATCTTGTGACCAGACCCTTTTATCCCCTCTGTCTATTACCTGACCCCTGGGTCTCTGCCCCCATCCCCGTCTCCTCCTCCTAGGCTGATTGGAATATTGGGGTAACAGGGGAAGTCCTCCCGAGGATATAACCAGAAAATCCAATTTTTCCCGTGAAGAGTTAAATTAACTGCAGATCTGAGTGAAGATGTACAGAACCTCACTGCAGAGGCAGAATGAGTTTTCAGCTATTAATGGAGGAACCAGATGCTCATTTGTCTAATGAACAGGTTTCAAGGTCACATGTCTTTCTTCTCCATGAATGCATATTCCTTGTAAAAGTCATTGAAATAGTATGTTGGGGAAAGGGGTTAGATCCCAAACACCGAGCATCTTCTACATCTGTGGTCTTCAACCACTAATGTGCCATTAAAGTGGCTCTAATAGTAGTTTAGGCATGAAACTGTGAGCATTTTGTTTTTATTTGCAAGAATTAGAACGGATTTGAGATTGTCCTTACGGTATTGTCACGAGCATTCTTCTGCCTTCTGCTGCATGTTCATAAGTGTGAGAGGAAATGGTGGAATTGAGGGTTGTCCTTGGTCATCCGGGGAAGGTTTTTTTTTTTTGCATATTTGAGCACCAGCCATCATTTGTCTTGCAGTGGGAAGAAAAACGTTAAGATCCACTATTGTAGATGCTCATTATACGATTACTGAGTTAAACTGAACACTGGACTTGCAGTCTCTATTCAGAAGCGAAGAGTAGCGATAGAACAATGGATTCCCTTTCATCCCTTTTAGCAAAAACCTCACCCGGAGGGGCCAGTATGTGTGAACTGAGGGACAAATTACTCTATTTGTTTATCAGCTTTTGCAGGAAAATAACCACAAAGAATTCTTGGTGGCACATCACACGCTGGTTTTGTTTAAAGGTATTGATGATGATAAATTGGCCTGAAATAAACGGTTTATGGTTAGGAGTAATTTTATTGATTTGGGGCCTGGCTGATCTCTTGGAAATACAACATTATTTTCAGCGAATCGATCGTGTCTGGTTTTGGAAGGCTTTGTACTGCGTTTGTCTTAAATTATATTTAAATAATTGATCACGATTGATATTTGTTCATGACCTTTAACTGAACTCTCACTGACCGGGCCCTGGAGATCAATTCTGTGGGTGGCTCATTAGTTCTTGTGACTTTTCTAAGATGCTTGATGTTTTTCTACATTTAAATTCTCTATTAGGTGTTGAATTCAGCAATCAAAAATTATTTTTTTGCAGGGCAAGGAAGGCAAAGTAACACCAAGAATCCCAAATGAAGACCGCCTCCTTTCCCCTGAGATCTGGGCCTCTGCTGTGACTCAGGGTGTCTGTTCTTATTTCGTTTTCACCCATCACCAAGAATGAAGCCTCAGTCCCACATTTGTCTTCTTATTCTCTCCCCAATCCCCACCATATTCGTTTATTGCAAAACTTCTCTTGGCTCTTCTATGCTGTCATTCTTCTCTTCCCCCATTCGCCCACCCCATTGCTGCTTGTCTGGTGCAGACCCTTTAAAGAAGGGGAGTGGGGGGCATAAAGAGTGGCTGCAGATGCCCTGGCTTCCTGGGAGAACCCCCAAATGGGGGATCAGTGTACTCTCTCTTAGATTTTTAGGAACTGGACATGAAATCTGGAAGCCTGAGTGTGTCCTCACTCACACAGTCACCTGTCTAGTCCAGGGTTTCCCAACTGGGTCTGAAGAGCCCCAGTGTTCCATGGGTATGAGTGGCCTTCTGGTGGGCAGATTCAGGCCATTGGCCCCTACTTCAACCAGACCTTCTAGGCTCATCTCTTTAAAATGATTTGCTGTCACTCCTTATGTGTAGGGAAGTGACACAATTCATCATAGGGGCAAATGACATTTTTGTTTTGGAAAACCCTTCAAGGTGGGCCAGGATACAGGAGATAAAAATGAATTATTTTGCCTTACATGACGAAGTAGCAGAATGTTTGCATTTTCTGCAGGCAGCCCAATGGACTGAGAGTGAAGAGCTTGCATCTCAACAATGGGGTTGTATTAGGTTTCTAGGGCTGCCACTAAAAAGTACTAAAACTGGGTGACTTTAACAAATGTGTTGCCTCACAGTTATGGAGGCTGGCAGTCCAAAATCAAGGTGTTGGCAGGGCCATACTCCCTCTGACACCTGTAGGGGAGAATCCTTTCCTCCTCTTCCTGGCTCCTGATGATTGGCCAACAATCTTTGGCACACCTTGGCTTGTGGACACCATCACTTGGTCCTCTGTGTTCACATGGCCTTCTTCCCATGTCTCTTCATATCATCCTCCCTCTGAAGAGATCTGTGCCTGTATTCCAATTTCCCCTTCTGACAAAGACACCAGTCTTACTAGAGTAGAGCCCACTCTAACGGCCTTAACCTCCATAGAGACCCTATTTCCTAATAAAGTCATATTCTGAGGTGCTAAAGATTAGGATTCAACATATCTTTTGGGGTCACTCAATTTAATCTATCACAAGATTAGAAGAAGGAAATGCTCACAAGGCAAGAGATTAAGAGGTTGGGATCTCATGAGAGCAAGCCCTTTGGTGAAGAATGTCCAGAGAATTTTTAGAAATAGGGAAGTCTGCTATTAAATTTGGAGGAATCCTGGCTGGGCAAGGTGGCTCATGCCTGTAATCCCAGCACTGTGGGAGGCTAAGGCAGGTGAATCACTTGAGATCAGGAATTCAAGGCCAGCCTGACCAACACGATGAAACCCCATCTCTATAAAAAATACAAAAATTAGCTGGATGTGGTGGCGTATGTCTAAACCTCAGCTACTTGGGAGGCTGAGGCAGGAGAGTTTCTTGAACCCAGGATGGGGAGGTTGCAGTGAGCTGAGATAATGCCACTGCACTCTAGCCTGGGTGACACAGACTCCATCTCAAAAAAAAAAAAAAAAGAAAGAAATTGGAGGAGTCTCTACTTTTAATCTGCGTTCACTTACTTTTTCTCCAAGGCTTTAATGAGTCTTGTGTGTAACAGCCTCGTCGTATTAGTTCATTTTCACACTGCTGTTAGTATAAAGAACTACCCAAGATGAGGTAATTTCTTTTTTTTTTCTGTGTGTTTTTAAAATATTATTTATTTATTTATTTTTTACAGTATTTTTTATTGCATTTTAGGTTTTGGGGTACATGTGAAGAATATGCGAGATTGTTGCATAGGTACACACATGGCAGTGTGATTTGCTGCTGCCTTCCTCCCCATCACCTATATCTGGCATTTCTCCCCATGCTATCTCTACCCAATTCCCCACCTCCTGGATGAGGTGATTTCTAAAGGAAAGAGGTTCAACTGACTCCCAGCTCTTCATGGTGGGAAAGGCCTCAGGGAACTTACAATCATGGAGGAAGAAGCAGCAAGTACCTTCTTCACAAAGCGGCAGGAAAGAGAGAAGGGCAAAGGAGGAACTTCCAGACACTTACAAACCCATTAGCATGAGAGCAATATGGGGGAAACCACCCCTACGATCCAATTATTTCTCTTCCTCAACATGTGGGGAGTATGATTAGAGATGGGATCTAGGTGGGGACACAGAGCCAAACCATATCACGTGTGCTAGTGGAACTTGAAGAATAAAGGAGAGATTGTGTTTGTGTTTCAGGTGAAGTGAGAATGGCTTTATCCTGGATAACTATTGTTTGGCTAATTGGCTGGATCCTTCACTGGATTGTAAGGAGCACTGTCATGAAACCAGGTGCCTTGTCATGTTCATCGTGTAGAATGATGCCAAAAAACCAGTGCAAACTTAATAAATATTTGTTGAATAAATACAAGAGTGAACAGCACACAGCAACTGCAGGGGGACAGGGAATTCTTTGGGATCTGAGAGCTGGGCTGATAGCTGTCATTTATAAAGAGTAGCAATAGGACACTTTCTGCTGTTTATCTACCAACCCTCAAACCCCAGGTAGAGTGCTGGACTTCCCACAGTTAATGGGGAAGGAGCTCAAGCAGTTCTATTCGGAGATGAACAGAAAAGGCCTCCAAAGACTGCAGAACTCAGGGACAATTTGTTTCCATCATTTTTTTACAGTTATCTTTCATATTAGACTTTTTCAGGTAAAACTTACATATAGTGAAAGGCACAGATCTTAAGTGTACTTGATGCATTTTGACAGTGTTCTCGCACATTACCAACATATAAACAAAATATAGAAAGTTTCCATCACCCAAGTAAGTTCCCTTGTGCCCCCTTCCAGTCAGTGCCCGACACCCTCCTCACAGGCCGTACATTTTCTGATGTCATCCACCAGAGATTCATTTAACCTGTCACGAACGTCGTAGAAATAAAATCTTGGTGCCTACTTTTCGGTTGGCTTCTTTTGTGCAATACAGTTTTTTCTGAGATGGTTTTATGTTGATATATAATCCGTATTTTATCCATCTTTATTGCTAGGAAGTACAGTTGTTGATGGCTATTTGAGTTTTTGTTTGCGTCCATTATGAATAACTTCTATAAACATTCTTTTGTAAGTCTTTTGTTTAAATACATTTTCACTACTCTCGAGTAGTGGGAACCCTTCAGAGAAAGGGATTCCTGTTATGCATGTTTAAGTTCATAAGAATCTACCAAATGGTTTTGCAAATTGGTTATAGCATTTCACTCTTGCATTGGTCATAGACGGCAGTTCTAGTTGCTTTGCGTCTTGGTCAACATTTGGGGCTGTCAGTCTTTATCATTTTAACTTTTTATATATACACCTTGAAATTACTGGCAAGCCTTTTAACTGTTAGAGATTCTAGTGTGCATGAAGTCATATCTCATTGTGGTTTGAATTTATGTTTTCCTAATGTCTAATAACGTTTACCACCTTTTCCTCAGCGTATTGACTATTCCTGTATCGTCTGTTGTGATGCTTCAATTAAAGCCATTTGCCCGTGTTTTATGGAGTTATTTTTATGTTGATCGTTAGAAATTATTTGCAAATTCTGTGCGTATATTTTTCGGTAGGTATATGTACTGCAAATATTTTTCCCAGTCGGTGGCTTGCCTTTTTCTTCTCTCAATGCTGTGGATTGACAGGAGTTTTAAATTTTGCTGCAGTTCATCTTACCTCAAAATCTTTTTTCCCGTCTCCTCTCTTTCTGCAGATTCTGGATCTTTTGGAATGCCTCTCCCAGGACTTACCAAAACAACAACAACAACAAAAACCACGTGCTCTCTTTTCCCAAGGAAAACAGCCTTTTACTTCAGTGTCCAGAGTAGATCTAGCTCTGTGTTAGTTCATTCCACAAATACAAATTGAGCACCTATTATACGATATGCTGGGCCTATTGTGGGTGCTGCAGACATAGCAGTTAAGAAGACAAGCAAGGTCTCTGTTCTCAGCTCATTCAAGGCGGTGAAACATGATAAACAAGGAAGAGATGTAGCTGCTTGCAACACATAGAGGATTCTTTTAAGAGAGGGTGATAGAGTAATTGAAGGGCTACTCTGAATTAGACTGGCAGGAAAGGCCTTTCGGAGGAGGGGTATTTGAGCCAAGAACTGAGTAACAGATAGAAGCCAGCTATGCCAAGATCGCCACCTTTGCTGCTGCAAAGACCCTGGGCTAGGGGCAGCCTGGCATGTGAAGGATGGGTACAGGAAACTGGAATCAGGGCCTAGACCACACGAGGCCTCCCAGGCTGTGGTGGTGGGTGATTGGATTTTATTTCCATCTCAACTGAAAGCCACTGAATAGTTTTCAGTAGGGGAGGATAACCTGTTCTGAATTTCATTTTGAAGGCACCATGCTAGCCGATATCTGGCAGTGAACTGAGTGGGGCTACAGTGGGAAGAGCAAGTCCTTTAGAGGAAACGTGTTGGCAGCTTCTGCTAGGGTGGCCATGGAGCGGGTAGGTAGAAGTGGATGGATTTGGTGCACATTTTAGATGGTAGATGGTACGGGACTTGCTAACAGTTTGGATGTGGGATGAAGTGAGTGGGAATAAGTGTCTAAATTTTTCTTAGTGCTGAGATTAAGGGAGCCACTTCCCTCTCCCACCAGCAGTCAGAAATGAAAGATGCAATGGGAGATTTATAACCCCATTTCCAACCAAAACTTGAAAATGACTGCTATACTCTGAAGAGTGATAGCCACAATTATCTTACAAGGGAGGGGGCCCTGGTCTCTGGAAGGTCTTGCTGTTGCTCTGACACACCCTGATCTGCATTCTCACATAAAATACAGGAGGTTGTCACTGAAGGAATGAGCTGAAGCCATGCAGAGTCTCAGTGGCCACATTGAGCTTGGCACTGAGTTGGGGAGGAAATAGAGACTGAGCAAATGCATGTGCAAACCACACTGGTCAGTCTGTGTTTCCATCTCAGCTTTCTAGATTTTTAGCAACATAGAAGCGATAGATAGAGCTGACTTTAGGTGCTTTCTGAAAGGATGATATTTTGGCATTTAGAATCAATTATTCCAATATTAAACTCCTGGTACCTCCATGTAGTTAGATAACTTTGATAGGGGTTGAGTTGTCCTACTCGAATGTCCCACCAAGTAGGACATTCCTTGCACAAATTAATATATTAATGAATCTTTATGAGAAAGGATCACCCTTCCTATGGTTGAAAAAACAAGCAATCACAAACAAGTAGCTTTTGAAGTCCTTTATAGTTGCTAACAGACATCTAATTTATTCATTATATCAGAATGAATTTCATAAGAAGCTACTGGAGTATTTCCTTCAGCTTGCTTCAGTTATGGGTACTTGAATGGAAGGTCAAGGAAATTTTTACAATAAAAAGGACTTGAGAGATGGGGAGACTCCCTGTCATCATGGGCTCAGGACCGCTCCTGGTTGCCACTGTTTCCCAGGCATCCTGTCTGCTTAGCATCCCCATTCAATCTCATAAGTGATCACCTCAAATGCGGTGATAAATAACACTGATTGTGAGGAAAGTATCCGACAAACCCCAATTGAGGAACATTCTATAACAGGCCTGACCAGTCGTCCTCAAAACTTTCAAGGTCACCAAAGACAAGAAAGGCCTGAGAAACTGTCACAGACACGAGGAGCCTAAAAAGACATGATAACTAAAAGCAATGTGGTATCTGGGATGGGGTCCTGGGAGAAAAGGACCATTATGGAAAAGTTAGGAAATCTGAATTCAGTGAATTTTAGTTAATAATCACGCGTCAATATTCATTGTATTCATTGATGAGGGAGTGTACTGATGTAAATTATCAGTAATGGGGAAACTAGATGTGAGATACTAACTGTAGTGTCTTCTCAACTTTTCCATAAATCTAAAACTGTTATAAAAAGAACTTGATTTAAAAAATGTGAGGTACAGAAATGTGAAGTCTCAACAATCCAGAGATAATCCAAAGTTCATAAATTGGGTCTCCAATTTGTTTCCAGGTAATTTCCTGCTATACTCCATAGCTTATAATGACATATTGTACCTTATGTTGAAATCTAACAAAACTACACTCTTACGGAAGTATTCTATAATTTAGAGCTTTCAAGAGCTTTGTGATATTTAACTTTTTAAATAATAAAACTACTCAATTTTGGTTCATATAATTTCACTTCATGAAATTATCATATTTTTTTGCAAAAGCAGCAACATTTTCAAGTAGTCTATTTTAAGATTCTTTCTTCTCCCTCAACCCCAGATTTAGGATATGAACACTTCCGCTTTTAAGAGCTCTATATGAAAATATACATGAGCCATAGAAAGTGTGTCCAAAGAGCATCTGTGTACTTCTGATGTAAGCTTCTGACACATTCGAGATGATTTTACTTCACTTTGACAATCAGGCAAGCTGAATTTAATTGATTATGTCTTAAATAATTCCTAGTTCAAGGTGAGAAGAAATAAAAATCCTTATTTCAGATTAGAAGTCCCTGGTCAGGGATGGAGTTTAATCATCTACCTGTAGGATATTTTTATAGCTTTTAATCCAAAAATTCATACCTTCAAAGATACAGACAACCTATGGATGTCAGCTAGTCCTTCCCTTAGAAGCTGCTCAGTAAATACCTGCTGAATCGAAATAATGTCCAGGGGATGATTTTGGTTGGTTGGTTGTTTTTGTTGTTGTTGTTTGAGACAGAGTCTTGCTCTGTCACCCAGGCGAAGTACAGTGACGCAATCATGGCTTCCTGCACCCTCCACCTTCCAGGTTCGAGTGATTCTCCTGCCTCAGCCTCCCAAGTAGCTGGGATTACAGGTGCATGCCACCATGCGTAGCTAATTTTTGTGTTTTTAGTAGAGATGGGGTTTTGCCACATTGCCAGGCTGGTCTCAAACTCCTGACCTCAGGTGATCCACCCACCTCAGCCTCCCAGAGTGCTGGGATTAGAGGCGTGAGCCACCGTGCTCGGCGTGCAGGGGATGTTTGTAATGTATACAAAGTAGGCAAATGGGGTGTCTGAAGTTCTAACTTCTACAGAAATTGAGATTCAAATAGACAAGTTCAACCTCAGACCCAGCAGCACCCTAACAATCATAGCAAATATCTCAGGACACCTCTTCATAATTCTCAGGTTCTTTTCATATGTATTCTGCCTGGGGAATTGA